>NW_017728950.1:36995643-37016591 GCF_001723895.1 Crocodylus porosus
TGATAGAGATTCTATAACCTCTATAGGCAATCTGATCCAAGAGTTTAACACTTTCAAAGTTAGAAACTTCTTCCTAACATCCAACTTATATTTCCCGTCTTGCAGTTTGAGACCATGATGTCTTGTCATGTTCTCTGTGGCCACAGTTCACCCCTCATGTATCTGAAACTTATCAAATCTCCCCTTCTCTTCTCCAGACAAAGAACACACAAGTCCTTCCAACCTTTTCATGCAAGTCATGTTTCAAAATTCCAACATTTGTTGTTGTGCTCTGATGGACTCTTTTCAATTTGTTTACACATTTCCTGAAGTTTTCCCCTGCCCTACTATTGGTCGCTCAGTGTACCATGCATATAATACCCTCTCCTTCTTGGATAATAAAGTTCATTTCCAGATCAAAATGGCCTCCTACAAGCGTTGAGAAGAAAGAAAGAAAAATATGGTTGTGAGGCCTAGTGGCTAAGTGAGAAAAGTTGCATGCTTTAGAATTTCTTGTAGGTAAAACTAGATCTTCATTAATATTTTTATTCTTAGGAGTCCCACTAAGAGGATGGGACCTCTTTGTGCTAGGCACCAAACCAATAGCTATTGTTCTTCATTTTCCACAGGGACTATATTTTGTTGAATCTTTAACTTTCCTTTGCATTTTCAGTGGTCTACTGAATTATTATACAAAGTTATTTCTTTAAGACAGCAAAACAACCACATCCTCTTCCAGAAAAAAAGCTATGGCTTAGAAAACCTAGTCACAGTGTGCCTCCTGGGAGTGTCCAATGAGTTGGCTGGGAAGTACTGAAATTTAAAAGACTAGGTATCTAGATTATGGAGACCGATGACTGATAACAGTGATTACAGGAAACACAGAACAGAAAGTGTTTGGGGTGTGAGACTATGAATAAGTGTGATTGATTTAAATTCCTTCTTTCTTTCTTTTCTAAATGCCAGCAGATGTTTTCTATTGTTTGTATTAATGTAGGAACACACAAGTTTTATCCAGAGACAGGGCGTATATTAGGGAAAAACAGATATTACATAAAGAAGTGACACACATGCAAACACATATAAATGTCGATCAGATCTGAAACTATCACTCTTAATCAGATCACATGAGTCTGGAAATAAAATTCTACTGATACAGTGCAAAATCAGAATGATTTTTGCATCAAGCAATAATTTTTCACACTCTAAAATATCACTATTAAGTATCACCACTGACCTGCTAAAGTGAACTGTGAATAAGGGGTCAAATCCCCTCTATGCCACCTTTATTTGCACCTGCATGTTCCAAACACTCACTAGATAAGCCAGCAAGGGCATTTGGTGTACCTGTTACTCAAATCTTTAATTACTGGTCTCCTGACACTGCCAGCCTGTACCAGCCAGTGACACTTCTGTCAACAATATCAATGAATACCAAAGAAGCACAGAGTCCAGCCAGATATGTATCCATTTTTACTATGAGATTTTTCAATAAAATATATTTTTAAAGTCTCTTAAAAATCTACTTTCCCTGCTCCCTGATGAATGGAGTTTCTACTAGCATTGACATCAGGAATGATGCATTCCAGGACATTATAAAAGTCCAACATAATTATACCTTTGAAAAATAATCCATTAAAAAAACCAGATATACTTTTAAATAGACAAAGTGTTTTCATTCTGTGACCTCAGTGAGTGTAAAACCCACAGGAAACAGGAGTAGAGCAGAAAAATATTTGCCTATATGCCCCACGTAGTTTGATGGAGTGCCCCTCACTCTAAGGTTGCTCTCTTGAATGCACAGCTGGGGAATACAAACTGCTTGTTGTTTGGCTTCACTAGCAACAAAAGCCAGGGTTAACTGGGTGAAATTTAATGACCTGTGATACACAGGAGGTCAGGCTAGATGATCTAATGGTCCCTCTGGCCTTAAGCTTTAGGAATGAAAACACTGAAGGTGGTTTGCACTGTAGTTAGTTACAGCCATTTGGAGACACACAGGCCAGATGTGAGATAGAAGGGAAGCGTCTGGCTTGTTTTGCTGACTGTGGCTCCTCCTAAAAGGTTCTTTTTAGGGCCCCATTTGTCTCTAAAGACCACATTTTGGATAGCTCTGAGTTCCAGTCAATTTTCAGCTCCATCTGTCCGTCAGTCTGTCCATCCGTGTGTGTGTGTGTGTGTGTGTGTGTGTGCGTGTGTGTGTCTGTGTGTGTGTGTACACATCACAGTTCTTAATGAAAACGGCTGAGACTAAGAAGGGCTAGGAAGACTTTGCTCCTTATTTTGGCCTTTGCCAGATGGATCTGTGCTTTCTGTATGTGTTGGGGGAGGAAAAAAACCCAGCTAGTGGTGGAAGCTGAGTAAAAGGCTGCTGCTGAAAAATAACTCATCTGTTGCAGAGTTGTATTGCTTTTGTTTTAACCTCTGGCTCTTGCTAAACCTACAATATCCGGTTCCCCCTTCCAGGCAGTACTGAGATACAGCAACTTGTCACTCGAGACAAGTGCCTATTAATATTACATAGGCACAGGTAGAAGTGACCCCAATTCACCAGAGGACAGTAGGCAATCATGATTAGTGCCACACATCAGATGCCTTCTTCCTCCTACTTCACCCACATATGGTATTTGCCTCTCTATATTCTTTCCTTCTCTTCCCAATGCAAGGCTGTTCCTCATCTTTGCCATTACTCCTTTTGCTTCTGAACTGTGTTTTAATGTTGATTTCCAATGACCAATACCCAACTCAATACATCATACCCTAGCTAAACAACAGGGATTTGTACATCAATATTAGTATGGATAATGGGCCAAATTCTACTCCATTACACTAAAATAAATACGGAGTTAATCCAGCAGCTGGCAGCAGAGCTACTTTAGATTTGCACCTGTGTAACAGAGCAGAATTTATTAATTAATGCTATACACAGACATTGCATTCATCCCAGGAGGTACTATCTTCTCCTGGGACAAACTGCAGTTGTTCAGACATCCAAGACTGTTGGCCCAAGACAAACCCTAAAAAGGTTCATGCGACAGAAATTGGTAACAGTTTGCCCTGGGACATCAAAAATGCATCTGAATGATCAAGTGAGATTGGACCATTGAACTAATGGCAGAAAAGCAGCACTGTTCAGTCACGCACTGTACCCTGACTGGAAGGGTAATCCATGTATATGCCAATCCTGGGACATATGTAACATCTGTTCCTTACCTAATTGTAAGAGCATCATTATGCAACTTGGGGGCAATTTTAAGGTATAATTTATCTATCATTAAGTTACATCTGAACCCAGAATTTCTGCAGCTGACGGAGTTCAAAAACAAAAATGAAGCAAAACAAACTCTGCACTTACATGAGTTGTGTGTGATCCTTCAAAGAGAGTCATCAGGTCTTAATGGAGTCAACAGGTGATACGGGTGTTCCACATTACTCAAGACCTCTCCTATTTTTCAAAGGATAACAAGCAGAAACCTGAGCCAGTGAAGAGCGTCTTAAATGCTTTAACCCACAACATCTTCTGCTATTCCAGAGTAAGGCTTCTGCCAAATGTGAGGCCTAGCATTAGGTTGTGCAATGGTCCTGTAACATACACAGCTGACACCAACGTGCTCAATTTTCATCTGTGAATAAATCAGGGTGTGGACCTGCTCTTTAAGGGCAGGGTACCGCTTAAGTTTCTTGAAATGTGAAACTATAGTGGCCTAAGCCATTCAACCCAGTGCTCTCCACTTCAGTAACTGGCTGACACAAACCCAACAGAGAAAATACAAGCTCCTGGAACAGAAACCTACATCTAGAACAAACCCTGAACTTCTTCCAGCAGAGGATCAATAACACTGACCAAGCTCAGAGTAGATACATGGATAAAAAGTTTATTCTGATTAAATGAACCATCAGATACATACTGGCCAGACTCTACGCTGACAGCTCCTGTGCAGCACAGCCAAAGGGGGATGTGACTGCATTGCTGCACTCCCTTTGAATCTGCCCCTGAAATAAGACAGGGAAGGGTGGTATGTTAGAGATTAATTTATTCAGGAATGCATCAGCTTTTATAGGCAACAGTCTACTTTGTTGATTTTAGCAACAGCACAGCCACTGAGACTGTTCTTCCCATAATCCCCTGCTGACCTCTCTGGGACAGTATAAACTCCTCAGGACAGAGACCTACTTTAATACATGCATCTTTAAAGATATGTTCACCTCTGGCACAATCACAGTAATAACAAAGAGCACTGATAAGGCTGGTAATGAATAACTTTGGGCAGCACAGAGGAATTCAAAAGATAATGTTTACTAATATTTCAAATTATCAGAATATGTCATCCTTGCTTTCTATTTAAAGAACAAGGGATCACACATGGAGTTTATCATCATAAGTGGTGTTTAACTATTTGCTTTTTAAGCACATACTTGAGTTATATCCAGATACGTCTATAAAGGCATGAAGATTGCATTTAAAATAAACAAATGGCTTTTGCGTATTGGAACTCTCATGTTGTCTTATTCAGCTATTTCATAAGGAAAAATAAAGGGCTGAATTCAGATCTGGCGTAAGCTGGTGCAGCTCACCAATCAGTGAACTTACATGTGCTTTAGAGTCTCCCTGACCATGAGCCATAGTGTTATATCATCATGGTCCAACAACAGTCCCATAGCAAAAGCCATATTTAAATTTGTACCCAAAGCTGAACTAAAATTCCTTTATTTTCACACCTTAATAATCAAATATTATGCTTACTACTTTGCATGGTTTAACTTCTAAAGGCCCCATGTATGATGGGAGCGTCACGAGTAGGTTCTGTACAAACAGATATGAAGATCTAGATGCTGCCCTCGAAAGCTAACAGCCTAACGTGAGATGGTAACTCCTCAGACCACAATCCAGTTCAACTTTCCACATTCAAAAGCAGCATGTAGACTCCAGTATCAATGTACAAACATTACTCCATAAATGTCACCGCTGTTGCGCAGATATCTGACACAAAGAGACCATAGTCCAAACATGTTTGCCACTAGGGTTGGGAATGACTGTGAGCCCACATAATCCAAAGGCTGCTTCACCCTGTTTGTTCATGACCTACCACAGTAACTGTGCTCATGAAACACAGTTCCATGAGTTTGGTGTCATCACTGGCTAAGTTTGCAGATGACACCAAACTGTGGGGAAGCATGGTTACACTGGAGGATAGGCTGAGGATTCAAGCCAATTTAGACAGGCTTGGAAAGCAGGCAGATGAAAACCTCATGACCGTCAACACATAGAAATGCAAGGTGCTTCACCTCAGGAGAAAGAATCCACACCATACCTATAGGCTTGGCAGTGCTTCGCTCACTAGCACTATGTCCGAAAAAGACTTGGGGTCATGACTGACCACAAGATAAACATAAGCCACCAATGCGACACCGTAGCTGGCAAAGCAAATAAAACCCTGGCTTCCATCTACCAATACATCTCAAACAAGACCCAAAATGTCATTCATTTGGGTGCAGCTACATCTGAGCCACTTGGCTGAGGAGGGCCCAAGGTTGGAGCAGTGGAGCCAGGACTGCACTGCCCCCATTCCCTTCCCCTCCCAGCCTGTTGCACTGGCTCCTAGCATGGCCACATCCCTGGCAGAGGGGCCCAACTGGACCAGCGAGGCATCCACCCCATGGAGGAGGCAACTGGCTGATGTATGGGCTCCAGGCCAGGGCCTTGGCAGGCCATGCTGCAGCCCAGGAGCCCCAAGGAAACACAGGGGCTACAGCGGGCCCGGGGCATTGTTGGATTGGTCTTTGTCCTAGAGCCCAGCAGCCCAGCTACGTGTGTGTGTCTGTTTGTCTGGTTGTGGGTGTGCGCGCATGTGTGTCTGGTTCTGTATGCATCTGTGTGTGTGTCTGTGTATGTGTGTGTGTGCATGTGCACCTGTGTGTCTGGTTCTCCGTTTGTCTGAATTTGTGTGCCTGGTTCTCTGTGTCTGAGCGTACACAAGTGCACACGTGTGTCTGGTTTGGGGCATGTGTCTGTTCTCTATGTGTGTTCACATGTGTTTGTCTGGTTCTCTGTTTGTGTGGGTGTGGTTCTGTGTGTGTGCACGTGTGTGTACGTCTGTGTCTGGTTCTCTCTCCTCCCCTTTCTATCCTTCCCTCTTCTTCGCTCCTCTTTTTCTCTTCTTTCTCTTTTCCCCGTCTCTCTCATCACAACACGTTTAACAAAAAAAAGAATACCCAACAACGAGGGTAGTATATGAAGTTTTATTTATTGTCACCAGGTTTAGAATGTTTAGAAAACCTGTCATTTACTGTAAAAAAAAAAAAAAAAGCAACGTTTATGATTATTGACTATATTAACATGCAGTGCATCCTGCCATTTACCCCCACCCTGGTTTTGTTTTTCTGGCAAGTTACAAGGTGGACATTGTGTTTTCTTTGGCACTCTGGCCAAAAATATTGCCTACCCTTGGCATAGGGAATGAACTGTGCTGTACACAGACCTTATTCTTTGCCTCAACTTTTTTCATAGCACAGTAACTTGTTACTAGCCTTCAGAAGATTACTACCCAGCTGGAGAGGGTAGCAAGCAGTGGGGATGTGTTGTTAAGTGATTTAAGTAGAACGAACAGTGTGATTTTCAGATTTCAGGTTGCGTTTGCAAGGCTGACAGTTCTACAACATTCATTTTGGCAAAGCTGATGGGAATTAAGAGACAATACATTTGGGACCTCACAATGTCATTTTTATACATCTCTTGTTCTGATGCCAATAATACCTTCTAGCACTGTGGACCTGAAGAATGCTTTAAAAGGCACATTCTACTGGAAGGATCAGGGGGCCAATTTTTGGTCCCAGTCACTCCAGAGCAGCTTGATCAAAATCAGTAAAGTTATCCTGGTGTCAAAGAAAGCACAATTTGACCAAAGGTGTCCTACTTCTCAAAAGTAATAGCTGTACAGTGAAATTACTAGTCATTTAAACCAGACAATATCCTATCCCTAAACAGCATCACATTTGTTATGAAGTACAATGTTTCTGTATTCAACACTCACAAATTCACATCAGCCAATGTCTCCAGTCATGGACTTCGTTTTCTAACTGAAAGAGCCATGGCAGTGGCTCTTGATGAAAATGGCCTGGCAGGGGTGAATGACAGTGACCTGCAAAACTCTCTACTGCTACCTAACCTTATTTATTGACAGACCACGATAATCTGTTTCCCTAAAATCAGTGATTAAAATGGGGCTGACTGCTTTAAATAAGGAAACTGATTCTGGGGTCATTGATCTAATAAAAGTCACATCTACCCAAAGAACCTCGCCTGCCTACAAAACTGATTCTGGACATTTGGTTAAAAGGAAAAATGTGCTTATCTTCATTCTGCCTTTCCCAGACAAGATGCATGTCTTATTTGGGGGCATGTAAGATATAAAGAAATATGGTAATTAAGAGTGACTGACTTTGGAGATTGTCTAGACCAGTGGATCTCAACCTCTTTAGACTCAAGGCACCCCTTGGAATACGCTAGCTTTTGTTTTCATTTTCTGACTACAGAAAAACAATGAAGGAATTCTTCTGTTGCAGAGAACTCAAAGATCACAACAGGGCAGAACGTTTTTAACACTATGGATTCCTCCTTAAAATCTCTGGGTTCATCTTGTGAATCACGTTTGCACAATTAACAGTGCTAACTCTGCAGGGCACCCTACAAAACCCTTAAAAGAATCGCAAAGCTGGACAATAAAGGAATTGATTTGAAGGTTTGATTTGAAGAATCAAATATTGCTCTCCTTTCCTGCTTTCCCACTTACAGCTAGGAAAGGAGAAAGCCATGCTTTCCAGGTTGAGAATTACAGGTTTATAGAATTGGAAATTTATATACTGTGGGCCCTGCTCTTGCACAAGCACGGAACCCAGTGATAATGCATACATGTTATCTATCACACACAAACAGGGAATCAAAGTATTATGAAATATAACCAGCTAAACAAGAAAGTACTGGAGTGACCAATAGACCAGGATTCTTATTATTCTGTAAATGGCATCATTCATTATATGGAGGGTGGGTTAGCAGGAAGCTCAGGAGCCCTGCTTAAAAAAAGGAGTAGAGGGTAACTGCTTTTGAAGTTAGAGGAGAGTCTGACATACAGTGCAGCTGAAACATCTGTCTAATATTTTCCAGCTTGCGGGAGAGTTTGAGACCAGGAATAATCTCAGTTGTAATGTTATTGTCAACACAGACTTAACGATGGTTTAAATTACTAGAGAAGCAATGGTCATAGGCTTGCTGGTTTCTCCCTCCAGGCTAGACAAAAAATGACTGATTTAAAAAAGAATTGATTTTATAGCTTGATTTGATGAATCAAATATCACCCTCCTTTCCTGCTTTCCCACTTACAAGTAGGGAAGGAGAAAGCCATGCTCTCCAGGATCAGAATCCAGATGCTCTCTAGCTGCCCCAAGCACTCTGGACCAGGTGAGAGTCAGGGCACACCTGCATACTCAGTTCTTTAATTTAAAGACAGTGGCAAGACAGGGTGGAAATGCTTTACAGTAATAGTTTAATCAAGTCACCAGATACGCTGTATGCCTCTGACTTCAGTGTATTATGATATTTACCCAGGTGCTAGAGGCAGAATGAAAATGGTTAAAATAGATTAGTTTAACATGAAGAAGCTATTTTTTCCTTAGTGGGAGTTCCAATTGAATGCGAAGGGGATTATATCCATACAATGTAAACAGCATTTAACAGCTGAATTTAACCTGTCAAACAGAATAAAAGACTCAAATCCTTGCTTGTGTTTATTTGTTTTAAGCATCCTGTAAGGATTCTCTAGCAGCAGGGATACCATTCTCTAATTAATCACTGTGATACCCTGAAACATAGCAAAAATATTTTATTTGCCTAGCTTTCAGAGCATTTATCCAAGATCCTTGGCAGTTTTGCAACCCATGCTGAACAGCAGGCTGCTATGGCTACTGTTTTCAGTACCTGAGGTGAGTGGTTATAACCCTATTTTACATAATAAAATTAGGGATATAGGATATGTGCTTTCATAACAACAATAGGTCCTTTCCTTTTTCATGTTCCTGTGATAAGGTATTTGGCACAATTTGCAGATTTGTTGGAATCTGACACGGCTGTGCCATAAGCACTTCTGCTATGGCCTGGAACTTGCAACCTCTGGGCTGGTGCCTTAGTGCCTGCATCATGCCAGGCCTTCTAACAATAGGTATTATTAGCAAACCAAATAAAACTCTGCATGCATGTGTGTGCACAGAGGTGAGCAGAGAGGCACTATCCAGATCTGCAGCACACTGGAACTAATCAGTCACAGATGACAAACAGTCACCAAATACTTCAGCTGTCCCCAGGATCTACTATTCTTTAGATGTAAAAATGTGCCTAAGGCTTTCTCTTGGCTGCATATATTATATGGGTGAAAAAGGGTAAAAAGGAAGAAAGCAACTGAATAAACAGCTCTGATAAATCTTCAGTCTGAAAGCAACCTCCCTAGGTATCAGTGCATTGCTACCTGATAGCTGTTTGCTGGTTCACATAAGGAGTTGGTGGTCTCTACTAGAGAAGTTTCCACATCAAACATCAGTACCAAAACTGCTGTGAATTTGGTACTGATGTCTACAGCTTCCATAAGGTAATCTTCAGCAGGCATAGACACTGAACTATCCATCCAGAATCAGTGCACACCACTGCTAGATTGTGAGGAGCCTGAAATCTTTGTCTAAATAAAGAACTTCAGTTTCTAGAATTGCAAGCCTGAGATATGCCTTAACTTCACTAAAATATTTACGCAAAGAAACTGAGCACAAATGGAGAAAAACAAGGGAACTCCTTCAGGGCATGAAATAATCACCCAAGAGACCCTTTAAAGCTTACAGACCATCTAAAGTGTCCCTAATCTACAGCACGCATTTTCCTTCACCTCTCACCACTCTGTAATCACCTTCTCCATTAGTATTCCAGCTACTGCACTCATCCTCCAAGTCACTCTCATGTGCATCAGCAGCAGCAGCTGCTAGCAGGAGGCAGAGAGAGTCTGAGATCAGCAAATAAATGGACCAGAAGGGCTAAGGAAGGCACAGAATTAAATAAATATAGACCACAGGCAGTACACAGAGACTGTGACCAACTAAGTGGCCAGTGGTTTAGATTACAGTGCAACTACATAGGTGTCTGTGTTATAACCTGTTCATCTTGTTTTAACTCATTCAGTTCCTAGCTACAATTCTTTTGAACCACAATGGGAAAGCAAATAAAAATAAATAAAGATAAATAAAAGGACTGGCCCTCTTGAAATTATTTTCTATTCCCTTGAAGAAGTTCTTCAATAAGGCTATTCCTAATTGTAATTCTGGAAATCCTACTCTAAGGACTACTGCAAACAAAATTTAAAAGGGCAAATTTAATTAGATTAGGCAAGGAAGATGTGTATAGCTCTTATGGACTGCCAATTCAAATCCCACCCTAGACTCCCTTAAGTAAACTCATTTACTAATGGAAGTGGCAGACCAAATCCTGTACATAGGACACACACTTTTTTCAAAGGAATCCTCTGGGAACTGTGCACTGCAGAGATGCAAAGGAGAAAATGAATCCCTCCATTAACAACCAAACATTTAATAATGCTAAATTTCTTTTTTGTGGAACTCCTTTTTAAATTTTTATAATCACAAAGTTATCTGTATATAAAAGCTGTCTCACATGAGGTAAAGTTGCACTGTGCTTTGAAGCCAGCATGCTAACAATGGCATATATAATCCTTTTTTTTTTTTTTTTTTTTGCTTTGAGATCCTACTTGATACACTTTCAAGATCTGTTACATTTACTTAAGAAATGAGTGATTGGAATTTTCACCTTGATTCATTTTTCATAATTAAAATAAAGATAACTGAAATAAGTCAATTGAAAGAATAAAGAGAAGAGACGGCAGGGTCTATAGTGTGTACCTGACTCAGGCAGCAACAGCCAGAGCACAAAACTGCTTTTCAGTGGATAGTGAAAAGCCAAATACAGAAGAGCAGATGCACTTAGTTAATGTACTATATGCAAAACCTTTATAAGCAATATATTAAGCATGGAGTGGTCTGGCACTTTTATTTCCATTTTACAGATGGGGAAACACCTGCAATACCCAGTCAGGTGCATGGATGCTCATAACTTACACACTATCTTCTGCTCTCTTCTGGACTTCTCTCCCTCAGCCGTACTCTCTCCCTTATCACCGCTCTTGTTTCACAACACCTCTTTCCCACTCAGGCCTACCTTGCTGATCTTGTTCCAGGACCCCCGTTGAAGAACTCCCCCCACAGACTCTGCTGGGCCTCTGTCTAGCCCTTCCCAGAGAGAAAGGGAAAGACAAAGAGAAATCCACGCCACCTCTCCCCTGGGACTCCCCCTTACAGGTTTCCATTTCTCTGTCCTTCTCTTTTTTCTCTTCCTCTTGGGACTTCTCTCTTCTCCGTGATCTTGCTCCTTTAAGATTTAATATATATCCCACCCCCCAGGGTAACCAGTAAGGATACCTAAAATCTCAGACCCTAGGTCATCTTCCTCAAATTTAGAGCCAATCCCAGGCAGTGAATGTTGCCTTCTCAGCTCACTTGGTTGGTGGGAGCCCCAGGCTTGAGTTTCACAGATGCTTGACATTGGCAGTTCTCCCTTATTTCTGATCCACATGTTCTTGGTATCTCTGACATTTGAAAGACTGTCCCTGTTCCCTTCCCTTGACTTTTTATTTGATGCAAAGTAGAACAAAAATAGGTTACTGGGATGACATTATTTATTGATACATCTGTTAGATTTAACTTTCCATCCTGTAATGAATTAAAAGCAATAGGATTTTGTGGTCTCCTAAAGGGCTCTGAGCTGTTTACACAAGCTAGACAGTGGTGAATTGTCCTCTAGAGGCAAGTTAACTGATCCTGTTACTGAGAAGTCTGTATCTTTTGGAATTTAACAACAAAGCAGGAAAAGAAGAAAACATGAAACCTCTTATTGTACCAACAAATGATTTATAATATATAAGCTTTAAGGACAAAAATGCTCCTTCAGACTTGTCTCCATAAGAAGGGAGCTCCTGGAGCAGAAACCTTGTTCATTATAAATTATTTGTTGGTTCAGTGTAAGGTATCAGCCTGTTATCTACTATTTCCCATGATAGAGGACTGACCACAAATATTTTCTGGACACATAAACAAAGTAATAAATATTACCAACAGGAAGCAAGATGCTGGAATATGCCAACACAGAACCACCATACAACAAAGTCCACATAAATTTCAGTGAAAGCACAAAAAACATAGACCTGGAGAAATTGAAACCACTACTCACAGCTAATAAAACAAGGCAGAGCTTCCTCTGAAACCTGCTTTCTTCCTGCTGTGCAATGAACTAAAGGAGGTTAGGTTACAACATGTAACCACCACTTTTCATGTTGAAATGAAATGAGAGGAACGGGAAAAGAGACAAGGGCTGGAACACAAACCACAGGTCTGCCCACCCAAATAACGTACAAAGCAGCTCAGTGGGTAATTTAAAGGTCAGAGCTTACACATGCATGCAGTTTCCACGAGCACGATCTCCTCCTAACAAACCCATGAATTAAACTGATGCAGCCTGAATAATATTCTAACCAACTGACTTCAACATCACCCCTCCCCTCTGCCCTTTCTACACTTTACCCCATGCTAGCGAAATACTGGAACAGTAGTAGATCAGGTTTCTGTGACTCTGACAAGAAGCACATAGGTTTGCTACCTGTAACAAGTTAATTAGATTCAAAAACTCATAAACCAACATTTCCCATGAAGGACAACTGTGTCCTAAAAAGTGACAACGTAAAAAATATCAGACCCTTAGTTAATGGCAATAATGGTAAGACTTATTAATGGTAACAATGATAAGACTTCAGTTCTGTCTATAGCAGGAGTATTTGCCCGCATTGGAAGGTCAGTATACTGTTCTGCCTTAGTGATCCTGGTGTAGATGCAGCTGTACCAGCTAAATGTGCTTGGAAAAAACATTCTGCTTCCCCAACCACCAAAGGAAACAACCTGCACTGGTAAAAGCACAGTTCTGCCATTATTTAGTGGCATCTCCTTTAGAAACTCCTGCCAACACAGCTATGCTGGTCAAGAATCAAACCTCTTCCCATCCTTTACCCAACACAGTAAGGCCAGCAGAAGCCTGGCGTACAGACAAAGCCTTAGGATAAAACAAGATTTAGGTTAATTTCCTCCATTCACCTATTTATCCTACTTCTGTTTGGGATGGAGAAACAGAAGAGGGACAAGGGATTGTGCACATTTGTCTATACTGCACTCCTGACATGCCACTTCCTTGAAATGTGTGAAAGCAATTGCACCTTAGCCAGGGATATAAACCACCCCCATTCTGATTAGACAAGCATCCTAACTGAGCAAATAGCTGTTGAGCATAGAGATGTCTGCAGGGCCATGTTATCCAGCCCTCCAGGGCTGTGAGGCTCCCCAAGCAAGTTATGAAAACATTAATGAATGCTGCCACTGCTTACCCGCCACCAAATTTCCAGACACATGCGAAGCCCTGTAGGCTGGATGACATGGCTCCATGGGCACATAGGGTCACTTTGCAGCACGACTGTACTTGTGGACCACCCTTACACGTCAATCCCATGTTGGATCTGGCCTGTGGACCAACTCTACCTGTGATGTCATTCATCTAGTCTGTAGGGGCAGACGGTCAAGTACTACTGATACAATGTATTAAAGTAAATAGCTACCTGAAGAGGAAAGAAGTAGATTCAGAGCTGACTAGCCTTGGTAGACTCACAATGCATTGCTATTGCTAACCCTTAATGATTAACTCTAAGTCTTATGAGGGAGAAGGAGCAGCTGGGAGGATTAAACCTAATCATGCCATGCCCAATTCTTCTTCAATACCTGGCACCTTCCTGGCAGCACTCCACAGTCTAGTAAACTGAATTCAAGGTTCCTTTAGAGTTAGGATGAGAGAAGGAACAGTCCAGGTACACAGAGCTAACTGCAATTTACGGCTCCTCTAGGCCCTGTTTGGACTTACCCACACTAGTAGGGAATATGTCCTCATTGTTGATTTGCACCTCAATCCAGTCCATGAGAAGGTTCATATACTGAGGTGCTGGTAATGCTGTGGGCTTCTTGTACCTCAGGTCATCCTGCCACCTGTACTCGTACTTAGGGCCCCCAGACATCACAGGGCAGGTCCTCTCTGTGCAGAACTCACAGATCGTTCCATAGATGAGATTGATCCTGTTAAAGAAGTCCACCACATGTACTGCCACCCAGTCATTTTGGTCTTCTCCATTTGGCAGCTGCACAGCTGCTTTCAGGTCCACCCCTGAGTTCAGAGAGGCCTGCGCTCGTTTATGGAGCTCAAACCTCTGGGTCCCAGGTTCAAATTTCCTTTTGGGACGGAAGGTCTTGTCCTTATTAAAGACTTGCTTGAGTGCTATGGACATGTCTGGTGAGTTTCTGACCTCCAGCAGCTGGCAGAGAGGTACCAAAAAGATCTAATGAGTGAAGCCAAAGTGAAGGCGCTTCCTGTCACAGGTCCTTAGGCCTGGCTCTTATCCCAAAAGCTATTGTTGACACTTATACAGTCCACTAGCTCCTCCTCTTGAAAGCCTTCCCAGGAGATGTCATGTTCCTGAAGATACATGGAGAGAAAAAGGTTAGCATTTAGATGCTGTGCCTGACAATTTGCTAGCTTTATCACCACTCTCAAATGGATATGTATCACATTTTTTGTAAGCTGAACGGTAAAATTTACACATATAAACATTTACACCCAGGCAAAATTTTAAAAAATGGTAATTTACTCGGATGCTTCTCTATTTAGGGCCCAACTTGAGACAGGTGAATAGAGCTTGATCTGCTTTGGGTCATCAGAACCTGCCTGCTTTAAAATTTCTCAAGTTGGATACATATAGGCCTCCTCTACATATTAAAGGTACTGCACAATTAACTGGTGAATTGTACAGTTATCTTGAGACCAGTACACATCCAAAGAACTGATTGAACAATAAGAAGCTCCAACCAGCTATGAAGTTAGACCTTGAAAATGCATACTAATTTTATAGCTGGTTGCTATCCAGTTTGCATTTGCATATGTAACAGGGTCTCTCCTGTAGCTCAGAGTCCCATCAGCTGGCAGGGCTCCCAGCCACAGAAGTGCACCTTCCTCAGATGGGTCTGCAAGTCTTGCAGCTGCTGGGGACTCTCAGCCCTACAGCTGGGGTCTCTGGGTCCCAGTAACTGCAGGGAGTGGAGTCCCACAGCTGAGGACGCTGGGTCCCCAAAGTGTGCCTCCTGGCTGGGAGTGCATCCCCCTTCCCTGGGAGTACATAAAACCTGGGGGATTCTCTACTCCAAGGGTTTTGTGAATCTGCGGGACAGGGAGATTATTGCAGGACCTTGCTTCTTACCAGTGCAGGGGAAGCCTGGGATCAGGCTCCCCCTGCACCAGCAATAAGACATGATGGGATCAAATGTGTGATCACACAATTGCACCTCCTGCCATGCACACACAGCACAGCAGGGGGTGTGATTATGTGACTTGCACACTAGATCTCATTGCACCTTTACCTGTACATGTAGAGGAGGCTGTAGTCACACGATGAAAGGGAAATGAAATTTGTTTTTATAACATATTCCCATGCTCTTACTGCTTCCATAATTTAGAAATGTAGCTTAGAGTTTGGTTTAATTTTTTTTCAGTGATCACATTTCCTCAATATATGAGTTTACCCAAGAATACTGTTGTTCTTCAGAAAAAAAATGTTCCCTCTAATTGTTCATAATACATAGCCCAGTGCTTTTGCACCATCACTACAGCATGGATTCTTCTTCCTGTGCTTGTAAGGTACAAAACTTGTGAATTAGTTTGCAGTGCTTGCTCAACTCTGAATGTTTAACTGAAGCATCTTTTTACGGGTCCTAATGGATGAAACCTGCAGTAATGTATAGAAATAATTCTTAAAGTGAACATAATTAATTGGCAATATTCTTCATATAAGTTTTTTAAAACTTGTATGGAATGTTATGGCAGTCTTCATTTTTCTGTTGAATTTTACAGAGTAGTTTAAAGAGCTATGGAAAAACTGTCACTGTCTATCAATTTCTATGGAACTTTTCCATAAAAAAAATTTGGTAGGTGATCCCCAAGAAGGATAGCACTGGGTTTGTGGCGTATTTTCAAAACTGACCTAACAGGCCACAATATATGGTTTTCATAGCTAGACTACCTGGAAGAGAAATTATTCCTTCAGAACTGTGACACTGTTCT
The DNA here is from genome assembly GCF_001723895.1 of Crocodylus porosus. NCBI lineage: Eukaryota > Metazoa > Chordata > Crocodylia > Crocodylidae > Crocodylus > Crocodylus porosus. The sequence continues at coordinate 37,011,926 of NW_017728950.1, forward strand.
GATGTGTATGTGTATAGGGAAATATTATCATATGTACATGAAGTCTGTTAATAGCTGATGTAGTGGCTAGTTCGATGGGAGTTTTGCTCGACTAACAAAAAGGCTTTTTGACTTAAATCCCAGGAGGCCTTTTCATGCTGTGAATTATTCAAATTGAACAACAGCTTCTAAATATGCACAGAACCACCAAAATACTGTCCTATTAACTTCTAATGCACTCTTTTTATGGGATTATGCTGCTCCACTGTTTCCCTTTGAAAACCACACTCACGTAAATTCTCCTAGACTGCATGTGCAAAGCACTAAATCTAAATTCTTCTGAAGATTATTGCCCAGAGCTTTTCCAAGGGGAAATGGAGGAGAAAAAAAAAAGGTGCTGTTTGTTTCTGAAGAATGTAAAAAAGGCATCTTAGGCCTCAGCAGACAGGATCCTGTCCATATAATAGATGGTTATAGCCATCAGAGAAACTAAAAGTTAGAAAGAGATTAGCATCATGCTGATATAGCAATGTTGAGGTGGTAGTTATGCAACACTGGCACAAAAATTCTCATTCTTTTCTTGATATTAGAGCACTGATGCATTAATTGGACCACAGTGTATGGACACATTGAGGATGAGTTCATATACACATTTTCCCTGTGACATCCATGGTAGCAAAGCAGTAAAAAGTCCAGAGATGGATAAAACCCTCCAAGGAGATGAACATCATGCCCAACAAGCCTCTCAAAATAATTGTAAACCAGAACCTAGGTGAAGTGGCATCACACAACCTAGAAAATAGGGTAAGGAAAGGAAAGAAATACAGCTGGCTCTGGAACTCTGAGTTCAAGGGTATCAGACTTGCAGTGTATGGGCCAGATGTGGCTGGTAGAGGGACTGGGAATTCAGGGCAGAGCAGGACAAGCATTAAGCTAAGGTAATTTAGTCAATAGCATCACATGACAGTTCACCGAGGCCAAGTCATTTCACTTTCAGCTCACACAGGCTAAGCAGCACTGGGCTGTCATCACTTGACTGGGGAGTCCCTCAAGGTACAGCTATGTGCTGCAGGAAGTGGTATTAATGATTCAGCAAGTTAATACTTTCCCTCTGAGAAGGCACTGAGCTACTGACCCAATGGTCTAAGCAAGTGCTGTGATGCTACAGGTGCCATTTTCTGTATACAATGCAAAATAGACACTGTAACTACTTCCATATCCCATTTTGCTTTTTAAAGGTGTAAGAAGGCTTGTTCCAGTGTTCTAACTAAATCACAGCTCAAGCAATTAGGTCCTCTCCACATAAACACACCTGTCATTTCTGGTTGGACATTTACTATCCTGTTTTCACCTGTTAATACATGCAGTTAAACAGCTGCTCATACTCCAAATGCTTTACAAACTTTAGACCCAATGGCTGCTTGCTCGCATTCTAACTAGGACACTCCAGAGTCACCTCACCATCACGTGTATTAAACCCCTGTGCATTTTAAATGGCTGTGGGTTTGCATTCAATGAGGTTTAGATAAAGCATCCTGCTAAACGTGTGTGGACTTAATACATGTGATAGTGAACGGTTTTAATTAGAGAGGCTGCCTGGGAACCACTCTAATTAAAATGTCCCCCCTCCCCCTCCAAGTATGTGTATAGGCAACCAACAGTGTTATTACTGAGAACAAAATGAGTTTTGCCATCATTTTCGATAAGGGTAGAATGGGCCTCCATTAAAATACAGGCTAAAAAAAAAGTTCTAGGGACACAATTTGAGACAGTTCTCACGAAGGTCTATATGTCTTTGGGAGAAATGGGTGGATTGTCTTTTATAACTATTCTGTATGCAAAAATACAAGTACTGTTGACTTAGATCAACACTGAAGATCTAAGATCATAAATGATCAACATGCACAGAGCAACACACCAATGTAAAACTGATGTAGTGGAATGGAGAAACAGATGCAAAACAAAGCAAATGCCAACTTGACTTGATTATTTCTCATCTTCTCTAGTCATACGCAGGCCAAGATTTACAGTTCAAGTCTGCCATTGCATATGCCCATGTACCTCTAACTAGACAAAATTATACTCTAAGGTATACAACTGCTTTTGAACTCACTAAAGCACATTTTTTAATTTATTTAATTTATAGATTCATAGATTGCAAGGACTGGAAGGGACCTTGGAAGACCATAGGGTCCAGCCCCCTGCACTAGGCAGGAAAGACAACTGGGGTCAGGTGACTCCAGCGAGGTGACCGTATAGTCTCCTCTTGAAGATTTCCAGGGTAGGTTATTGCACCGCCTCAAGAGGGACTTTATTTCACAGTCTGGACACCCTGACTTTGAAGAAGGTTTTCCTAGTGTTAAGCCTGAAACAATCTTCCAGGAGTTTGTGGCCATTACTCCTGGTTTTCCCCAATGGTGCCTTGGTGAACAGTTGTTCATTGAGCCCTTGATGTATTCCCCTGACGTAGCAGTAAGCTGCCACCAAGTCTCCTCTCAGGCTTCTCTTTTTTTATACTGAAGAGACCCCTCGTATGGCTTGCCTTTCAAGTCTCTGATTGTATGGGTGGCTCTTCTCTGGACTTGCTCAAGCTTTTCCACATCCTTGTTGAAGTGTGGAGCCCAGAACTGGACATAGTAGTCCAGGTGCAGATTCACCAATGATGAATAAAGCAGAAGAATCACTTTCTTGGTTTTGCTTGAGATGCATGCAATTTATATACTGCATTTCCCAATAAAGGCTCAGGGCAGCTTATAACCAGAAACAGAAAAATTTTAAAAGACGGACAAGAGGACCAAAGCAGCTTACAAGGGAACTAGAACACCAAGATAAAACAGAGACCCCTAAACAAGATCTCATTTTGCCTTCAGATATGCACAAAGCTCAAGGGAATTGTGTTGTGATTCCTATATGCAGACTATGAAGAAATGGGAAGATACATCCTAGATATCCCACACAAAGAATTTAGGACTTAGTATTTTGTGACATAAAACCAAGTCTTCTCTCACATATTTTCCCATCTCTTTATGAATAACTATTTACTGCTTTTGCAATGTCAGAATATTCATGCCAGTCTCAGGGTTGTTATTCAGCTACAAGTGCTTATGATACCTGTAAAATATGGCTGAAACAAAGGCTAGAAGAAAATCTTTCAGAGAGACTCATCTTCTCTCTCTTTTTCCCCTCAAGAGAAAACAAAATGGGAAGGAAAGGAGAAAAGAGGAAGGGTATCATCAGACTTTCATGGGTTCCTGTAGTGAAGTGACCCATCTCTGCGAGCTTTGCCTGCTATGGGTATCTGCCAGCTCATTAAAAACCCTCTTAGCCCAAAAAGTACTGCAGAAAGAAGAAATATCTCCTTTTCTGAGATAGCTGCCTTTTCTTTTTCTATTAAATAACCTCTCCAACTCTCACTAAAGCAACTAGCTCAGTTTGGTTTCAAGAATTTATCTCTGCTAAACTAAATGCTCATGAAAGCCACTACTTTAACAGTCCTGGAGAATCAAGTTCCCACATCATTTGACAGGAGAGACGAGCTTCTCCACACTGCCTACCAACATGCAGGCACTTCACTCTGCTTCAGCCATTGTCTCTCTTAGGAGAAGAGTCTAAGCTAGAAGTTTTAAAGGATCCTGTGCTAGGGACCCAACTCCTACAGCTACTTAAAGGGATTTAGCTGGTTTAGGTTTATTTAAAATCCCCCATCTCATCCCCTAGGCTCAGCAGAAGCCTGCAAAATCTTCTTTACTTCTCAGGCTGCTTGGCATCATGGTGACCTAGGGCAGGATGCAATTAGATAAGACACCAGTCCACTGGTACTGGACTGAGACCACAAAGTCATTTCACATGGGCCCAAGGCCTTTGATGTTAAACCATTATAGCTATGAATGCATCTCAGCTACACCTGAACTGCATTTAAAACAGGTAGTTAGTACATCATCGCACCTTTCTGATATTGCCATTTAAACATTCCTCGACCATATTGGTAATAAACCAGCCCCAGCAACTTTCTACTAATTCAGAACCTAGCATTTCCAATGAAAAGGAAACGTTGCGGTTTGATTACAACTGCCTCTCAAAAAAGGGAGTGAAGTTGAGATTCCTAACATATTCTTAGCTGCAAATCAGCAATATATCAGCCTGGTTCCATGTACTTTCAACAGAATTGTGCTGATTTTTGCCTGCTGAAAATCTGCCCCTGTTTAGTAGCCTATGTTATTGCTAGCAATGCAGCCAGACCTCTTAAGTTAGTTGGGTCTGTTTCTCCTCTCACCCATACCAGACTTCAGCGAAATCCCTCCCTCTTTTACAATGGTAACAATGGTAGCAGAATTAGGCCCATTGCTTTTTACCTCAGAAGCATCCCATGAAAAAGATGTGCTATAATTAGCCAAAGGTTAGCACGGAACTAGTTAGGGGGCTTCTGGAGGGGCTGGACTTAAGTCAGCCGGCCCAGACGATCTCCACCCTAGAGTCCTAAAGGAATTGGCCAAGGTCATTGCAGGACCCCTGGCACGGCTCTATGAGCACTTGTGGTGCTCTGGTCTGGTCCCAGAAGACTGGAAGAGGGCCAACGTGATTCCCATCTTCAAAAAGGGGAGGAAGGAGGACCCAGGAAACTATAGGCCAGTTAGTCTTACCTTGATCTTAGGCAAGCTGTTTGAGAAAATTATGCTGGCACACATCC
>NW_017728950.1:37017246-37021383 GCF_001723895.1 Crocodylus porosus
CTGGCCAGGCCGCAGCTGGAGTACTGCATCCAGTTCTGGGCGCCGCACTTCAAGAGGGATGTGGACAGCATGGAGAGAGTCCAGAGGAGGGCCACTTGTATGATCAGGGGACAACAGGGCAGGCCCTACGAGGAGAGGCTACTGGACCTGAACCCGTTCAGCCTCCAAAAGAGAAGGCTGAGGGGGGATCTAGTGGCCTATTATAAATGTCAGGGGGGGATCAGCCGGCATTGGGGGAGTCACTGTTCCTCCATGCACTGCCAGGAGTGACCAGGAATAACGGTCACAAGCTGGCAGAGGGTAGGTTTAGGCTGGATATCAGAAAGCACTACTTCATGGTCAGGGCGGCTAGGATCTGGAACCAACTTCCAAGAGAGGTGGTCCTGGCTCCTACCCTGGGGGCTTTTAAGAGAAAGTTGGATGAACATCTTGCTGGGGTCGTTTGACCCCAGTATTATTTCCTGCCATGGCGGAGGGTCGGACTAGATGATCTACTCAGGTCCCTTCCGACCCTAGAAACTATGAAACTATGAATTACCCTCAGCTTGCCAAGGGCCTGGTTTGGAAGTGAACTTGTCTGAATTAATCGAATTATGAGTGATGATGGTAACCCTGTTAACACTAGATGAACAGCTGTTGAGTTCTTCTCAGAGGAAGAGGAGAAGACAAACCAGCTTCTCTACTGCCAGCATTATATGAGGCTGCTCTCAGTGAACATGGTGACTTTAAAATGTGGATTTTGGACCAATTTTGTAGCAAGGATCTTAATGTGATTATCATACAACTAAAAAGGGTTTACTAAGGGACAGAAACCACATGGTTACCACAAATAAATTAATGACAACATGTACATGACCAACTTATACCAGTTGTAAATACATACTTTAAATGAAATTATGCATGTTGCCTAAATTGCAGTAAATAAAAAAATGTTGTGCTGTGTTTAGGCACACAACTACCAGTTACTGTCACAACCCCTAAAGGCACAACCCCTTACAAATGTTAATTCAGGTTCATGATGCCTCTCAAAAATAAGGTAGTATTATCCCCATTTTATTGAGGAAAAAGCTGGAGCAAAGAAATGACTTGTCCAGAATCAGTGAAGCTGTGATGGCCGTATTGTTGATGGCACCCTGAAGAAGCACTGACTCCATATCACATTTTCTCTCTTGCCTGTCATTCCAAAATGCTGGTCCATCTGAAATATGCACCTGGCATCATTCAAAACCCATTGAAGCCAATGGAAAAAATACACGGTGACATTAATGGGCTTTGGATCAAACTTTTTATATACTTCTCAAATCTTTCCTCATATCTCACAATTCATTCAAGGGTCCACATTATGTCCTGGGGGTATGCTAAGAGTCATACCAGAAAAAGATCTGGGTGAAGAGTGTGTGTAGGTACACATTTACATCTTCACCACAATCCCGTTTGTGTGCTTAAGTGTTACACAACTTAATACAAATTCTGTATGTAAAACATTTTTGTACAGCCAAATCATCAACTAAGAAAAGCAAAGCACATTAGTGAATCTGAATAAGCCTATTCTAATATACACAGTGGGAATCCTTTGAATGCTTATACAAAAACAACCTTATTTTTATCTGTATACTTTTGACTAAATTTGAGCTGCAGTAAATAAAAAGTGATACACACAACAACATAACTGTGTACCAAGCAAAAGAGCCAACATGTGAAAAATTCCCTTCTCATATGCAATGAAGATTAGGCATTAAGATTTGCACTTCAGACTCAATAGGGCCTGCAGCAACACGAGAATGGAAAAGAATAATAAATTAATCTTGATCCACAAGAAGAAAGAGTCTTTGAACCAGGGGCAGAGAAAACACTGTATTGTGCTGCTAACTCATAACATACTCATTAGGGTTACCATATTTCCAGGTCCAAAAAAGAAGACACCTGTGGGGGGGGAGGGCAGGGGGAATATGATGGCGGGGGTGCAAGTGACATGATGGTGCCCTGCCCCTTGTGTTGCCTCTCACTGGCAAGCCACAGCTCCCCCCTCCCTGCTGGTGCCCCTCACTCCTGACCCGCAGCCCGCTGGGCACTGCCGGTGTCCTGCACACCCAAGCCAGTCATCGCCCGTATCCCTAACTCCTGATTCGCAGCCTCCTGCCCCACCCCCAGCTCTGCTGGTGCCTCTCACTCTTGACCCGCAACCCCCTACCCCTCAGCCATGCCAGAGCCCCTCACTCCTGATCCACAGCCTCCGGCCCCCCCCAGCCCTGCCGGCCACCTCCCTCCCCCCCAGCTCTGCCGGTGCCCCTCACTGCCAACCCTCTGTGCTCCCTGCTGCCTCTGATCACCCTCCCCCTGCTCCCACCAGCGAAGCAAAGCAAAATCGCGAACTCAGCTCCTGATCCTGCAGGTGCCACACTAGGTATTCTGGGAACTGCAGTTCTACCTATCAGTGGCCATGTTGAAAACAGGTCGGGGAGGAAATCCCGGACATCCAGCTTGCATTTAAAAAACCTGCTTGTATGCAGCACAGGGGCCAACAAAAAGGATATGTCTGGGAAAACCCAGATGTATGATAACCCTAATTTTCATTGTCTCATACACTGTAGACATACATGATCCTCAGAGATTGTGCACTAAGCTAGAACGGTCTAAGGTGAACAATTGTCATTGCCAGACTGAGAGAATTACACTTAAGTGCATGGACCGTATGCTGAGAGCCCCTACATGTGGACTACATACAAGCCCCCTCCACACCTCCTGTAGTGAAAGACTTTTTGGAGAAGGCAAAAAAAAAACAAACAACAAAAAAAAAAACATCAAACTTTTTTTTTTTATTACATGTCACTCCCTTTGTCCATGGTTTCCATGATATTTGGCTGGCTGCTGAAAAATGCCAATTAACATGTAAATTGCTCATAATGAGAGCTGACTATGCCCAGTGAAAGGAAGTTGTTTTGTGCTTCAGGACAAGATTCTATAGAAACGTACATTCCTCGCTGACTTCAGCAGAGCTTGAAATTTGGCTCCCAGTTTCTTTCATTAAGGATTATAGAAGTTGCACTGCATCTTTCCCTTTCCTGGGCAGCCATTTAAACTCTAGCTTTAACTAATCCTTATGTGATAAAATCAACAACAACAGAAAAACCTCAATGCTGCATTCCAGCACTTGGATGGAATGGTGCTGGCTGGACAGAAGCTTTTCCAAATACTTAGGAGCATTTGTCATTCAAGACAAAATCTGGTTAGCAAACAATCACTTACACCCAATTTCATTTGTACAAGAAAAAAAAAAAGAACAATAAAACGGTGCAGGAATGGCACAACTGACTACAAGACTAACATTATAAATATAGATTTTAGGCTTGTAATTTAAGAGAGTGCAGATTTTTTAACTTTAAATTTTCTAAAGATAAATAGGGTAATTTACATACAAATGATATAGGCAACACTCTTATTTATACCAGTATAAATCACAACAGTATCAGCCTCATTATAAGAAAGCACTGAGATCCATACAATTAATATTAACTATTATATATTACAATATATTAACAATTTTAATTTTTCAGGTACCCAGCTTAGTTGCTTCACTTACTGAAGAAACCTCATTGACTAACTAATAGGCATGATCGTATGATTAAAGCCCACCAGATCCATGCAGGAGTAACCCACACATGATTTGATGGAAAACTGTTCAAAGCCATTTATAAAGCCCTGTAAAAGGAGCATAATTAGCCCAAATTTCTTGTGGAAGAAAAATCACATAAAAGCAAATACAAACACAGCAAGAAGTCATATGCAACTACAGTGTAACTAAAAAAAAGATGTATGTAAAAGAAAGAAGGCACAGTAAATTCACTGACTGATATTGTTATTCTTTGCAGGTAAGGATCACAATATTCAACAGCAACAAGTTCTGCGGGAGGGGTGGGAAGAGGGAGAGGGTAAATAGATATGTTTATATTGCCTGATGAAAGTACTAAGCTCTTAATTCAAAACAATGCATTTCCATCAAATTCAATATTCCTGATTTACATCAAAGTAACAAAAGAGAATCAAATTCCAGCCATCAACCCTTTCTGAAATGCATATTCTTCACAGATTTCATAGAGATCAAGGCTGGAAGGGACCTCGGGAGATCATCGAGTCCAG
>NW_017728950.1:37021998-37046331 GCF_001723895.1 Crocodylus porosus
CATCTTGTGGTCAATGATGACCCCCAAGTCTCTTTCTTCTGTAGTGCTATCCAACATAGCACTGCCAAGCCTACAAGGATGCTGCAGGTTTTTCCTCCCAAGGTGGAGAACCTTGCATTTTTCGGTGTTAAGCATATTCTGGTAGTAAACACTTGAAAATTTAGCGATACAAAGTTCTTAAAAAGTAAGATAGCTCCTGTAAGCAAAGGATTTGCTTGGATAGTAACAGGGAATAACAAGAATGACCACTTGTATTCATAAGTATATTCTGAAAGGATCCCAAAGCATGTTACAAAGTCTCCTCTCTCTGTGGTGTATATATCAAGACAGACTAACAAAATCAACAGAGTTCTAACAGTGTGAACTAGGACTGTGCGAATAAGGAGGTATTCAATTCAGATTTAGATTCAGCAGATTCGGAGGACAGTGATTTGATTTGGTGATTCCAATCACTGTCCCCATTTGATTCAGCCAAATCAGAATTGGAAATTCGGCGCTGATTCAGAGATTCGGATTGGCCAGGGAAAGGCAGGCACAGCTGGGGAGCTGCAGGTTCTCCTGGGTGGGGGGAGCTGTGGGAGAAGCTCCCATGGCTACCCTGCTCTGCCTGACCCCATCCCCTTCCTGGCCCCAGCCCCCCAGCAGTTAAAAAAAAATTAAAACCCCCGCACTCACCAGCTCCAGCAGCTGCAATCATTGCCTCTGAGGTCTCATGGCAGAGCCCCCCCACGCAGCGAGTGGCAGCAGAGGGCCCTGGGGATCGGCCCCCCTCGCCTGGCACCCATGTGGCAGCTACCTCACGGTGCAGGTGCAGCACGGCCTGGCAGAGCACTGTGCACTGTTTGGGAGCAGGGGCTGAGTGGTGCTAGACTTTGGGTGACAGGTGGAGCTGCCCCAGCTCCCAGACAGTGCACAGTATCCTGCCAAGCTGCACTATAGTCACATGAGGAGACAGATGCCGTGCAGGTGCCAGGTGGTGGGGGCAATTCACCCTACCCCCCCAGTGCCCTGTGCTGCATGTGGGGGCTCTGCCATGAGCCCGCATAGGCTGATGCAGCCAGAGAATGTGGGACTTTTTCTTTTTTAAAAGTGCAGGGAAGCTGAGGCTGAGTTGGGCAGCCACGGGAGCTTCTCCCATGGCTCCTTCAGCTGTGCCTGCCTCTCTATTTAATTTAATTTAATTGAAATAATGAAATTATTTTTTAATATTTGAAAATAGCACCCAGAGGCTCATGAACAGTATCAGGATCCTGCTGTTAAAAAAGAGAGAGATTTACAACAGTGGAAGCCTCATAAATTGATGTATTAGATTAGACAAACTATAAGCACAGTCCCTTACCATATATATTTTTATAAACTAATGCCCCATCTGCAAAGACTCTCACATAGGCAATGTGTTAGAGGGACACCTGCCTCCCCAAGACTGCTGCCATTGAAGCCGCCGCCAGGTTTTGCAGGCGGTCGCTACTCACCATCGCCACTGACACGGCTGCCGGCAGCTGCAGAAAGTCCCTGCTCACCGCTGCTGACAGTGCAGATGGCAGTTGCAAGCAGTCCCTGCTCACCATTCAGAATGCCCCCACACCTCCCCTGCTGCAGACACTGCTGCGGTTGCATGCAGGTCACCTGCATGCAAGTCACTGACCTGATTGCATGCAGGTCACCTGTGGGCAGTCCCCACTCGGCCTGCCCTCGCCGCTGACATCACTGCAGCCGCCTGCATGTGGTTCCCACTTGTTGCCGCCACACCCCCGCTGCCGCCACAGCTGCTGCCAGCCTCTGGGGGTATGCGTCGTTCATGGACTCTCACATGGTTAAACTGAAGGCATGAGGTTAGCCCTCTTTAAATTCAGTAGAATAACTGACATGCTAAAGGACATAGCAACTCCACAAACACTGAAACTTTAGTGACCATCTTGACAAATCACATGGACCTAACCATAAGGACTGTCCCTTTAAATAGTATTAGTTCTCTGCATATTGTGGCACTTCATCTCTTACCTAACACCCTCTTTTGGCATTTCATGACCTGAGTTATAAGAAATACACTACCAGCCACAGACACCAGCACATGTTCTCTGAGGGCAAAAACAGTATATGCTTTCAAGCCCTTGTGACCTGGCACCTCTTTCCACCACTAATAAAGCGTGGCTTTTATGAAAGCACATGCATGGTTTAGGCAGCTGTTTTTATGATCACCACTTTTATAACTTTTTATTATTTATTTATTATATTTATACTGGATATGATTCTTGGGCTTGTTTGCTGTGGTAAGCATAGAAATAGAACCAACTTGCTCTCCCAGAATTCTGGCAATGAGCCCTTTTGTCCCAATAAGATGCTGCAGTCATCTTTTGGCTCTGAGGCTTTTGCACTGTACAGACTGGAATCCGCAGTGGCTGTTTAAGGCTAGGGACAGAAGTTATACATAAACTGGCTTAAGTCATCAGAAACTGGTTTAAACCTGTAACAGAATAGAAGTTCAGTACACATAAACCAGTTTCAAAATGGATGAAACTGGTTTAAGATATGCTACATTCAACCAGGTTTCACAGTAAACTGATTTGGGTCAAACTGGTTTTTGAAACTTCTGTCCCACAACCCTTCCTGGTTCAAGGTAAATCAAAGTCTCCAGCATCCCAGCATGCTTTCCAGCCCTGGGCTGGGCTGGCCTTGGCTGTCTGCTCCAGCAGAGAAGGGTTAGAGGGGTGGGGAGGCAGGGACTGCCACCCCAAGCAAATCCCAGCTGGGGTCTGAGGCCAGGGAGGGAGGTTTAACTTCTCTTCCCCCAAATACAGAGCTGCCCTGCAAAAAACTTACTGCTGGCTACAACTGTAGACTATAAGTCCCAGAGCCACCTAGAAGCAGGAAGAAGTAGTGATGAGCAACTCTGCAGTGTCCTGCTACTGTGATTCTCAACTGCAAATCCCAGAGATCTTTTGGGCAGCAGGAAGAGAAAGTGAACACACAGCTCATGATGGCTACGTGCCAGAGAGCCATGCTTTAGCACCCCCAGGCCTCTGGCCTGAGCCACTGCAAGTATGTGGCTGCACTTCCTGAATCAAAAGTGAACGTCTGACCAGTTCTTTCTCAGTTTAATCTATACAAGTTTAGACTAATCTTCAAAAACTGAATTAGCCTTGATTGACTGATTCAGCCTTGGGCTTTTTGATTGTCTGTACTTAGCCTAAATGTAGGAAACATGCCTTTCCCTCCGGCCTTTATAGATTCTGGAATGCAGATGAAAGAAGAGAAAGGAAATTTACAAATAAAAAGGAAATAGCACAATAATCAAACAGCTAGTGCTCTATTTAATGTTACATAATATGTGCATTTCTCCTAGGTGTTATTTTGTCCTTTTTAGACAGAAACATAATGCTAGCTTTAGACCTATGCTGGAATCCTGGCCCCACTGAAGTAAGTGGGGAGTTAAAGTCTAGGGTCTTAAAGACTCTCCCAAATCTCCCTGCTCCAACCAGTATTGCCTGTGTGGAAATCACATTCTGGCCTCTACAGGGCAAGGGTTAGTAAGTTGTTTTTACTATGCATAGGAAGAGAGCATGAGGACTTCTATTTCCCTAGGATATCCATCCAGCGCCCAGATACAATGCTTCCTATAGCACTCCCTGGGTCTGATCCAAAGTGCACTGAAATCAACAGAAAGTCTGTCAGGCCCTCTGAGCATTAACAGGTCATTGGGTGTGCACACACAATGGTGCTCAGGCTGGTAGCCAGGACCTCAACCTTTTCCACATGCGCCTGCAGGCTTCAGGCAGCAGGCTCTGGTAAGAGGAGATGCTTCTCTCAAAAGCAGGTATAAGGCATGCTCCCTGCTTCCCAAATTATTCCACTTACGTGTGCCCTGTATGTTACGTACCTCTTCCACAAATGCTGCTAAAGGACTTTCCTCGCCCATCCTTCCTCTAGTGGTTGAAACAGCAGGAAAGGCCTCGCATGAGGATACAGTGTTACAGCGTCCAGGTTGGGCAGCATCCTGCTCACTTGGGGAGACACTGTATAACTGGAGCATTAGCAACAGCAGCAACAGTTCATGTTACAAAGACCCTATTTAAGTCAGCAGTTTTGCTTTCTCAGGTCAGTGTAATAGTTAACCCAATGCAAGGCATTGGTTTTGGCCTTTGAAATTCCAAGTACCATACTTTGCATCCTGTGGTGGAGCTCAGTTTTATTTTTGGCTTTGAGACACCGCATGCACTGGCTGCTTTAGGAAGCAATTATCTTCCTCAATATGCTGTACTGCACAGTGTCACTGCAATTACAACTTCTCTCTGCCTTGCCCTAGAAAAGCACGAGGACAGAATGGCAAAAAGCCATTATGACCTGCTGCATTTACCCACCACTTGTTCCCGGACATATCAGTGGCTCCTCCAAGTGCACCAGACAGAAAGCAGTCATGAAAGCTAAGGACAGACATTACACATAAACCGGTTTAAGTGATCAGAAACTGGTTTAAACCTGTAACAGAACAGATGTTCAGTGCACGTAAACCAGTTTGAAAATGGCTGAAACTGGTTTGAGATAAACCTGACTGCATGTAGTATCAGACTGAACTGATTTGGCTCAAACCAATTTATTCAATATCTGTCCCAGGCCCCTTGCTAATTTAAGATAAACCAGACTGTCCCCTGGGCAGGGCTCTCTGCTCCACAGCACACCTGGCTCCTCCTCTTTGCTCAATGGCTGGATCTCCCGCAGAAACTGCAGGTCCAGCAGGGTCTGCCTGACTTCCGCCTGCTCTCCGCCCTCCCCTGCTCACTGCTGAAGCAGGGATTCCCCCCTCCCTCCCTTTTCCCACAACACAGACCTAAGCCCCACAGACCTTAGGCATATGGTATGCTAGCTAATGCTGAGAAATGTCTGTGTGTGTCTCCAATTTCACTGGGACAGGCAGACCACTTAGGGATTTTTGGAGCTAATCAAGAGGTCAGCTGGTAAGCTGATTAAGAAGAGTTTGAACTAATGGAGAGATGCTACTGTTTTGCTGATGAGGTGATAAACACTGTTATCAGCCTCATGCTGGCTTTCTTGCCCATCAGTTTACGGCATACCATATAAAGAAGCAGAGAGAGGGAGATTGAAAGGCTCCATATCATCAAAAGCTGCATGCACTGCACATCCCTCCTTGCCTCAGAGTACTAGCAGGGGGCTGGCAACACTCCCACCTCTTGAGCAGCAGGCAGGGAAAAGCCTGGGATGATACAGGCAGACCTCTCTAATCAATGCATCCTGCTGGGCCTGGCAATACCCACCTCAGCTCAGCATTGGAAGGAAAGGGAGGGCTGCTCTAGTGGGATCTGGCTTCTAGACTGACCAACTGCAGGCACGTGCCTGAATTTCCTCAGTTGAGAGAGCATGCCTGTCCAGTTCCAAACTGGTTCAGCCTAGCCAGGTTAGACTAATCTGCAAAGATTGAATCAATTCAGACTCAGGCTTTTTGAATGTCTGTCCCTAGCTGAAAAGGGCGCTAGAGATCACCTCAGAGGCCACCAACATGTTCTGCCAAAGCCTGCATTGAGAAGGGTATAGTATGGTATGGTAGCACCCCAGCCTAGCAGCTGATCCAAGGGGCACTCTGGCTTCCTAGACTGGGCTGGCTTCTGGGATTGCTGGCAAACCACATGCCGGCATGGTAGCTGCAATCCACTCATTGGCCCTGCACCACACCTTAAAATAAGAAATGCTGTAATAATCCTTAGAACTCATAGGGTATTTTTTTTCATTCACAGAGCAGTAAGTAGCTTTAATTCTGTTACTGATGGACAAGCTGAGGTACAGACTTGCCTACACTCATCCAGTGAGTCTGTAGTAGGAATGAGAATGGGGCCCCTGTCTTCAAATCCCAATGCTCAAGTAGATGTGCTCAGTGACAGATGCTCTCTGCTTAGGAATTAACCATCATGATCAGAAATACAGACTCAGTCTAGATCATAGACTGAAAACCTGGGTTTGACTCACACAGGAGGGAGATGATTTCAGACTGCAGCAGAGTTTGCCAAACCTAATATTACATTTTGGATCCCATACAAGGATTATTGGATAGAATTAAATATAAAATAAAAGGATTGACTGCCATGTATAACAGCAATAATAACAAAATAAATTTATAACCGCACTGCCCTCTCTTACTTTTATTTTAAAATCTTAACAATTAACCTGTCTACTGAAGCTTCCACATCAGTGCAGCAGATGTGGTAATATTTAACCTGCTTCATAAGATACCACAGATGAAAGGCTCTATAATGACTGTTATCCAATGTCCACACAAAAAAAAACTCTCTGATCTTTGCCAGTCTTGAAACAGAGCATATGTAACAGAGGATTTTAATTGTGTTATGCCATGAAAGCCAAGGATTTCTCAACAATGGCAATAATTGTGTTCTCAAGGGATTGGACAGAATCCCTCAACATGATTTGTGGCAGAACCCTCCTGAGCTGTTGTAACACTACTCTATCACAGGGGCTGTCAAACTTGGGTGAAAGGGAAACTACATCAAGAGGATCAAGTTCTCACATATAAATTCGAAGGGAGAGGCTGCTTTCCTAAAGATTAAGAAAGAGGAGTTTGTGGTTAACGCACCAGCTGGGGCTGCTGCAGTTCCCTAGTGTGACCCTATACCACCTTGTCTCCTTGTTCCAATGTTACAAACAGAAATTACAGATAAGCCAATATAAATGATCGCAAACCAGTTCAAATCTGTAACACAACAGAAGTTCAGTGTGCATAAACCGCTTTCAAAATGGCCAAAAGCAATTTAAGATAAACCTGTATGGATGTAGTATCAGACTTAACTGATATAGGTTAAATCAGTTTACTGAACTTCTGTCCCAGATCCCCTCTGGATTAAACTTAAGTCACAGTCCCCAAGCATCCCTAGATACTTTGCACCTTCCTCACAAAGCCTCCCTCTCAGGGTGGGTGCAGTAGTGTTGGCCCAAGATGCCTGCTCCAGCTAAGCAGGGAGGCGTGAGCCAGCATTGCCTAGCTTTTGGCCTGGGCCACTGCAGGCATGTGGCTGCATTTATGGAATCAAACATGAATGTCTGTTCACTTGCTTAATGGTTCAATATATGCAGCTTAGACTAACCTGAGAATCATTCAGCTTTGGGCTTTCTGACTGTCTGTACTTAGCCCAGCTGTAAAATGAAGATAAGGCTTGTTTTGTTTGTCTTATCTATTTACATTAGAAACATTTCAGAGCAAAAACTGTTTTCCCTAATTCTGTGTACAGTGCCAGCAAAATGGGAACATAGCTTTTTTGTTCGTTGGGGTCAAATTGCTGTAATACAAGATAATAATATGTCAATTCCCTGGCGTAAGTATCCATGGTAATACTGCACTTCACTGACTTAACAGTTTACCAGCTTACAGTTCTTATGCTTGGCATCCAATAACCCTGCAAAGTTAGTAGTGAAGTCACAATAATTGATTGGCTGGATACATGGAATAAAGCTAATGCAGTGTATGTGGAAAGAACTCACTTCGCAATATAGGCAGGGCTGAGCATCTCAACTGTAGCAGTGAAGAGTTTTCTCTAGAAAGCCAGTCTGACTAACACCCTGTAATTTCACCATGTTCAACCTTATCATTTGGTTGAAGTGACCTAGTATTATGCACAGGGAAGACAGAGAATCAGCTAAATATATTCATCCTGTTAAACCCGGATAGAAACAGAGGGCACCTGAACTTGGGTAGTCACCTATATTTTAAAACCAGTAAAATCAACATTCTGCATTTGGCAGGTGTCATTAGTAGGATCACACCTGTTTAAACAGAGATCTCTTTAAAATGTGCTATACCTGAATCTGATCAGAGATAAAACATGCACAATGGCCTCTGCCCCAACACATGCACTCCAACAACCGTTCTCCCCACCATCCAAAACCTGTGATCAACTTCCTCCACTTAGTGGTAAGAAAATTATGCTTGCATTCCAGGCCAGTCAGAGGTAACACTACTAATGCAAAAAAAAAAGACTAAGCAGTTGCTCTCTCCCCTCTCACCCAGGATCCCACCTCCCCTTCCATTCAGGAGCTACATGGACATTGCGATGATTGCTCACATGGAAAAGTTATACCAGAAAAATACAATAATTTGTCTTCTGATGAAATGAGTTGACAGAACATGAAGAAGTTAATGTCATGTGACCAGCCAGTTCTGCATGAAGCACTAGAGAGGTGCTCCACAAATCACTGTTTCAGAACACAAGAGCTAGAAATTATACTGTTGGGTCCAATTAAACATTTACACTCTTCCCTCCACCAGATCCACGGGGAACTCTGACATTTATTATTCTATTTTATGTTGGTGCTGAATAATCTACAGTTGCTTAAAACGCTTCCAAAGCATCTTCTCAACCATGCCACATTATTTAATTAGCTCAGGCATGATAAAAACCTTTCTAAGCACTTCAGGCAGAGGATTTTACCATAGAATAGGGGTGGACAAAATACAGCCCACGGGTCCCTTGGTCCCACCTGGCACAGGTACCATCCAGATGTGGCGAGTCCTGCTGCTCCCTGGGCATGCAGCGGTGCTCAGGCAGCTCCACAGCTGGCCTGCCTTTCTAGGTAGCACAAGTGGCAGTGACTCCTTCCATCTGCCTCCACTGCTGGCCCCAGACCTACGGTATAGGTGGGGACATGTTCTACACAGCCCCGACCCCGCACACCCTATGCCCATCCAGACTCAGCAGTGGCAGTGTGGGATAGAAGCTATTGCTTAGTGTGGGATAAAACAGCCCCTTCCCCTTGCCACTGCCGGCCGTTCTTGCTGCAGCCACCCAGAGCCCATGCCAGGATGCCCTATGTCTACGCCACTGTCACCACTGTCTCTAGGCTGCCCAGTGCCACCAGAGCAGACACAGGGCAGCCCGGCACAGGCTCCAGGCAGCTGCAGCAGGAAAAGCTGGCAGCGGTGAGGAGGAGGGGCTGCTTTTCCCTTGCGCTAAGCAACAGCTGCTGTCCCACACTGCCGCTGCTGAGGCTGGATGGGAGAACCTGGACAAGGCATGGGGCACACAACCCCCCCACAGACTCACCCACTCATAGCCACACACCCTACATACACATACGTACACCCCCTACAAACCCCATACTCACCCCCCATATCCTCCCACCCCTCCACTCCCCCACAATATACAACAGTAAGACCTCATTTTGAGCAATTATGCAATCATCTCTATGTACACCATGCAAATGCACACAAATCAGGACAAAAATATATTTTTTATATAAAATTAAAATGTTATTGTCAATTTTGATTTTTAGTACACAATTTGGTTTTTTTTCTAGTTCCAAGATGGCAGACCTTCTTTCCAAAAGGAGTGCTTCTGGGGGCAAGGGGAGGAACTTCTCATGGCAACGGTCAGGGGTTACGGGCTGGGGCTTCTGGTCCCAAGATGGCGACCAGTGGGGCAGGGCACCTGTCAAGGGGCAGAGCTACCTTTGCGGCCCTTGACAGCTCATACTCGTTAACATACTCATTAAGTGGCCCTGCAGCTGAAATAATTGCCTGCTCTGGTCTACAAAGCCGGACCCTTAACAGGCACAGTTCCACTGACTTCGAGCTGAAGATCTGGTCTATAGGAGAAAGCAGGAGCTGCCTCTCTATACTTAATGCTGCAGAAGAAAAAGATCCGAAGTCCTTCACGCTACTAAAATGATGGGGTAGGAGGGCTAGGTGTGTTCTTTCCTGGTCTTCATGGAAAACTGTTTATGCCACACAGAATGATATCAGATTACACTCCGTGGTATATGAGGTCAGCACAGGCAGCCTCCAGGGAAAGGAGAGCATGTAAGAACTTTGGATGGTGCCATTTTGCTCAAGCTAGTTTGAACTAGAATCTGCTCCCTCCTGCTGGCAAAAATGAATTTAGCTCTTGCATTAGCAATTGCTTGTTTGAATTAAAATCCTCAACAGCAAACCTGGTACAGTTTAGAAGTGAGAATTTTCTAGATGGCTACGCTCTCTCCCCCACAGCCACTTTGTGCTGCAAATGTTCCATGTCGTAATGTCAGCCACTCCCATACAGTTCCTGACCAAGAAAAGAAACTCTTATACTTTTGAGTAAGCAAATGAGAGTGTTGTATATAACATGATAAGCAGTTCTCTATTTGTGTCAGAGGAACAGAGACAGATTATGAGGGAAAAACTGGTACCAGTAATGATGAGGAAAACATTATTTGGAGCATCTCAGACAAAATTTGAGTTCAGGGGACAGTTTCTTATGAAACTATACAAATCAGAAATCAAATGGGTAATGTTTAACCTCTGGGGAGTCCCATTGGCTACAAAGTCAAACAAATGATTTGCATTCTTACATTAGGGGACCTGACCTCCTCCATCCCACAAAAAGAGAAAAGAAAAAAAGAGAACTCTGTGCATGTCTATTTAAAATCTTATTGGTCAAGAAGGAGTGCTTTCAGACATCTAATGTCCCTCCAGCCTGAAACTTGAAACTGAGGGTATCGGCACAAGAATTTCATTTAATTTTATTTTAGCACATTGAATCCTGATCCACACCAAGGTTTCCTAAGTGTTATGGTGGGACAAATAAATAAATAAATAAATAAATAAAGCATCAAAATTTATTGGTTACTTCCTTCATAGGAATCCAAAACATTAATAAAGAGTGTGGGTCACACTTCAGGACTTATCTAAACAAACAGCTTTATTCTCCAAACACAATTTAAGAGCCTAATAGTTTTTAATATAAACAAACTGTCTCCTTTCAGCACAGTTATATAAAACACTCAGGTTACAATATTTGAAAATCAGAAACTACAGTCAGTCAACCTGGAAAGCAATTTCAGTGCATTAAGAGACTTTCTGTAGGGATATCAGGATGGCTTATATCGTACATTACGGCAGTGAGAACCTGACAGATCCATGAAGGCTTGTGAGCCCCAATACTCCAAGCAGCTGAGCATGTGATCAGCATCATAGGCACTTGTAGCTCTTCTGAATTTATTTACTGGGACTAAATACTTGCTTCATGAGCACAAGTGTTTACAGGTTAAACATTTTTGTGTTAAGACATTTCTCAATAGGCATTTCCATGCCCATATTCATTATATTTCATCATATTTCACAGTATATTAGCCTTTACATTTAGTAAAGTCTTGCAAACTAATGTCTGCCTTGTGAAATCTTTAATTGTGGTTCAACACAATTTCTCAAAACTCTAGGATCCCTTTTCACAGAACAAAAGCTTCATATTGTGCTCCTCTCCATGCTCACAAACCAAGAGGAATTACACCAGGCAGCAGAATCCACAGGAACATCTCCTGCACATGGAAGCTATGCAGGCATTTTAAAACATGGGTTAGTTCCCTACTAGTCTGAGGCAGGGTGAGGCTGGTGCACTCTTGGCAGATAGAGGTGCTGTCCTTGAAAAGACGCATCAAACTAGGTCCACAGAAGCTGTGGTCATTAAGGAATCGATAGAGCTTTTTGTCAGCCTGGATTCCATCTACCTGTGTTCCAGCTACTGAAACTTCTTCTAGTTTTCTGAAATTAGTGAACTACTTTAGGGACAGAAGTTACACAAACTGTTTTAAGTAATCAGAAACTGGTTTAAAACTGTAACAGAAAAGAAGTTCAGTGCACATAACCCAGTTTTAAAATGGCTGAAACTGGTTTAAGATAAACCTAATTGAATGTAGTATCAACTGATCTACTGATCAACTGATTTGGGTCAAGCCAGTTTATGGAACTTCTGTCTCAGACACCTTCCTACTTTAAGTTAAACCAGAGTCCCTCAGTATTGCTTTCCAGCCCTGGGCTGGGCTGCACTGCCTGCTCCAGCAGAGAAGAGTTGGGAGATGGGGAGGCAGGGACTGTCACCCACCCCGTGCAAACCCCAGCTGGGGGCTGGGGCCAGGGAGGGAGGTTAAACTTTCCTTCCCCTGAGTACAGTGCTGCCCTGCCCTGCTAAAAACTTACTGCTGGCTACAACTGTGGACAAATCCCAGAGGCACCTGGAAGCAGGAAGAAGAAGTGATGAGCAACCCTGCAGAGTCCTGCTGCTGAGTCCTGCTGCTGTGATTCTGGACTGCAAATCCCAGAGACCTCGGGGGCAGCAGGAAGAGAAAGCGAACATACAGCCATTGCTCGCTATGTGCCAGAAAGCCATGCTTTAGCACCCCCAGGCCTCTGGCCTGAGCCACTGCAAGTATGTGGCTGCATTTCCTGAACCAAAAATGAATGTCTGGCCAGTTGTTTCTCAGTTTAATCTCTGCAGTTTAGGCTAATCTGCAAAGAATGAATCGATTCAGGCTTGAGCTTTCTGACTGTATGTACTTAGCCCTAATGTACAAGTATCTCTTGCCAGCATCACAGGGAGGCTTCAGAATTTAATTGTGAGCAGTTCCAAGATGGATGAGAAATGCTATCTAAATGCACAGTATTTTTAAACACCATTAAGGCTTAATCTTTCTGGGATGAGCACTACTGTTGTGACTCACCACTAGAAGAAGTCCAGATGGTGGCATAAAGGTACCTTTGCATGCATTACCTCCCTGCCCAAAGGCAGAAACCACAGTGATAAGCTCACTGGATGGCCAATGGACCTCTCACGTAATGGGTCAAATATTGATCCTTGGGGTTCCAGTTCTGAATATACACTTGGAAATTTTCTGCCTTTTTCCACCAACCACTAGAACAAACCTTGGAACTTCCAATACCAATCTGAGCTCTCTCTACACTGGCAACATGACATTTTTACAGCTTTTTTTGCTGGTGCTCTTTCACATGCAGTTTGTACATTTTCATTTTACTTATTTGGCATTTCAGAATTTTTCACGCTATTGTTTAAAAAAAGAAAGAAAATTCAGGCAAGTTTTAGTACACAATTGATTTTTAAATTTACCTCTTACACAAGGAGTCCTTTTATCTTTTGCACACATTCACCTTCTAGATTGTCAAGTTCATAAGTGCTTAGGAGGCCACACTGATGGCTACTTATCCTTAGTCTTGGTCACAACTTTCACCACTGATGTATTCTGCTCACAAATTGGTCCTACACTGAATAAATAGACTTCTATCATTCACGTATCTGCTGCAAAGGATAGTTATGCTGAAAAGGATGATATACTTGTATTTGGTTCAACTCACCTGTATGTTCTTCCTCCGCTCCCTAATAAGATGCTATTTGAAACTGACTGATGTTACTGGTCTAGAAGTAAAAGCAGAAGCTCCATTCAGTCTACAAAAGATGACTGGGAGAGAGACGACAGTTTCATCAGTTTGCCTGCATTCTAGAAAACACAGCCAAGATGAACTGTCAGTCCTGGGGATCCTTCTCAATTGGTGCCAAATACAGTCTGACAACTACAGTAGCTACTATTTACTTCTTGTAACAACACTGAAAGTGTTTTGGCTCCCAATGAAGAGGAATACACAAGTGAAGGAGAAGTGCACAGATGACAGCTATTGCCAATGACAGACCATTTTCCAGTGAGGCTTAAACCCTTTTTTCCTTTCTACACCCTCTACCTTATCCAGCATTAGGCGGGAAGAAGTGAGGATAGCTTTTAAGGCCACGTGTAGACGAAACAAGGGGCATGTGTGCATGACGCTCTAAAGCAAGTTAAATGCTTTTGCACCGCTTTAATGGTGCTGGTGTTTGCACATATCGGAGGCATGTTGTGCAGTAAAATTTCAGCCGCTGTAGCAAATTCGCCAGCGTAATGCACCTTAAATCCCTTGGGGCGCAGTAAACTAAACTCCTCTGAGGAGTTTTAGTTTGTTGCTCTACAGCCGTGGAGTGAAGCACCAGACTCCATGCAGCCCTGGGGCCACTCTGCCTGCCAGCAGCTCACCCTCCCCTCCCTGGCACTAGAGAGGCAGGTAAATTCGGGTGTGTGAACGACACGGGGATTTAAAGGGCCCTAAACTGAAGTGGTGTTTTTAAAAACCCACCGCTTCAATTTAGGGCCCCTGTTTCATCTACACATGCCCTACGATAGCAATCAACACGGCTCCAAACGGTAACCCCGACGCAACAACACCATAGGTTCCACAAGTACGTGCCACACAGGTGACTACCTGACAGGAGTTGACCTCTGTCCTGTCACAGCTGTAAGCAAAACACAAGGATCCTTTGGAAAGCTATGTGAGAATGCAGGCTGGCAAACCAAGCTCAGAGTCAGCAATGGTGATGGAACTATTGCGTAAACCTGACAGCTCAGTCTGGTGCTCTATGCAGCCACAAAACTCTTTCAGGCTATCAGTCCCTGTGAGCCCCAACAATAACATCTGAGTGCGGACTAAGGAAGTCCTCAAGATTACGTTTACAAGCACCATGATTAAATAGCTGTTCTCACCCTCGGATAAACCTGTCTGAGGATCTGAACTGCATTTCCTAGCACAGCTGCAATTCAAGGCAATTCTGGAGGCTCCTTTTGGCTTTCCAATAGTCCTGCCATCTTTCCTTTCTAGAGTAAAACTGTCTTTTTGTTCTGTTCCTTTTCTTCATTTTGAAGCATTTCCTTGTTCGTGTATATATGTAAATATGTAAGTACTACTCCTCTCTTACCCTCTTTCTTTGCACTTGATAATCAAAGCCCGGGAGCTGGTGTGACCCTAAGTTCAGCTTGCCAAATGTCATTAAAACAGCAGGAAGATCCCAAGTAATAGAATTTTGGATTATATTTGGAAAACAGCCAACTACGCCCCTTTCTTTTTAGCATGTGCAAACAGATTCAGTTACTGAGAATGGGTGCGTGTGAGAGGCGCTTTCTCACTGGACATTTCTGGCTGTGATAATTGAATAACATCTGGCCTTGAATGCCAGATTCTACTGCCGGACATACTTGGGGTCTGATTCTAATCTTCCTTACTCCAGGTCAAATCCAGATCAATTCCACTGAAGTCCAAGTCATGCTGACATGAAACTGCTTCAAGATCAGATTTAAGTCTGCTGATCAGTAATTTGTTTTTCAACTGTCCCATTGAAATGAAAATTAGAATGGGATATAAGATAACTCCATTTTGAAGGCATCTGAGAATAATGATCAAGAGAAGGGCAGATGTAATAAGCTGAAGAGATGGGTGTCAAATTCACTTTTTGCCCTGGGTCAGATCCAGATCATAGGACTTCTCATAGGCTAAATGCAGCCTGGGACACAAGGTGACAGCAAGAATGGATCCAGCAGTGGCAACAAACAGCATGGCAGCAGCGGCCATCAGGGCAGTGACATCAACTGGGACAAGCAGCCACAGGTCAGGCCATAGCAGAAGTGGCACAAGCAGTGGCTAGCCAGCAGGCTATAGGACAAGAAAGGGCTGTGTCACCACAACCCTCACTCAGCCTGCCATGATTGCCATGTCCATAGGTGCCCCCAATCCTCAAATTCCATGGCAGGCCCTGTCTGTCACTCGCCACACCCCAAAGTCACTGGCTTACCAGTAGTCTGGTGAGTCAAATAGAACAGCGTCACAAGCCAGATCTGGCCTGAAGACCATGGCTAGAGACAGATTTTCAAAAACCTGAGCCTGGATTGATTCAAATTTTGCAGGTTAGTCTAACCTGGCTTGGCTGAACCGGTTTGAAACAGGACAGACATTCTCTCTAGACTGAAGAAATTCAAGCACATGCCTGCAGTGGCTCAAGCTAGAAGCCGGGGGGGGTGCCAGAGCAGCCCTCCCTTCCCTTTTGCAGGAAGCTGAGCCGAGCTGAGCTGAGCTGAGGGGGCATGGCCAGCCCCCAGCAGGACTCTCTCATTAGGGAGGTCTACCTGCAGGGTCCCAGGCTTTTCCTTGCTGGCTGCTCAAGGGGCAGGAGTGTTGCCAGCTCCCAGCTGCAGGCAAGGGGGGTGGGGGGTGCAGTGCATATGAAAGCTGTTGAAATGTAGCTTTTCAATCTCCTTCCTTGCTTTGTCATACTGTCGGCAGCAAACTGACAGGCAAGCAAGCCAGCTAAGGGCTGATAGTGATAACAGTCTTTAATCACCCAATTACCAAAACAATGGTCTCTCCCCATTACTTCAAACTTAGACAGCTTACCAGCTGACCTGTTGATTAGCTCCAAACAGCCCTAAGTAGTCATTGTTCTGTCTCCCTGCCCCAGTGAAATTTGAGAGAAACAGACACAGAGGCACCTCTCAGCATTAGCTAACATACCACATGCCTAGGGTCTGTGGTGCTGGGGTCTATGATGTGGGAGATAGGAGGGAGGGAAGAGGAGATTTCCTGCTTGAGCAGTGAGGGGGCTGTAGGGCTGGCGGAAGCCAAGCACACCCAGCCCAGAGAGCATGCCGGGATGCTAGGGAACTCTGATTTAACTTAAACCAGAAAGGGGTCTGGGACAGACATTGTACAAACTGGTTTCAGCTAAATCAGTTAAGCCTGATACTACACTCAACCAGGTTTATCTCAAACCGGTTTCAGCCATTCTCAAGCCAGTTTATGTGCACTGCACATCTGTTCTATTACAGGTTTAAACCATTTAAACCAGTTTGTGTGTCATGTCTGTCCCTAGCCCAAATGTTTGATAGCCCTGGTCTAAGGTAAAGATCACTGAGTAGAGAACATCTCCACCATAACTGGCTATGCCAAGGGAATCAGGATTTTCCAAAATTCAGTAAATATCAATACTGCTCCATTTCTTTCAGCACTCTACAAATGTGAAAATTTACCACTCTTTCCTCTGGAGCTGCTTTCTCTGAGAGCAGAAATGAATCAAACTGACAGTTCTGAGAATCAGCAGTGAAATGTCTGCACTTCACAGATGGAAGATAAGCAGCCTAGCACAAGACAAGGAAGGATTCTAGATTTGTGTGCGTCTGTGTCTACACACTTATATATATTTGAATCTGAATGCATCTGAATCCTTGTTTGTCACTGGAGTTAATCTAAAAGGAATTAAACCACAGGACAACAAGAAAAGCTCATTTTAAAGTCCATTAGAAGAAACAACACCAACTAACCAACAGCAGCTAAAACACCAATCTTTGGAGGCCAAATTGTGTTCATTCCCTCATAAGCACCTACTACAAAATGTTTCCTTCAAAGGGCTTTGGATCAGGCCCATCCTACTGATTCCTATAGAATGTAATAGGACTAGATTTATAGGGTTCTAGAGGGTTTAAAGCAGTAAGTCTCAATCTTTTTAGCCTCAAAGCATCCCTGGTTAGACCTAAGGCATTCCTTCTTAGGCTCAAGGCATCCCTCAGAAAATGCAAGCTGTTAGTTTTCACTCACTGTTTGACTATGGAAAAATAATACAGCCATTTTTCTGTAGCAACGAACCCAAAAAAAGGCAACAGGACAGAATAAATTTTAACACAATGGATTCTTGTATGAAACCACTGGGTTCATCTTGTGAATCATGTTTGCTCACCAAAACACCCCTAAATTGTTTTCAAGGCATCCTTGAAATGGTACCCTGATTGAGAATCATTGTTTATACATTTCAGACTAACCTTGACTAACTACCTCTAGCTAAAGAAATTTAACGGTTTATATGGAAATTGGTAGGGGGAAAAAACCCTGTAGAACTTAATAAAGCCTTTCTGTAGCTTATTTTTTTTTAAAAGACAGGTCATAGAATTATTTCCATGCTATTTAATTGTATAAGCTGGCCCAAAAAGAGCCAGCAGACCAAGTAATGTTTCGATTAAATTCTATAGGATTTCTCCTTAAGGTTCATACGCCTGTGCAACATTTACATTATTTTTAAAAGGGCAAACAATAGCCCTTTGTTTTTAATCAACAAAATCCCAATTCAATCTCCTTTATACTAAATTTAATAATATTATCTATACCCAGCTGCAGAATGGTTAACGCCTTTGCTAGGCTGAAAGGTCAACCTTATTTGCT
This sequence comes from Crocodylus porosus, assembly GCF_001723895.1. NCBI lineage: Eukaryota > Metazoa > Chordata > Crocodylia > Crocodylidae > Crocodylus > Crocodylus porosus. The sequence continues at coordinate 37,039,841 of NW_017728950.1, forward strand.
TATACACTCTATTGATACATCAACTTAATCATCATCTGTATAGCAGGGACACTGCTTCCCACCCCTCCAAGTTCTGAAACTGTACCCAGCACAACGGAGAAGAGATTTTATCACCCTGGTTGCTTTTGGCATGTCTCTGTTAATAAAAGCATTAGCATCACTGCACCATGAACGTAATTTTTTTAAATAATAGGTAGATGTTATTGAACTGCTCCAACCAAGGCACACAGAGCTATGTTTTAAACATTTCACTTGTAATTCCACAAAGGCTTGGTTTCAGATAACAACTGGTTGGCCCTGAATGACAGCATTATTCACTCCAGATAATTTTCACAAGGATCTCATAAGAAACATCAGGCTTTACTGATACTGAAGTTCAGTTCTTGGGGCACAGACTTTATCTAGCTACCATAGTGGCTTGGCTGTGCTTGTCCTGATGCCAAGACACGCTCTCCAATCATTTGTATTTCCCATCTTCTTTACTGGTACCTCAAGCAAAAGTGATTATTGCCATGCGGCAAACCCCTGAGGCACCCATCATCACCTGAGATCCTGAGGACCAAACTAAAGCAAGATAACATCTCACAAATACAGGAACCCAGGACACAATGTTTAACTGGGCTCAGAGTCCCCAGCTGTTAAGGAAAGTATGGAAGCAGCATCCTGCTCCTCCAATTTAGACTTTATGTTCTATGGGACAAGAAGCTTGTTTAGCTACTGTACCGGTTGAGTTTTACTTCCCCTGAGGCTAAGACAGAAGTGAGGAGGAGTGAGAACTCAATGAAATCAAGTCAACAAGAACCATCGTTCTTAGCACCTATGAATACCAAGCCTGATATCTCTCTTACACAAGCTATGAACTCTTTTTCTTTCAATCATCCACACACCTTCCCTGACCCACATTCTTCTTTAGGAATAATTCTTCATACAGAGTACACGTGAGCTTTCACATTCACACACCATCATTTTCAACAGAATCCAAGAACTGATTCATGCTTTGCGTTCCCCTAGAGCTGGCTGTAAAATATACAGTAGCACAAGTGAAAGGAATTATCCACTGGAGACTTAAATCTTCACTATGGCCAAGCCAGTACTTTCCATTTTAAAAACCAATGTAACAGTCCTTTCTGCAGGATAACTGGCAGTCGACCCCCTTTCACTCTGATAACTGTACACGCTGCCATCACCATATTCTCTCAGGTTCACAGAGCCAGAGTCCATGGCTGCTGTGGGATGGCTCTTCCATCCGTGATAAACAGTATTCATGAGTTCTTCTCTAGGTGCACTATGAGAGATAAATCTTTTAAGGGGATTCTGTGCTTCAGAAATCATATTCAATTCTACAGTCCTAAGTGTTTATAAATGACATTTTCTAGGTTTATAAATGGCATTTTCTAGGTTTGTTTTTTTAAAAGTTAAATTCAGAATTGCATTAGGCATCTAAGTACCCAGTATATATGTGCAACTATTATTTGTACACAACTGGATTGTTAAAAACAGTACAGATTGCCACTGGCTTTAATACTTATGGCTATTGCACAACGAATATCACAGTTATATCCAGAAATTTATGAGTGACAAGGGCACTACAATTAACACAGTGGATTACAATGCCTATCAACTAAGTTTACTGCCCTATCAAATTATATGATCCCACACCAACAGCAACTAATGGCATTATTTTAAACATTCAAGCATTGCATCCAAACAAATAAAAACCTCGGTAATCGAGCACTTCTAGATGAAAGGCCAGAATCTATAGCATCCTATAATAATCAGATGTACAAAATCACAGGTGAATGAGAAAACAAAAATGAACTGTTCACTCAGTGGGATCATGTATTCTAACTCATAAAGTAGTTCTTCTGAAGATGGAGCAAAGATCATCTTGTTCTCTCCCCACCACCAAGCTCTGAACAAGGTATAGCCTGTAACATGAGTGGCACCTCTGTCCAGGAGCCAGCCATATCCTATGAATGGACGTCTGTCTGTCACTAGTCTCCAGTGTTACACTTAAACTCTCCCCTATGGTGGCCCACAAAGGGACTGTCTTCATAACTGTCAAGTACCAGCCCCACAGTCACCTCGCCTCATAATCACTAGCTAAGTTCACATAGATATCTTTTTCACTATCTCTCGCTATCATTGGGATGAAGGATGGATTAAAGGCAGAGGGCTGACAGTGCTGGGGTCTATTCCAGTCAGTGCCACTGACTTGCAGCAAGACTGAGAAAAGCCTCTCACATCTTAAATTTCAAGTTTACCCAGCTGGAAATAAAGCATAACATTTGCACTTAAGGCTAAATTAATCTATCTATATAAGGTGGTTTGAGATTCTTTTACAATTTAATATTTATAATATTAATACTCCGTGGACAAGAGATGTATTTTCCACTGAATGCATAGGTATGTGTGTGTACGTTTCATTTATTTTTCTAATGTATGACTTTTTTCCCTAAATATATATAAAATGTTTATATAAATTAGTTTTGTGGATGGAACCAAAGTGTATTGTCATGTTGCTGTTCCAGTGTACAAACACGAGATAGTACATCACTCTACTCTCTAATGACGTTGTATGTGGTCAAAAACAAATTGTGGGCAGGGCAGGGGGAGGGGTTGTGTCCTGCAGAGAAATGTTATTAATGTAAGTGTGCCTTGGACTGGAAAAAGTTTGGGAAACACTGCTCTAGGAATCCCATGTTACAGGATTCCCTACTACAAATAGGGCTAGAGAAAAAAATTACACATAAACTCGTATAAGCGATCAGAAACCAGTTCAAATCTGTAACACAACAGAAGTTCAGTGCACATAAACGGCTTCCAAAATGGCCAAAACTGGTTTAAGATAAGCCTGAATGGATGTAGTATCAGACTTAACTGACTTAGTTTAAATAGGTTTATTGAACTTCTGTCCCAGATCCCCTCCAGATTAAAAAAAGTTAACTCACAGTCCCCAACATCCCAGGATGCTTTGCACCTTCCCCACAAGCTCCTCCTCACAGGGTGGTTGGGCTAGCGTTGACCCAAGCTATCTGCTTTAATCAAGTAGGGATACATGCTCTAGAGCCCCCCAGCTTCTGGCCTGGGCTACTGCAGGCATGTGGCTGCATTTCTGGAATCAAAAGTAGATGTCTGTTCACTTGCTTATTGGTTCAATCTACACATCTTAGACCAAACTGCAAAGATTGAACTGATTCAGCCTGGGGCATTCTGATGATCTGTACTTAGCCTACATGCCACAAATTTTAACTCACTGGGTAACTACAGCACTGGATAACTGGATAAATCCTTCTTCTGTTTCCCCATGCTAGCTGTCAATATGGTACTCCCATTATCGCAGTCCTTACTCAGGCAAACTCCTATCAGAAACAGTGCATAAGGTATGCAAACCTGGGGGTTGATCCTAAGCATACAAAAGTTATCAGAAAAGCTAACTACACTTTATCATGCATCAGCAGATGCACGACAAACAGAACCAAGGAGGTGATACTTCCCCTCTATCAGGCGCTGGTCAGACCGCAGTTGCAATACTGCATGCAGTTTTGGGCACCACACTTCAAGAGGGATGTGGATAACCTGGAGAGGGTCCAGAGAAGGGCCATTTGTATGGTTAAGGGCTTGCAGGCCATGCCCTACAAGGTGAGACTAGGGCACCTGGACCTCTTCAGCCTCTGCAAGAGAAGGTTGAGAGGCAACCTTGTGTCTGCTTATAAATTCATCATGGGGGCGCAGAAGGGAATTGGTGAGGCTCAACTCACCAAGGTGTCCCCAGGGGGTCACAAGAAATAATGCCCATAAGCTAGCAGAGAGCAGATTTAAACTGGACATTAGGAGGAACTTCGTCAGTTAGAGTGGCCAAGGTCTGGAAAGGGCTCCCAAGGGAGGTGGTGCTCTCCCCTAACCTGGTGGTCTTCAAGCAGAGGTTGGATGGGCATATGGCTGGAGTCATCTGAACCCAGCACTTCATGCAGGGGGTCAGACTTGATGATCTATTGAGGTCCCTTCTGACCCTAACATCTATGAATCTATGAAATACTCCAGCGGTTTTCAAATTTCCTAGTCACAGAACCTTTTCATATCACTTAATTTGCCATGGGACCTCTACCTCTTCCTAAACACTGACATGGAGCCAGAGAACTTGACGCAGCAACAGCAGCACACCAACTCTCAACCCACTCTGCCATTACCCCCAGTCTGTCTGCAAACTCCCCAGGCTAAGTACAGATAGACAGAAAAACCCGAGGCTGAATTGATTCATTCTCTGCAGGTTAGTCTAAGATGCGGAGATTAAGCTGGGAAACAACTGGACAGACATTCACTCTTGATTCAGGAAATGCAGCCATATAACTGCAATGGCTCAGGCCAGAAGCTGGGGAGCACTCTGGCATGTAGCCAGCATGGACTGTGTGTTTGCTTTCTCTTCCTACTGCCCCCAAGGTCTCTGGGATTTGCAGTCCACAATCACAGCAGAATGACTCTGCAGGTTTGCTCATCACTTCCTCTTCCTGCTTCCAGGTGCCCCTGGGATTTGTAGTCCACAATTGCAGCCAGCAGTAAGTTTTTAGCAGGGCAGGTCAGGGCAGCTCTGTACTCAGGGGAAATGAAGTTTAACCCCCTCCCTGGCCTTAGCCCCCAGCTGGGGTTTGCTTGGGGTGTGGGTGACAGTCCCTGCCTCCCCACATCCCAACCCTTCTCTGCTGGAGCAGACAGTACAGCTCAGCCCAGGGGTGGAAAGCATTCTGGGATGCTGAGGGACTGTGATTTAATTTGAACCAGGAAGAGGTCTGGGACAGAATTTCCATCAACCAGTCTGACCCAAATCAGTTAAATTTGATATTACATTCAACCAGGTTTATCTTAAACCAGTTTCATCCATGTTGAAACTTTCTGAAACTGATTCCGTTACAGGTTTAAACCAGTTTCTGATGACAAACTGGTTTGTGTGTAGCTTCTGTCCCTAGCCCCAATGACCTATTGCAGAATCCCAGGATTTCATTGAACCACTGCAATACTCCAGTGCTCATCTGTGCCACTACAAACACAGCTGTCAGAGCTGTGTGCTCAGTTTTCTCCAAATGTCTCTATTAGTACTTTCTTTTCATTTCATTTTCTGCTCCTGGCTCTAGGTTGCACTTACAAATCCTACCTGACATTAAAAGGCCCCTGAATACGGTTTTCATTGAGCAGCAGAAGAAATCTTCAACTGAGCTGTAAAATTTAAGAATTCACAGGTGAGCCACAAAAACTGGTTATATATTTCTGAATTTCTGTACAGAACCTTTTTCCTTGAGCAGTAGCTAACACAAATTCAATACCAGGCCTTCAGGTAATCTCCAAGTTGACCAAATTCAAATGCCACCATCACTTCTTTTAACCCCACTGGCAGATGATGACAGTATTCTGCTTGACTAAGGAAAACTAAAGCTCCATCTCTGATGACTGGCACCGCTGTCTCTCCAGGCAATTGCAATGTGGCAGCGTTGATCTTGTTGCCAAGTGAACTTGCTGCATCAAGTGATGATCTGTTCAGAAGATTATCTTGTTAGATGGCCATATTACTGGAATATACTCTTTGCCAAGTAATCTCACCTGTAGCTCACTGCAGATTTTGCAGCCTTTGGGCATCGCACAGTGGAAAACATCCATGATCTTTCCAGCTGTGCAAAACCTGGATGCTGCCTCTGTACTTGGTGGATCTGTTCAGGAAAGGGAAGCCCATGTTCATGGGTTCCCCACCTCCCACATTCTATTTGATCTGGTCTGAGCTACATCAGAGTCCCAGGTTTGGCTTGATAACTGAACCTGAATCATTGCTTTGCACTTGCACTAGGGAGATTAAGTTTAAAAACCAGTAAGGAGGATATGCAGCAAAAGCACCTCCTTGGAATAGGGAGCTGCTTTCTCAGTTATGTGGCTGGGGAGGAACAGCAGAAATCCCATGGACCTGTAGTTGTGAAAGCTTCTTTTCATTAATCCCTTCTGCCTTCAGAAAGTAAACAGTCATCAATACCTTATGTAGTCCACAGTATTTATCTGCCACACTTTCCACTGGCTCCCCTCACACTTCTCTTCCAAATCTCCAGAGGTAACACACCTCAGTAGAAAACTTCAGAGCCTAACGAATTTCTTTTTTCATCATTGAAACAAGTTCAGTCTAATCACCAGCATCAGATCATGAAACTCATGAGTCACAAATTATGACAAAACATCGTAAATATTCCACTGGTATCAGTTTACATTTTTTTAAGAAGCCACTACCATTTTTCTTTCTGGAAAGAAAGAAAGAAGCTTGCTGCCTTTGTAACAAATTGCATTTAATGACCCTAATGTGTCCAATATATTGCCAACACCAAACACACAAAAAATAACTAGCTTGTAACATAGTTTTTGTATGAACCATATGCTTTATAGATTTCATAGACATTAGGGCTGGAAGGGACCTCAGGAGATCATTGAGTCCAGCCCCCTGCCCAAAGGGCAGGAAGTCA
>NW_017728950.1:37047096-37049900 GCF_001723895.1 Crocodylus porosus
CAGGATGGGTCCCAGGACAGAGCCTTGAGGGACCCCACTGGTCACAGGGCACCACGATGAGTGACTGCCATCGATTACAACCCTCTGGGTCTGACCACGGAGCCAGTTTCCCAGCCAGTATATTGTCTATAATGTTCTGATTGCATAAATATTCAAGCTTTAATGGGTCTCTGATATTGTGCCTGCATTATTTGCATCTTCAGAAATCTCTGCATTCATTCACCCACGTAAGTTTGCAAGTACAAGTGCAAGAGGAATACCTCTATACCCAGTTTGTGCACCCAAATGCCCCTGTACAAACATAAAAACAGGTTTTGTGCATCTCATCACTGGAAGAAACATCTTGGAAAACTGGCCTTAAAGAACTGAATTAAATTGATAGTGCTGATTATCTGACCACTGTTGTAAGTCAAGTTCTGCTCTAAAACACACCAAGAGGATTCCTACTAAAACTACTACTTGCTATCTCACATAATGGTTTTCTTTTTGGAAAGTGTTGTCAGAGCTGAAGAAGGAGGTGAGGCTTATCACTTCATCTCTTTGCACCTCCAGTACTCATAAAGTAATTTGCCCAAGATGACACAGTGGATCAATGCCAAAGTACGGATCAAATTTAACTTAATTTAGTCCTGATTTAACTCCACTGAACTCAATGGTGTTACGCTAAGGATGAAATTACCCCAGAGTCTGAGCTATTGTAAAAAGAATTCTAAACAATCCTGTCTTCTGATTATCCCTCACAATGTCTCGCTCACAAGCTGCACATCACTCTGAGCCTGGGTATTATTAAACTAGTATGTGCTGTAGTCAACCAGATAGCACAGAAGAACACAGAAGGACAGAAAAATGCTAAGATGAGCTGTTTAGAAAGTTACAGAGATGCCTGATGTGTGTGTTTTTTTAAAAGATAGATAAGAAGATAGGGGATGAATTTAATTTGCTTTGCAAATTTGCTTCTAATTCTTTATACATATTTCATCTAATTCTTTGATCATCACCTCCATTTTCAATTTGTCTCCTTTATAGCCGTATCAATGCAAAGAAATATAAAAACATGTGTATACATTTGCACATAAGCTCTTCAACAGCATTCTATAGGAATCAGCTGTAGAAGAGATGGTTGGTTTAAGGATGAAGACAGAGGATATGAACAGTGTAGTGGAGGGCTGTGGCTGTCGGGGGTAGAAAAAGGATAAGGAATTAGAACCAAGTCAAAACTTTGCATTGGTTCTAGTTCAGGGGCGGGCAGTTATTTTGGCAAGCCATACAGGGCCACACGACAGGCATCCCAGGACAGATAAATATTAATTTTCTAAATTTTTGGAGGCCTCATGGGCTGAACAGAATGGCCTGGCAGGCCACATCTGGCCCCTGGGTCACATTTTGCCCATCCTGTTCTAGTTCCTCATCCTCTTTCTACCCCTGACAGCCACAGCCCTCCACTACACAGTGGCATCCATCAGCAGATATATGATTAAGGCAAAATATAGTGCAATACTTTAACTTGCCTATACGGTTGGAGAGTAAAGGCTCCTGTACTTAGTATTTGCACCATTCATGGTGAGCAACTACTGAAACACATACAAATCTCACTGCTTTCCACATCCGTCGTTGCTCTCTCTCCATCAGCTCCCCAGTAAGGTACAAGGAAGAAAACTGTTTATCCATTTTTCATATTGCTCTGCATTGTGGAATTGTGCTCTGCTCTAAGTAGATATTATTTGAAGCCAGAATCTCTGGGTCTGCACAGAATATGCATCTGACACTTCTGAAAGCACAAGAATTAGACCTGCCAGCTTCCTAAAAGCATACATGGGACAGTAGTCCCTTTGATTTTGGAACACAGAAGTTAACTGAACAGAACAAGTAAAGTGAGAAGAAAGCAAAGTTCCCTAGATTACAACAGTTCTTACAAGTCCCTTCTTAATGGAACTCTCATGTTTACTCATGGCAATGGTGCCTGGAAGGAATTTTATTCTGCAAAGAAAAATGCCTCTGTTCAAGAACTGTGGGACTATATACAAAGTCCATCTCAATGCTTTAGAGAAAGAAAAAAAAAAATCAAGTCTACGCTCCTGACATATTATAATAAGAACACCAGACATGAGCTGCTCAGGTGTTCTTATTGGACTGGAAAAGGGCCAATTGTTGTTCCCATTTTCAAAAAAGGGAGGAAGGAGAACCCAGAAAACTATAGGCCCATTAGTCTTACCTCAATCCTGGGGAAGATTTTTGAGAGAATTATCATAGCACATGTCCATGAGGGGCCAGAGGGGGAGATTATGCTTAGGGGCAACCAACACGGGTTCATTAGAGGCATGTCCTGTCAGACCAACCTGGTGGCCTTCTATGACCAGGTCACAAAATCCTTAGATGCGGGGGTAGCACTGGACGTAGTCTTTCTGGACTTTAGGAAGGCCTTCGACACTGTCTCTCACCCCATTCTAATTAAAAAAACTAGGGGACTGTGGCATTGATGCCTACACAGTCAAATGGGTTGCTAACTGGCTGGAGGGCCACACCCAGAGAGTGGTGGTAGATGGATCATTTTCGACCTGGAAGGATGTGGGCAGTGGGGTTCCACAGGGCTTGGTCCTCTGGCCCACACTGTTTAACATCTTCATCAGTGACTTGGTTGAGGGGGTAAAAAGCACCCTGTTCAACCCTGTAGATGATGCTAAGATGTGGGGGGAAGTGGGCATGCTAGAAGGGAGGAATAGGCTGCAACTGGACCTAGACAGGTTACAGGGGTGGGCGGATGAGAACAGGATGGGTTTCAACACTGACAAGTGCAAGGTGCTGCA
>NW_017728950.1:37050295-37051997 GCF_001723895.1 Crocodylus porosus
TCTGGAACCAACTTCCAAGCGAAGTGGTGCAGGCTCCTACCCTGGGGGTCTTTAAGAGGAGGCTAGATGAACACCTAGCCGGGGTTCTCTGACCCCAGTACTCTTTCCTGCCATGGCAGGGGGTCGGACTTGATGATCTGCTCAGGTCCTTTCCGACCCTACAAACTATGAAACCCGGTGTGGAAGATGGGAGCATCCCTTTCGCTGAGACAAAACTGGTGAGTCAGATAATTGTTATTTATTCAGTAGGCACCCCACAAATGCATGAAATTAAGAGGCTACCTAGGCTACAGCCAAAAGATTTTACCAAGTGACTGAGTGGGACTCTCTTGGCCATCAATGAAGAGTTAGAGAATAATGCAGACAAAAATGAAGGGAGACAAGAACAGAGAAGCCTTCAATGGTATTTTTATTCTAGTTAAAACACAAAGGATCTTGCAATTATAAGGAAATGGCAACAGGAAAACAAGCCACATGGGGATCACTCCAGACATGCACCTCACCTATTAACAGCTTTATTTGTCCTTTGACTATAACAAAAGTTTAAATACAACTCAACTGCAAAAGCCAGGTATATCCCGGGGGGGGGGGGGAAGAGGCGCCTTACATACTGAGAACATGAGGGAACAAAGCCTGAAAGTTTGGTTTTTCAGGCATCAACAAGTTTGCAACTACTTCTCTTTATTCACCAATGGAAGATTGGCTCAGAAGAGGTCACAGCTGATGGCAATTCTAAAACTGGTTGGCCCTGTCCATAGCTAACTTCCCCTGGCTCCTTGGGGAACAGAAAACTTGTGTGTGAAGAGAAGCAGGCTGACACTCTAGTCTATAATAATACAAGAGAGAAACAACGGGGAATGATGCCAATGGAGATGCAGAGAGAAAAATAATACTTTGTCCTTCCTTGCCCTCTCTCACAATGGGTCTATGCACCCCACTTTTAAATGCAGCAGTGCTGGATTGAAGAGAGAAAGAAACTCTCATGATTAGCCCTATGAATGAGAGTTTACTTCCTTACACTCCAAACAGCAAGCTTGGAGACAAGGAGATCGGAATTCACTAATAAAGGTAAGAGTACAAATATGTATGTGGGGGTCGGAGTGAGAGAGAGAGAGAGAGAATTCATGCAGAAAAACATAAGGCCAACACCTCCATAGGGAACCCCCAGGCTCTAGGGTTAGCTATGCCCTGACCAGAAGTAACTCTACTGCATTTCATGGAGATAACTTTGCTGGCACAGAGCAAGGGTGGAGGTGGGAGGGTAATCAAATCTGCAAGGCAACCAGGTTTGTGCAAATCTGCAACAGTCGCAGTCAGAGTTCATCATATGGAACAAGGCTAGACTGTGGTTTTAACAGCAACAATGGAAAGTAAGAAAGCTGCGAGGAGTCAGTATCAAAATGGAGAGGGGTGTGCAAACGGGCTGTATTCAATTCAGATTCAGCCAAAATTGAGGACAGTCATTTGATTCACTGATTTGGATCACTGTCCTGAAGGTTTGCTGCTGGTTCAGAGAATCAGCAATTCAGCTGCAGACGCAGCTTTATATGTTTTTTCTACATACCCTGAGGTACCAGGCGCAGCTTGTGAACACTGAGATGGTCAGGTTGATGGAGCATCCCACAGGAGCATGGGGGGCCCTTCCTGCATGTTTGGTTGTGAGCCTGGACACGGACTGGAAGTACTTCTGGCCCACGCCTGG
>NW_017728950.1:37052291-37082925 GCF_001723895.1 Crocodylus porosus
TGCTCCCGTGGGATGCTTCATCTGCCCCACCATCTCAGCATTCACAACCCGCCTGGCACCTTGAGGTATGTAGAAAAAAAACATTTAAAGCTATGTCTTTGTCCCAAATATCAAATCTTTCTGAATCTCTGAATCGATTCAGAGGGTTCCAATTCAATTCGGAGACATTAAAGGGTCTCTCCATTCAATTCGGATTCAGAGATTTGGCCGCCAAATCGGGCCAAATCTCCACTGGATCAAACCAGCAACCAAAGCTTCTCACAGCCCTATGAAACAGGTCTGTTCTCACTGTGCAACACTAATATTTATTGGGCTTAAATTTACATTTCATACTTTTCATGTACACAAACATGCTGGTCACACCCCACTTCACATAACCCAGGGAAACAAATGTTTTGCCCTCCTGCTTAATGCCTAGACTGTGTACAAGTGCTTATGGGTCTACTATTGCCTCCAGGCAGACAGGCCCTTCAGCTCAAGTGGAAAATGCTCATGCCTTTAGACTCGGAAGTAGCATTTCCAGTTCTTACATACAGCACACCCAAAAGCTTGCAGCAAAGATGTAACAACCAAATGCATCAACAGCGCAGATTCATTTTCTCCCAAGATTTTGATATTTTTAAAAACTGTGCTATGATACATTTACTAACTCACCCTACTCAGAAGTAATATATACTTCTTTTAAAATACGTAAAAAAGAAAAAGCCCCCAAAACCCTCAGACTGTTATGTAGCATCTGTACACAGGTGTGTGCATGCGTGCAAAGGGAAAGAATAAAGTTTAAAACCTGCTGATTAAAAAGAAACTATGCAATCTGCATAGGCTCTCCCATCTAAATGCTATTCAACAGGGATATGGGTTTCCCATTTGCTGTGGGAGAATGCTGCTTTTCTTCTCTAAAGAAGAAAAATGCAGGAAACCATGGGTTTCCCCTTGCAGGCTGGCAGAGTACCAGCCTGCAAGGCACTGCTTGGGGCTGGGAGGAGCAGGACACAGCGGGCGCCACATGCACGTATGCCTGCATACACATGCATTTGTCCGTTCCCCACCCCCCCCATGGCCTCCATGGCCCAGCTTTTGCTGGGAGGGGCACAACTCTATGCTGCTGCCCCCAACCAAACTACTGCTGGGTAGGCAGCGGGCACCTCACTATGGTGGCATGGAGGGCACAGGGGTCCTGGTGGCAGCACCGAGTCTCATCACCTTGCTCCATCCTCCCACTTCAGGTGCCTCCTGCTGGTCCACAAAGGCCCCCGGAGGAAGGGCAGCAGAGAGGACAGTCGTAAGTCCTGCAGCCCACATCCTCCCTCAACCCCTATGGGCTCCACTCAGCTCCACCCTGGCTGTGCCACTTGCAGGAGGGGACCAAGCTCCACACTCCACTCCAACCACTGAAGCCACCACCTCCCCCACATAGCATTTGGGGCCCAGGTGCTGCTGGCCAGCTGTGGCTGGTGCCTACAGACCAGGAAGCAGGCATGATTCAGCCTCTGGGTCCTACAGCCCTAGCAGGTGGGGGCCCCCTCTGGCAGGGCTTGGGGGGGACGGGGTTCCAAGTCAAGAGGGGCCCCAGTAGGGCTGAGAGGGTGGGGGTGATCTGGAAGTGAGGGACCCCAGAGGGCCAGGAGGCTCCAGGTCAAGAGTGAGGGACACCAGCAGTGTTGAGGGGGTGTGGGGCTGTGGGTTGGGAGTGAGGGGCACTGGCAGGGCCAGGGAGCTCTGGGTTGGAAGTGAGGGGCAGTGGCAGAGATGGCGGGGGGAGGGGGCAGCAGCTGTGGATTGGGAGTGAGGGACACCAGCAGGGCAAGGGGGCTGTAGGTAGGGAGTGAGGGGCAATAGCATGGGCAGGGACAGGGCAGACATAAAGCAGCCACATATCAGCTAAGATGGGACAGCTCCAGCCGGACCAACATCCTGGTAAGCGAAGGCAGGAGAGCTCTGATTTTCCATGATAAAAAAAAAAAATCAAAATCAAACACAAAAATATGTAAGTATTTAGAATTTATTTTATTATAATGATTGAGGAACTAGCAGACTTCCAAACTGCTTTAAAATAGTAAAAATATCAATAAAACATCATGTCCAATTGATACCTATATGTATAGTGGTGTTTCATTTTAATCATGGAAAAATGTGAATTATGGGTTTTTTAATCAGAGAATTTGCAATTTCTAAACAGAGAAAACCAGGATCAATAAAGTTCTCTTGCAAGTTTGTAATGAAGTGTTAGCGACATATTTTAGAGCAGACATTCAGGGAGGGTGAGGGGCAGTGTTAGGGTCGGTGATTACTTCAACAGCTTGCTAATGAATTACTGGGAAAGGATTTCCTTATGTTTGATGCTTCAAGTTATTCCAAAGAGACCTGCAAGCAAAAGAGATTCTACTCAAGGGCCAAACAGAGTGGGCCCGATCCAGGACTCACTAAGGCCAGTGACAAGATACCCATTAACATGGCTGACCACATGGTCCATTGTGGTCAGCATTGTGCACTAAACAACACAAGATAAAAATGAGAACAATGAAGCCTGTCTTGGCTCCTTACTAATGACACAGGATCACTTGCTTGCTTACCTAGCATACAGGTGTCCAGCTCAAATAGGGCAAATTATAATTCTTTTTCTACTGTGGGTTTCAAATTTAAAAATTTTACATTTTTAAATAAACCCTGTGCAGAGCTGGTGCGTGACCTAGTTTTGGCACATCCACAGTTTATTTGTTCGCTCCCAGTTCAAAATGAAGCCCTGCCAATGCAGGCCTCTGCTGCCTCATATTAAAGTTGGGCCAAGCCATTTCAAAACAAGTCCTGGAAGCCAAAAGCCTGGGCTGCTTGCTAATTCGACGCTATGAAAAGACTTAGCATCTCCGTTTTAGCGGCAGCCTCCTGCCATTAATTCCAACCAAGCAGCTCCTCGCAAACCACAAGATCTAAAGAGGGCTCAGGAAATCATAAGGGGGCAAGTGGCTTGTGTCTTTAGATGAACTCTAGGCTGCTCACAAAAATCAGATGAAAAGTTAGGAGTCAAATTCCAGCCTAGCAGAACTTGTACTCGCCAAGTCTTCTCACGGGATCCCTGACTCATCCTTATGCAAACCAAACACAATAAGAACCAGACAGCAGTGTTGGAATTGCAGTATTTACTCTAAGATGATTTCCCCCGCACATTTAACTCAGGGGGAAATCCCCTCATCTTAGATTCAAGTATGGGGGGTGGCAGCTGATGGCTGTGGCTTGGGCTTTAGCCTCTACCTGGAGTCAGGGCAATACCAATAGCCACAGCTGCTGCAGCCTGATGTCCCCCTAATCCCCAGCCCCCTCTACATCTGCACCGTGCTATTTCCCCCCTGTACCATCTTCCCCCCATGCAGCCTCTACTCCCCTACGTCTTCCTCCCCGCCCTTATTCTTTGCTCTGCACCAGAAGGCTCCATCCATGCTGCAGCCGGGGGCAGGGTGCATGGCCACATACCAGTCCTGCAGCAGCTGGGCTGCGCTGGGCCGGGCCAGGGCTGGGCTGGGGCCATGCTCACTGCCCCAAGCTAGAACAGGGAAAGGTTACCAGCAGAGGGAAAGGGTGGGGGGGCAAGCTCCTCAACCCCTTCATACCACCTGCCCCCCTGCAGCAGAGAGGGGGATGAATTAAGGGAACTGACAGAGTGAACCCAGGGCAAAGCCCCAGTTCTGTAGACAAGGACTTGCAGGGAGCATATTGCAGCTCTGCCCTAGCCACATGCTGTCATTGCCCTGTGATCCCACGATCTCCATGGAGATCAGCCGGGAACCATACAGGCAGGGCATGCAGCAAGGCAGATGGGATGGGGTCACAGCCTGGTGGGGATCTGTACCCAGGGCCAGTGCTGTGAGTGATGATGGTGCAATGCTAGAGCCCGGGCAGTCACTGTCCACTCCCTGCACACCTCTGCCTGGAGAACCAGTGCCGTTCACTGGGGCATGCAGGCAGCAGATTGTGGCTGTTCCCCAGCCCCAGCCCTGTGCTGTTACTGCCACATGATCCCACCCTGTGATCCTGGCCTCACCCACCCATCTTGCTCCTAAACACCACTCCACATCCGCACGCAGCCCCATCCCATATAGGGAGTTTTGGCGAGCTGTTGCATGCGGGGGGGGGGGCGGAGAAAAACATGCTGACCCAGCCCACAACAGCTCAACAGAACTTCCTATGTGGCCCATGGGCCCAAATAATTGCCCACCTCGACTTAAGAATCAAATTCTTTATCCATAGAGCAAACAGGGACCAGATGTTAATCTGGTGTGAAGTGGAATAATGATGTTAACACACAACTAAGATGATTTGCTCCAGGTAAAAGTCTAACTCTCAGGCTGGGAAGCAGACTGTTTTGTACCATTCCACCTATATAGATCAACCTTGAATTTGTGGTACTGTCAAGTGAGAAGGGAAACAACGTCCTCACCTCCATTCAGTGTTTGTCCCCTTGACCAAGACTAATAGACAAAGATACTTAATCAGCACTCCTGGTAGTAGTTTTGTTTGCTTGTTTGTTTGTTTGTTTTTTACATGACATGGTACACTTGACTAGGAAGAAGCAGACTGAACATTGCAGCCAGTGCTAGAGTGTCAGTTGTTTCAAATGAGTTTAAGTCCACCTGGCAACAATTTGATGTTGGGACCCCTCCCTCATAAAAGAGAACCCTTACTATATATATGGCCTATGCACACCTCACTGACAGCAATACTGGACAGCAGTACTGTCAGTCAGAATCCCATCAGTCAGAAACACAAGCAGTAGAACACGTTAGTTACATCCCAGTTAAAGATGTGATTCATTGCAACTTTTTTATATTAATTTGGTTGGCTCATTTAGAATTAAAGTCATTTAGGCTGGGTAAGTTTGTCACTAAATCATTAGCAGCCCCCTCTTTACTCAGTCAAGCTTCTGTCCAACTCGCTCTGAACATGGGCAGAATGCCTTACTAAAATAAAAATAAAGTCTGCTGCTCAGAGTTTTTACTAGATTAGATAGCCCTACTATTGTGTGTGTCTACTGGCTGCTTTTCAGCATATGAAACTACAAGTAATACATACATACAAATGTTATGATTATTGATAACTATAAAATATTAATAGTCTCATTTAATCACAGAGCATGTACATACTTCATTTCTGTTACATTAAAAAACAATACTGCTCAATCCAATATTATTATATCCTTAAAATATTAATATAGGACACAAAATATTGTTCTGTTTGTGCTTACTGAGCTCACAGCTCTGTAAGAGAGAACAAGTTTAACAGGCTTTCAGTAGGTTTAACCTCAGACCCAGTGAGTTAGGAACAATCACCCTTTACAAAATTGATAAGAAGCATTTTTCGCTTTGTTATTGTATTGGTTTTAAATAGCTGTGCTTGCTACTACATTCTGCAAAGCACAACTTTCTGGGAATTAAGCACTGCAGAAAAGAATGAACCTTTACCACTTCCATATCGCTAGCAAAGCTCCTTAAAATCACTTCATCCCATCTTTGAAGACCAGATGGGACCATTACAACCATTTAGTTTGGCCTCCAACTTCACCTTTGTGACTCCTTTTAACAAAGGAAAAAGGGCAGGAAGTTGTCCAAGATCTCAGAAACACTGATGGAACCAAGAAAAGAACCCATAGGAGTCTCAACTCCTAGCTCTGATCAGTAGCCCACACTGTCCTCCTATTTATAGGACCTGATCAGGGTTTGAAACCTGCACTATTAGACCTTCAACACCTAATCTACGTAAGTTACAGATGTGCTGTTCATGACTAGACTGTTTTTCCAAGGGAAGCAATGGAATCATTATTCTTCAAGTTATTTTACTGGGCAAAAGTAAAATACACTGTATTTTCCCACACATAACATGTACCTTTGTTCCCCAAAATCAGACCCCTAAAACTGGCATGCACGTATTAAGCAGGTAAGCTGATGTTCTTCCAGAATAGAAGCACCCTGTTTTGATTCCTCCTCCACAATGCAGCAGGTGTAGCATTACTATTCAAGCAGCTGACTTAATGACTCATTGTTCTTCACAGGTATTAACAATCATCTCTTTTTAATGGTCTTGGTGTTCCACTAATCAAGCAATTTTGAGGGCAGTTTTGCTGTCTGCTAGCTACTCCTGGCTTCTCACCTCTGCTACACAATCCTGGAGACCCTTTAGCTCTTTTCAAAATCACAGAGATCCACCAATGGAGACTAGACTTCAGCAGCTGTTAAGGTTTCCCCTTTATTTAAGCAGGAAAGGGAGGGTAAATCAGCTGAACACTGGGCTCTGTCCCTGCTCATTGCATCCATAACTGTGAAAAAAATGTTACTTCTTCATTATGGTTTTCAAAAACAAGATGAGTGTAATATTCCAGGATGTGGTGTTTGTAAGAAAATATGGTATACTTTCAAAAACACATCTACCCTGGTGAGGGATAGACAGATAACTTACTAAATTGAGCTTTCTTTCTCTAGGTTATTTAATTAATAAGTACATACTAGGATGCTGGTTACTTATAGCAAGGAAACATTACTTGTGATACAAAGCAGCTAAAAGGAATTATTTTTCTCTTGCAGAACCTGCTAAGTCATACTTTCGTCAAACAGGCACATGTCAACAAGGCTACCTACCTGCCTCCTATAAAAGATGAAAGAAATCAGTCTGAAGTGCAGACACCACTAATCAGTGCAAATGGAAAAATATTTTGAAACTTATACTCCCTACCTGAGCCATCATTCAGGATGGGATGGTGTGGGGTAGATGCATCCATACCAGGAGTGCAGGGGCCACATGTGGCCCACAGGCCACCAGATAGGAGAACTCTGTAGTAGGATAGGAATTTTGTAATTTGCAAACATTCTCCACTGTTACTGAGAAAATTAACTCCATTCAGAGTCCATGAGTGTCACCTTTTGCGTAAACATAAGGCTTAAGGCTGAATGGCACACCCCATTTCAGGAAACAAAATTCCTTTTGTGGAACAGTCTAGACAAGAACCAGTGGTCAAGTTTACTAATCTGCAAGCATTTATACTAGGCCATCTACCAGACCACAATATACTGCATCCAAAACCATGCCTTTCTGATTACCAGGCTCGATCTTAAGAAATAAAGCACCACTTTCTTCAATGGAGTAGGTGTTTGGGAAAATGGAATCTCAAGCTTCAAAAGACATAAGCCTGTGTATCGAACTCTAGTGCTCTTGAGACAGCAGCCACCAAATTCACATCATAGTAGAAGTAGGGGAATGGGAACAAAACAATGAGAATGCAAATTTAAGTTTCAATATATTACAATCTGTCAGTACTACAAAGTAATGTGATAAACACTCATGTGCCCAAAGGTACAGCATAAAACATTTATTTGTAATCCTGAGAATTAGCATCATTTCATGCCTTAAAAATCTTTGCTTGCTCCTCAAACTAGCAATGATTTTTTTTCCAAGCACCGGTCAAGGGTTGATTACAAATAAATTCAGCTCCTTGACCAGTGTAACTAAAATGGATACTGTCAGATGCAGGAATTGCAGCTGAGCCATTGATTATGTTTTATAACATTTTCAACAAGCAAATAAGTTGTGGAAGTATGAGTATACCCCTTTTACAGAGTTGTGTCTAAGGTGTAGAAAGAGCAAATGGCACATCCGTAATAGAACGCAGACTTCCTGGTTCCTAGTGCCCTAAATTAACTCTTCTTTTTCCCCAGTTTTTATTCCCAATATTCTGTTTCTCAATGCTTGAGGCTGAGCACTTGAAGTGCAAGAGAATCTTGTTTACATAGAGAAACTGTAGGTCCAAAACTAGTTCCTAAATATCCTGCACTGAAGAACAGACTGCAAAAATTGCCAGAAGGAGAACATGCATTCCCCTTTTTGTGCAAAAAACCATTACTTTTGGTGCAAAAGCTCCTGCTACTGCCCATGTTTTGTGAATAAACAGACATCTGATATAAGGTAGATTCTCTTTTGAGTCATCTGGCAAATTTGAGAGTGCTGTTTAAGAACTAAGAAATCAATGTTAGGCTTTATAAAATCTGCTAATAAAGCAAAATCACATATTCACGGTTTCTAGCATGTTCAGTGGAGTTATTTCCCTCAGTCTTGTGATACAAGTATTACATAACTGCACTAACAGCAAAGGGGTGGCCAAGTTTAAGAAAGGGCTATGAAAGTGTCAGAGTGCAGAGAGTGGCATCTGAGTAGGGGCTTTGATTCAGAAAAGAGAACACTTCTGAATCCTCTTGCGCAGGGGGGCTTCAACCCCCAGGCCATGGGCCAGATCTGGCCACCTGAGCCATGTCAGCTGGCCCACAAGGCCCCACACAGGGTCAAAAAATTGGCGGGACTGTCTGCTCCTCTGTTGCCAAATTTGTAGACCTGTGGGGAGCCCAACAGGCCAGACAGCTCAACCTCGCACATTAGATTGGGCAAGCAGGGAGCATATAGGGCATATGGGGCCTGGCATCGCAGATCCAATCTAGGCACCCAGTGGCCCTGTGCCACTCATCTAGACCACAGGGCACCACTGGAAATTCGCCTCCGTTTCTGGTTTTTCCCAGGATGGGCAACTTCAAAGAAAATTCAGAAATCTCCAAGGTAAATTAGATAGTTAAATATAACAAAGGAAACCAGAGAGAGTACAGGAGTCCTGCATCACCCCTCTGGAAAACGTTTTCTTTACAGACAATTTTTCTCTCCTGCAATGGTTGTTACTACTCTGTGGCTAGCTCCAGCAATTGGCACAACAGGGCTCTCACTCCAGGGCTAGCGACAGACATTACACATAAGCTGATGTAATAGGAAACTAGTTCAGATCTGTAACACAAAAGAAGTTCAGTGCACATAAAGCACTTTCAAAATGGCTGAAACCAGTTTAAGATTAACTTGGATGGATGTAGTATCAAACTGAACTGACTTAGGTTAAATCAGTTTATTGAGGTAAAGGGATTTATGGGGGAGAGAGACATTGAGGTCCGGGGGGGAAGTGGGGTAGATGGGTGTCTAAGAAGAGTGGTCATTTCTTAAGGAGATGTTCCTCCAAGATAAACACCTGGCCATGGTCATCTGACCCCAGTACTCTTTCCTGCCATGGCAGGGGGTCGGACTAGATGATCTGCTCAGGTCCCTTCTGACCCTACCAACTATGAAACTAAGATATCACCTCTGGACGAGGAAATGCTGGCACGTGCCTGAAGTGGCTCAGGCTAGAAGCTAGAGGGTGCTAAAGCAGCCCTCCATCCTCTTCTACAGTACTGAGTGGGGAAGGGGGGTGGGGAAGATGCATGGCTAGGCCTGGGCAAGATCCTCTGATTAGTGTGGGGTTCCTCTCCCCACCTCGCTGTTCATAAAAGCACAATACAGCAGGGAGTTCACAGGGAGTTGTTAGCATTTATCAGCTCAAACAAAACAACAGCCTTCAAGCCCTTAAACAACTTTTTCCAAGAAAGGAACAGAGGGACATTACAAGCTACCAGTCCGTTAGCTCCAAAAATCCAAGCCAACACTGTCCTGCCTGCCTTTGTCCTGTCTCCTACAGCATGGACCATAGCCAGCATATGGTATGCTAGCTAATGCTGAGACGTGTCTGTATATGGCAGAGGGGAGGGGAAGTGCTGCTTAAGTAGGGAGTGGTAAAGGGAAGGAAGAAGCAGGAGGAAGCTAGAAAGACCCCACTGTGTCTGCAGTCTCTGCTCCAGCCCAGGATTTCAAAGCAGCTTGGATGCTGGAGGACTCTGATTTAACTTGAACCAGGAAGGGGTCTGGGACAGATATTGCATAAACCAGCTTGACTCAAATCAATTAAGTCTGATACTACATTCAACTGGGTTTGTTTCAGCCATTTTCAAACTGGTTTATGTGCACTGAACAAACTGGTTTATGCATAATGTCTGTCCTTAGCCCAGATGGAGATTGAGCCCAAATAACCCCCAGGCTTAGTTGGCTAACACTGTACTTCCTGTAACCTAGTTGCGTTCCCCTCCTCACCTCCATCCCTCTAATGTTAGTCCCTTACTCGGGTGATATGCATTTCCCTACCAGCTTTGTCATCTTTTTTGGATTCAATCCTAAACATTTACTAATAAAAGTCAACCTGTCTTTTCAGCAATTAAAACTGATAAGAACAGAATTATTACAGTGATTGGACCAAATCTATGCATTAGTAACTATTTATGCCAGGGCTATATATACTGTGACCGGTACTTACATTGCATCTGTTACCCATGTGTCAGATTCTGATCCCTGCTGTGCTGGCGAAAAGCCACCCTATTTCCCCTTCCTATACATAGGAAGTAAACCAGATCCAAAGCTGACTAATTTTACTTACTTCTGATGCCTTGAACAAACAGATTCAGCCTAATGTTCTTTACTAATCGCTCTCAACATATGCTCCTAGTCATGCATTAAGATCTGAATCAGTTGGTTACTTAATTTGTCTCTCTTATTTTTCTGGATCAACAAAAAACAGAATGTGGTGCCACCACGCCCTCTCAGTCATACTAAAAATTCCTTTCTGCCACTCAGACTACTCATTTTATGTTGATATTTAAAAATGAAGTTAAAGAAATGTCCGCTTACTGCTTTTCTGACCTCCGTCTAACCACTGATGAATGTTCAGTGTTTAATCACAATGTGCTCTGTCACTCTTTTGTGAGAGGTGACACTGTACTTACTTGAATATGATCTGAGGGTCTCCCCACCCCATCAGCAAGGGAAAATATGCTCCTCATCTTACATTCACATACCAGAAAACCCCATTAAATACACTATCACTGAACTGCTACCAGAAGCAGTACTGCTGAAGTATAGAAACAAAAGTCAACTGAATACAGCCCACACTGAGCATGCCCATAAATCACATGGCCTAGATTAAGCAAACATATTGATAGGAACCTTTTTTTCTTCTTTTTGTGTGTGGCCTCTTAAAAAAAACAAACAAAAAAACGGCAGTTGCTCCTCGAAGAGGGAACAAGTGCTGGCCTGGAGGCCAGTTGGAACAAGTTCCAATACCCTCTCCGGTACCAAAAATGCTGATGGGGAGAAAGAGAGTTTGTGTGTCTGTGTCCCTTAAAAAAAACAAACAGGCAGGTGATCCATCTGGAGGGACTGGCATTGGGCCTGGAGGTACTGAAATACCAGGCTGGCATGAGGAGTGCCACAGCCATCCTTGACACCCTCTCCCTGGAGCCAAAAATGCTTGATCTTAGCCAAAATGGTGAGATACTGATGGGAACCTACCACAAGGACAGGTTAGTGCAGCCCATCTGAATAAGACATAGTACCCGTTGTGTCTCAGTCTCTCTCAGCTCCAACTCTTTTTCAAGTCATGGTGAACCACTTTACTGAATACATCTTGATTTCCTCTTCACTCCCACAGCTGAGCAACACCTTTCTTACCTGTTTCTTCAACAGCCTTAAATGTCTGACAAACATCACCAAACTTCTATGGAGACCAGAAGTTCTGTTGCCCCCTCTCTCAGTCCATCACATGATCAGTGTGGCCCTACCCTCTATGCAGGAACCAGAGCAGGCAGTCCCACCCCTCATCTACATATACATTTTTGGAGGATCCTGGAACTTATCCCAGAACTGGAACAGACCAGTTCCAGTTACAAACAGGGGGCTAATTAGCATGTGGATCTTTTGCAGGAGCTGGAGTGGTATCTGGAGTATTCGGCAGCCAAATCTGCAAATCCAAATGGAATTGAGAGACCCGTTAACAGCTCCGAATAGAATCAAAGCCTCTGAATTGATTCAGAAAAGATTTGGCAATTCAGAAGGCAGACATGCAGGAACAGAAACTGAGAAGAGGGAAGAGGAGGAGGAGGTAGAAAGACCACTCTGATACTGACATCTGTAGCTGCCCAGTGACTGTGATCTTTCTCTGAGTTCCCTTCCAATCACAATGTTCTGGGGGAGTGACATAGAAACAACATATAAAGCTGTGTGTGAACTCATCTGTGTGCTTTTTGTGAGCTGTCTGCTTGTCTCTCTGCTGCAGGAGCAGTGTCTGAAGGACTCTGGTTTGGTAGTATGTAGTATCTTGCCACCAAATTCTAGCCAACCCTTGCCTACAATTCTTATTGTTATCCATTCCTTTCAATGTATTCTTCCCCCAAAATCCTCTTATTTGTTCTTGTTAACCTTTTTTTTCCTCCCACAGAAAGAAACCTGTGTTTTCCCTGACTGTGTTATCACTGTGCAGGAAAGCACAACATATATTACACACAGACACACACACATCTTGCAGCATACCAAACATCATGAAGTGTGCTTGAAAGGCAGGTACCAGGTCTTTTGGCAGCAGAGAGAAAAGGGACAGAGGAAAAGCTGCAAGTCTTCCCCTCCCCCCCACCACAAACATAGCAGCGAGGAGTCTTCTACTGCTAGTGGGAGCAAGGAGGTAGGAGCTGTGTCTGCACCTGCAGCACCACCAGCAACACCTGTAACCACAACTAGCAGCAGCATGACATTCTCCACTCCAATTTTAGTTGCCAGCATGAGCCTTCGAGGGCCAGAGGAGGAGCTAGATCTGGAAGCAGGGGACCTGAGTCCCAAAGCCAAGGAAATTCTGGGGAAAGAGTTTGTGCTCCACACCCCTCAAAGTCTCCTTCTCCAGAAGGCACCTCAGAGAGGAGTTATGGGGGCAGGTGGCTCAGCTCCTCCTGCTGTTGTGCCTCTGCCTGGTGAGGAAGGAGATAAGGCACGATCCCTACCCGCAACCCAGAAGTGGGTGGGTAGTGTAGGAGTAAATTTAGTCGGCTTCTGGCCTACTTGACTAGAAAAACAGACAAAGACCAGACGAGCTGATACTGCTTATTTCAGTTACATGTTTTGAGATAAGGAATCCTGCATGTCTTATTACCCTATGCACACATGTCCAATTAAGTAAACTTGTCTTAGTTTCTCCAAGGTCATATTTTTTTCTCTTTCTCTGTCTTAAGTATAAAAAGGCTTGAAAACTTAGAGAGGAGGAGGATTCCTTTGAAACAGACAAAGTGGGTGATTCCCCTTGCTGTATGAAATCCTCCCTGTGATCACTGTACGGCCTTAAATAAAGAAAAGCTGGCTCTGTCGGTTCTGATTCAACCGCAACGCAAAGTTTGATTTCTTCCACAGTAGCATAGCGTAGGATAATTTTAAGGTGGCAGATGATCCCAGGTATGCCACCTGCCAGCACTACCAAAAGCAGATCAGCCGGGGCACGAACGAGAAACATTTCAGCACCATAGCAATGCTGCTGCATCTCAGGAGCCATCACCCCTCTGCCCTTGTTCCTCCTCAGTCTGACACCAGTGGGAGCATGCCCAAAAAGAAGTCCCCCTCTTGCTCCAAAGCCCCCATCCCCAAGAAGCAGAGGCAGGCCACCCTGGACCAGTGGGGGAAAGGCAGGGACAAAGTGGGGAAGTGTTCCCAAGGCGAGCAAGGTCACCTAGAGCATTAGGGAGATGGTTGCTCTGGATAGCCAGCCCTTCTCCTTTGTTGAGCAGCCAGGGTTCAGGTGGTTACTAGGCGCTTATGGCCCCATCCTAGCAAGTGCCTGCATGCATCACCTTTAGCAGAACAACGGTGCCATCCCTGCATGAGGCATACAGAGAGTACTTGAGGAAGGAGCTGTGGAAAGCAGGACTGCAGGCAGCTTTACACTTCACCTCAGAAGTCTGGAGCAGCTGGAGTGGAGATGCCTACCTCTTGCTCACAGGGCACTGATGCAATCAGTCAGGGCATCAGTGGGCTCTCCTTCAAGCAGAGGTGATGGATGAGTCCCACACAGCAAGGGAGATCATGGTAGCCATGAACCACATGGTACAGAGGTGGCTTGTTGGGCAGGGTGAGCTCACCCATAGGTTCATGGTCACCAGCAATGGGGCCAATATGGTCAAGGCAGTGTATGATGCCAACTTTGTTGGCATCCGCTGTGTGGAACACAAGTTCCACCTCATAGTTCGGGATGCCTTGGAGGGGGACAGGGCTCCCAGTGATGGTGCTGTTACTACCACGACCAGCCAGCTCATTTCGGAATGCAGGAAGGTGGCGGGTTACTTCTACCAGAGCATCAAGGGGGGCAAGTTGCTGTGGGACAAACAAGTAGAGCCGAGCATCCCCCAGCACAAAATCATGCAGGATGTGGAGACTCGATGGAACTCCACATACCTGATGCTGGAAAGGCTGGTGGAGCAACAGAAGGCCATGAGATGGCCTTGCTCAGGGAGATTGGGCTCAGTGGCCCCCTTAAGAGTGGAGTGGGATATCATCTCCCAGATCTTGGCAGTCCTCAAGCCGTTCCTCAAGGCCACCAAGAGCCTCAGTGCTGGTGATGCCCACCCTTCACCAGGCGATCCCCATAATGAAGGAGCTTGAGAATCAATTGGAGAAATTCCAGGCGATCGATGTGCCTGGCTGGGGCAAGACGCTTTCACCAGAGGTTCAGGCACTGGTGAAGTGGCTGAAGGAGAGCATTAAAAAACGGCTGGATCCATTGCAGTCCAGTACAGTCCACATGCTGGTGGGCATGTGTGATCCAAGGATGAAGGGGAGCATCTGCAGCAGCAAAACCCTCGATCACTGGATGGAGGTGCTGGTGCACAGAGTCAGGGAGGTAGAAGGGCAGAGGCGGGGGGAATGGAAAAGGGGGATACACTTTCCTGTGCCAGCACTCCAGCCACAAGCCAATCTCCTCTACCACACCACTGCCAATGCAGGCCAAAGGCATGGCTTCAATGTTGGGGTCCAGAGGCACCAGACCCCACCATCTGCCAGGTAGCACGGAGGCTATCTCCCTGAGGATGGGGAGCTGCTGCAATGCAATGCCTTGGCGTATTGGGTAACCCGCAGCCAGATGTAGCAGGATCTGGCCACAGTTGCCTGGGAACACCTGTGCTGTCCACCAACCAGTCTTCCAAGCGAGAGGGTCTTCAGCATTGCTGTGGATGTTGTGACACGCCACCACATCTCCTTGGATCCTGGTTTGGTGGAGCAACTGGCATTCCTAAAAGTGAACTTTCTGCTTCTAGAGTTCCCCAAGCTCTGCATGCAGATAGAGCGAGTGCCACCCTCCTCACTTTGCATCTATTTCCTTTCTTTAGTTGCTTTCACAACCATGTAATGCCCCAGTCTGAGAGCTGGAGGCGGCAGTTTAGTTTTTCACCAGCCAGCAGGGGAAGAACATCTCCCTGCTGAGCTCCTGTGCCAGGACAAACCTGAAGGTATGAGCTGGGGCTATGGGGAAGGAGGAGGCCCCAGGTCCTGGGCATGACCTAAAAGTACACCCTGCCAGGGTCGGGAGGCCTGATGGGACTGCCGATTGCACAGCAGCCCTAGGAAATGCCAGGATCGCTAACCTCCCTGGTGAAAGGCAGGTAGGGGTACCTGATAACCTCCAGCCACCGCAAGCACGCACAGTCCTGGCTGGGGAAAGCCCAGACCTGTAAGATCTTTGAAAGGCCCAAGGCTTACTTTTTTGCAGTGGAATTGTGAGGGTGAGAATAGGCAGGCAGCTCAAATCTGACCCAAGGTACCCTTGACTGACCCATGCTGGGGACAGGACCCAAAGAGAGGTCGAAGGACCAGGGGCCTAGCATAAGGAATGCCTAGAGCAAGAGGCTCAGGATTCCAACTGGCCTGAAGGCAGGGCCAGGGCCTAAGGAGGAGCCAAAGGTCCCAGAGAAGGAATCACAGCCAAAGGAGCAAAGGATTCAATGTGCGAGGCATGGGTTACAGTGTAGGAAAGGTACAGCGCCATCACCATTCCTGGATCTTACAAATGCACCTCCAGAAGTGTTATATATCTCATCTAGTGCACCAAATGCCCTGATGGAAAATATGTACAAGAGACCAAACAACAACTGTGCACCAGAATGAATGCACACGGGACATCTATTAAAGACAAAAAGAATCAATTACCAATGGGGGCACATTTCTCACAAGAAAACCACGCTCTCTCCAATCTCTCAGTCCTGATTCTCAAAGGGAATTTACAAAACACTTTTCACAGGCGAGCCTATGAACTTCCCTTCAT
Source organism: Crocodylus porosus (assembly GCF_001723895.1). Taxonomy (NCBI): domain Eukaryota; kingdom Metazoa; phylum Chordata; order Crocodylia; family Crocodylidae; genus Crocodylus; species Crocodylus porosus. Next base: position 37,068,298 of record NW_017728950.1, read on the forward strand.
CAACCTCCTTGATACAAAAACTCAGTGGATTTATGACACCTGCCTGACATCTGACTCCCCAGGTACCTCTGCAGGTGCTACCATCCCTGCTGCTTCACCCAAACCTACAAAAAAAAAAAATGACAAAATTATAGGCATTTTAGTGAATCTCTATTATACTCTAATACTATATAATACTAAAATACTCCATTATACTATACTCTGGCCAAATCACGAAATCGGCTTATTTGGCAGCCAAATCCCCAAATCCAATTCAGCCAAATCAAAATTGGGACAGTGACTTGAATCACCCAGTCGAATCACTGTCCCTCCGAATTCGCCAAATCTGAATCGAATACTTGCTGCTTCACACAGGCATACTGCAGGGTCACCATGGCTTGAATGACATGGATTCTTGGTTCTGAACTAATATCATGCACGGCTTATACTATGACACAACGGTGTTGCTCAAAAGTGTGTTTTATGGAGTACCTATGCTAAACCTTGCAGTAATTTGCAACAAGTTAAAATTATTAATTATGGATCAATTAAATCAGTAGGCACCCGTGGTAATTTGCAGATACACAAATTGATACGAGTATGTGCATTTGAAAATCACCATTTTTTAGTCTGTGTTTCAAACTAACAAGGTTTCTTGTATAAAGCAGTGGGCAGGGTCAGGTAGGAGGGGGCATGCAGTTGCTTCAATTCGGACTCTGAGTCTCTTCGCTTCCCCTCACCCATCCCCTGGCTCCTCCCCAGCTCTACTGTTTCAGAAGCTAAGGAAGGTCTGATGGTAAAGGAGTAGGGGAAAAGAGGCAAATATTGCAGAAAGCTGGGGGTGGCAAGGGGCAGAGATTATGGGGAGTGAGGGTTGCCAGTGGGAGGGGAGGGTGGAAATAGGAAGGCTGCAGGGGGAAGAAAGTGAGTAGGAAAGAGGGCAAGGGAAAGTACACTGAAAGAAATCTGTTTACTAGCTGCTGTATCCCCATGATCTCAGTGATCCCTGGGGTGCTGTCAGATGCTTTAATGTGTGCTGTGTGGTGCCACACAATGTTGACACTGTGTGGTATGTTAATGCCTATGTATGATTCACATCTAAGAGGGAAGGAAACCTTGCAACAAGTGTGACTGACTTCACAGATGCTAAAGGATGCTAAAGGACAATATTTGATTAGTAAGCCTGTTTTGAATGGTGGTTACTACCTTTAGATTCTCTTTAGATAAGAGGGCCAACTCTTGTACGAGCCCCATCAACACAAGAGCTTTGTAGCCCTCAGTCATCCCTGACCTAATGGTTAGGATTAGCTGCTGTAATAAGCTACAATTCTTTTGGTTATTTTCCCTCCGCTGCCGAATCAAAAGTTTCCATTTTTCTTCTCCCTCCAAATTCCTGATGGCATTTTGATTATTCCAGTTTTACATGACCCCACAGCTCACAACAGGAGATCTGAAAAAGAGAGCGACTGAGGTGAACTAATGACAAAGACCCATCCCCAACTACAAGACATTGGTTGTATGCTATTATATGTACCAGCTCACAATGGAGGACACCCCATTTACTTCCTCAGGGTCTTGTCCAAACCCCAGTCTTTCTGAAAGCTTGATGCTGTTGTACCACTGCCATTAGCAAAAACGAGCATCAACAATGCTCAGGTAAACTGACCATGGGAGCTTTACCGTGTTAGCATCACAACATCATGTTATTGCCCTAAAACTGCTAATCTAGCTTCCCTTCCAAGCCTTAACAAGAAAAGGAGAGGGACAAGGCCTTCTCTGAAACCGACCTAGATGTTTTTCCTCCTTGTTCCCACATTATGCAAATGGTTTGTTACCACAGATCTCGAGATTCCTTTAAAAAATACAAGCCCATTCTTTCACCATCAGCAGCAGCAATCCCTCGCAGTTGAGGATATGATCGTCTTCCATGGTTGCATTATCAGTGGGTCTGAAGATGGCTGACAAAGCCAGTCGGGGATCAACAGGTTCTACTGCAACCCAGGCACATGTGTTCATGCAGGGGGGGAAGGTGCTGAGTTCCTGGTTCAGTCCGTAACACGCTGTTTCTGCTGGTCTCGGTTTTCCATCTCCTGCTGTCATCTATAAGGTTTCAAAGTACTGACGGCCTTGCAGCAGACTCTTCCTCCATTTGGGGCAGTAAGCTCCCATAAGTACATGTCGATGCTGCATGTTTTCAAGTTGCCTTTGAGGACATCCTTGAAGGACTCTCTCTGCTCTCCTCTTGAGCATAAGCCTTGACTGAGCTGGGAGAATAAAACTTATGTGGGAGGGGAGACAGAAGCCCCAGCATGTCCCAGGACCCCACCCAATGAGCCCCAATACTTACCACAGGGGCCGGAATGAGCAGCAGCTGGGGGAAGATGCCGACGCAGGTTTGGCGGCGCTGCAGCTGTCTGAGGCTGTGGCTCGGCGATCCCAGGGGGCGCAGCCTAGGAGCAGCACAGGCTACTCAAAAGGCAGCTGGAGAGACACCCAGGTGCTGGGGAGGACAGACAGGGGCTGCCAGCGTGAGGCAAGCAGGGAAGCCATGCAAGGAGCAGCAGGACACTGATGCGGAGCCCTGGACAGCGAAGCCAAGCGGAGAGGAGAAGAGTGCCGGCAGGGAGAAGCAGGACACCAGCAAAGAGCCACAGGCGGCGAAGCTGGGTAGGAGTGACAGAGTGGAGCTTAGGGTAAGAAGCCCCAGCAGCCAACAGGGCAGCCTGGTAGGAAAAACCCCAGGGTGGAGCTCAAGGAGTTGGCCAGAGAGGCACGGCAGGGAGCAGAAGGTGGTCCCCACAGCGATGGGCGAAAAGCAGGCTCTGCAGAAGTGTCCAGGTACTCCAGTGGGGACTCCCACCCATTGGTGGGAACAGGAGTGATTAGCTCCCAACTCGCGGGCCCCCCTGGAAAGAGTAAGAGGACGGATCGACATTGAGTCTCTTTCTTGCCCCAGGGAGGCAGAAGGGTCCGGGGAGCCGGAGTCCCCTGTACCCGTCAGTAGATGACTAATGCCTTTGCAGGGAGCAAAGGACCTTTTGAGTTATCATTACCCCAGGCTGGGGCATGTTTAGTTTGTCTGTGGGCTGGCCTGAAGATTAAGTCCCATAGGGATTGAGGGTCGGACACCTTACCCTGCTCAGGGTGGGCGTTGTGGGTGAGGAGAGATCACCCTGGGGAAAGGTACAAGGAGGCTGAGCTCTTCCGGGCCATGGATGTGGTAAGGGTGGGGTAAAGGGGAGGTTTGGAGCCCCACAAAGGAGGACCCAGAGTTGCGACTCCGCTGGGACCATTGACAGGGAACTGCCTCCCCCATCTATCAACATCAAAGTCGTGGCAGGTGAGTAGAGGCAGTGCTCAGAACCATCTAGGCGGCCCTAGAGTGTGGTCTCACTCTGACGTCACTAGGGAGGAAGGTGCCAACCAAGAACGGGCCAAAGCCATACACTGTTCCCTTTCCCTTGATCAGGTCTCCTCCAAACCACTTGGTCCTCAAGTGCTCAGATTGTAGATGGCTCCAATGGCATTGAAAAAAATTAAGCATATCGTCAATGTCAATTGGATGCTGAATCTCCTTTGTCTCATCTTCCCACCATGTATCCTTTATATCATTGGTCCTCCTCTGGACCTGTGCCTTGGTTTCTTGGTGATTCAATGTTTTTTGCTTGGAGTTAGTGTCATTCTGCCATGCATGAGAGGCCTTGTGCTTGCAACTGATCAACTCTTGGATCTCCCAGTCATGCTCATCAAAATAGTTTTAGTGTTTCCTAGCAGAGACTCCAAGTGTTTCTACACAGGCGCTGATGACGGTAGACATGAAGGCCCCCTAAGCACTGCTGACAATCTCCCATTGTCGCTGATTGCAATTCACCAGTACTGTTAAGTCACTGGTGGAAGAGGTCTTACTTGATTGGTTCCTTGAGTCTGTGGACCTTCCACTGGCATAACATCTGCTGCAGTTGTTGTTTGGGAGCCAATTTGAGTGACATAACCAAGCAGATCAGTCCAGCAATCATCAGATCTTAGCATAGCTTAAGTAATGCAGACATTGTTCCAACCCCTACCATGAATCATGACATAGTCAATCAGCTTGTTCTTCTGGCAGAAAAGGGTGCTGGCGATGGTGGGGACTGGACCCAATGATCTTCCAAGGTCCCTTCCGGCCTTACAATTTATGAATCTAAGAGTCCATGTTCTGTGCATCTGGTCAAGAAGAGGATGCCACTGGAGTTAACCTTTCCTACTCCTTCGTTGCTGATGGTTCTGTTCCAGAGGTTCATGTCTCTTCCAACTCAGGCATTGAAATAAACAAGCAAAATAAGCCCATCTCCCTCTGGAACATCAGAAAGGACTTGGTCAATGTTAGCACAGAATTCCACCCTGGTTTCATCAGAGGCATCAAACGTCAGGGATCTTTGCTGATAACAATGTTATATTAGCTGTCCCAATTTGAGACAGAGTCATGAAGCACTCATTAATTTCAATAAGGAACTCACTAAGTTGGTTTATAAATTCATTTTTTATGGCAAAACCAACTCCATGAAGTCAGTTTTCTCCTTCCTGTTTATCCTTCCAGAAGAGGATATAGCCACCTCCCTGTTCTTTGAGCTGCCCATCTCCCGCTCACTGGGTCCCACTAAATGCAGTGATGTCAACGCTGTCACCTGAATTCTTGAGCCATGATTGCAGTGTGGCATTCTGGGCATTGCCTATTAAGATTGTCCACGACAGCCCTGATGTTCCAGGCCCCAAAACTATCTTTGTGGATTTTGACCACAGTAAAGGTGACTCCATTGGACACAGTTATCCAGTCAGGAAAAAGGTAGGCAGACTATGTTTAGGACCTTTTCTAACCTCCTCCCTATGTGAGGTGATCACAGTAGATCCTGAAGAGGGCTGCTCAGTCACAGTTACAGCTGCCATATCTCACTCCTGCCTCATCCAAGTGCTAGACAACCTTCTTGTAACTGCTGCCTTCATGCTAATTCATGACTAGGAGCTTCCAAGCCTCACACCACACACACAGTGGCAGCACTCTGCATCCCTACACCTTACCTCTCTATTCTGCCATCATTGCCAAGATACCCACTTTTTATGGTTATTGCAAGTACCTTTTCCAGTGCAACAATAAGAGGGCTTTAGCTTTGTTTCATGACTTGATTCATCACAGAACTTAAATCACACACAGCGGTGCAAATAACATTACATCCTATCATCTGTGAGAGCACCCTCCAGTGCCAAAGTGTTATTTTAGTTCAGTCGTGCCATTCAGTTTGAAAAGAGATTTAGCACATGGCTAAAAATGCCTTCAGGGACTGTCTGCCTGTGAGGTGACCCATAACAATTACTTTAAAGATGTATCTGTGCAACTCTTCTCCTGCTGTTCTAAGAACACCAACTAACACTAGTTGCAATATCCATTACTGGAGAAAACAGATGGGAAAAGCGATTAGTAATGGCCTACAGAGCTTTCATTAACCACTAAGCTGTCAGCTCAGATTTCACTCAGCACAACAACTGAAAGTTACTATAACATCTGTATGACACCTTGCTGGTGACTGCCCAGCAACTATCATGGAGTGAGTGAGTGGCAATTTCATCTCACATCCTAGCGGACGAACACCAACATCTTGAAATTGGTACCCAGCAGTGTGACTCACTTTCTGGAAGTTCTGGAGAACTAGCTAAGCACTGGATAGTCTCAGAGGTAACTATGCCCTTGCTCCTGGAAGTGGTCTTGGCAGAAGCTGTGAGATGTACACTGGCAGGACAGTATGAGAAAACATGCAGCCCTGTCTGTTCAGAGTAACAAAGAGAAGGCCGCCTGTCCTGAGTAATACAGATGATAGCCATCTTACTTTTAATCTAAAGGGAAATTCTGTCTTCTTTAGACAGTAATCTTTTTTTTACTCCACAATTCTACAAGCAAATTACTGAGTCAACACTGCACTGTTTTGTGTAGCTGTCCCATCTGTATCTTCTTCTTTGCTCTCTGATAATGTCTTGTGTCTTGCAAAACTATGAGATATGATTAACAGTGTCATCTTGAAGAAAAGAGATGACCTCACTCATGACTAAAATCCAATTTTGCATTACAGTCTATATACAAAAAAAGAAAAAGTTTTTAAAACAAGTAAGTGAAAATCTATTAAATGAAAAGTATTAATGGGTACATTTTGGTTCATTAAATTTATACAACAATCTAGGCTTTACAAAAGTAACTGCAAAAGACTTTCAGAAAGCCGGATGCGGCATAACTCATTTCCTAGAGCCAGGTCTGCAATGTGAAAGTGATTCTAGTGAAACTGGAGGCAGCTGTTTTTGTTCCACCACTATACTCAATAACTGGGAAGACTCTCTCAGTATACACAAATACCTGGATCCCATACAGAAAGCTAAATGATACCACAATAAGTTACACATGCATGTACACTTCTGAATATATGTGGAACAAACGTAGAGATGCTGGAAGAAGTCAACGATGTTAATACCAACTAGCTATCCTGTTTTTGTCATGCTTTTGCATTCTTTATTGAAAATCTGCTATTACAAAACAGTCTGTAATTTTTCAAATGTAGTTGTTTCCTTTTAAAAAAAATATGCTCAAATTTTTATAGTTGAATATTTATTAAAGTGTGTTAAGAGATAGCTACAATTGCAAATCAGTTTTAGGGAACAAAATTAAGAATGATGCTAGACGCTTAGACATTCCTTGAAATAAATGGTTCAAGGAAATATGTGTCATTCAATCAACAGCGTGCTGACTAAAACATTTTTAAAGAAAATCAGATCCTTGGGGTCCGGGCCTGCACTCCTTACTCAGAGGAAAGTTTTGCTCAGATTTTTCGGACTTTTTTCTGAGTAAGCAGTGCAGACCCACATTGGAATTGACAAGCGCAGATACCAACTCTCCTCAGCCACATTCAGACTTGGTAGCCAGTATCTCTGAAAGTAACAAAGAAAGGGCATAACTTTGAGCTTTATTCTTTAAGAGCATCTTGAGCAGCCAAGACAATTGGTTTTCTTCATCTTTCTCCTAAGATTCCAAGTGTTTAAACAAGTGCTACAAAGGGTGCAGATGAAGCTGCAAACAGGTGTCTCTGGTCTTACAAGCTACTGGGGCCACAGGCTGCAGAGATGGAAGTTCAACTACAACCTGGTCTGCTGTGAGGCCCAAGTACAACCAAAAGCATCTCCTGGCCTCAGAGCAGAACTCCCACACCAACAAACCTATCAAGCAGCTTTCTTGCTACTGCTGGCATTTTCAGTGCGCGTGACTGAAAGTTGGGACAATGTCTTAAGCCAAATTACTAGGCGACCTGTGCCACTACATTCCACACTGGAACAAGCCTGAGAGACTGACCCATTCATCCCAAACTAAGAAAAGGACAGACTCTCAACTGGTTTAAACTGATACCACAAGTTTATATGAGATGACAATAGGATAGATTGTCTCACTGCAATTTCGTTTTGTGTTTTTTTCTGACACAGCTAGCTCTAGCATCATATAAAATCACCATGATAGCAGCTCAGGCTGAAGCAATTGTCCATTGAATTCTATTTTCAATGCATCTCTCATGAAAGGTGTTTCTCATGAAGAGTAAAAGCTGTAAGATCACACCTGGTTAACCACTCACAGTCTACTGAAGTTTCAGCTACCTGACCAGTGAATTTCTGTATCAATAAATACTAATTTCATCCAAGACATTTAAACATACTTGGGAAAAAATAGTTCAGCCTGACAATATATATAAAATACCAGCCACATCTGGAAGTGAAAGCTTTCCACTTCCAAAAAGCCCGAGTAAAACAATGTGAGATCTATGGATCCAATCCAACCATTCCTGAATGCCCCAAAGCCTCAGGTGTTTTAACTCCCTGAGGAACTGGATCCCAACCCAAACAGTCATTAAAGCCAGACTGTGAGACTCAAAGAAACTGGGACAACAGCTCTCAACTACCAATTTAAAATCCCTCTCTTAGCAGTCCAGAAGTTGTCAATAGGTTGGTCCTGCTCCACTGTAAGTCAATGGAGTTTTGCTACTAGCCTCACAAAAGGAAAGCAAGTACAGTGCAGGTGGAGCGAGGGAGGGGGAAGAGGGAGAGGAGAAGAAAGCAACAATACATTTAACTACCGTTTGGAAGCAGGGCTAAGTATATGTTGGGAAGGCAAAACGGAAAAAAGAGCCTCTGAAGGCCAGAACACAACACAAAAGACAAAAACCTTTCCTCTTCAGGCTTGTCTGTTTTTATCAGTCTGCCAATATTGCCATTCCAGCAAATCCACCTACTAGAGAGATACAGCTTATATCTTTTGGCTGGTGTAACTTAAACAAGTTTACAAATGGAACAAGCTTTTACTAGTAAAACTTGTACAGTTTTACTAGTAAAACTTCATTTACATTAGGGTTTTTGCCACAACTAATTCGGTTTCTACCATTTTTCACTCTCCTAATCCACATAGTGATGCCAACAAAACCTTTAAGTATAAACTAAGCCTTAAGGTTTTATAAGAGAGGATGGGACATGTGAAGGAGAGGATGGGACATGTTTGTGGCCAGACTCCAATAAGGAAGAGACCATTCCCTATCAAATATATTTCTTCTGATCATTATCTTTAAAACAAAGTAGTACCATACTATTCATTCGTTAAGCAGACAGTGAAACAAACAAAGCCTCAAAGGGATTTATGACTAATGGACATGGCTCACACTGAAGAAATAAATTCAGAGCAATGGAAGAGCCCACAAAAGACACACAACAAGCTCTGGGTTTTCAGCTTCTTCCCAAAGACAAAGACATCAGAACTAACTACTTGATCATTATGAACACCTTATCTCAAAGAAGTTTCCTGCATGTTTGCCTTGTGCTGGTGTTCTCCATCAAATCCTCCTCCACCAGAATCTCATCTCCAGACTGCTCCAGACTGCAGCAAATTAAAGTGAACCAAAGCCTGCACCTCTTGTGCAGGATGGGTGGAGAATTTCCTTTATCATGTCTAAATGACAGGACAGACTTCAGGATCCCAAGAGAGATTTTCACAGCCAGAAAGAAGGAGGATGCCCTGATGATAATCCATGAGCTTCTCCACCACATCTTCCAGCTTTTTAGCAAGAATCTTCCTCAAGGTCCCTGGAACCCAAGTTGCATTGAGAAATTCCAAAATGGACTGCACTGGCAAATTGAGCAGCTGGAGACATGTTTTGGTGGGGAGATGCAGCAGGCAACAAGGGACTGGAAAAATGGGCTTTTACAGAACAACATCCTGAAAGTGAAGAAATATTTCCAAAGAATCAGCCACTTTCTCAATGAGAAAAACTATAGCCGCTGCTCCTGGGAAACAGCTCGCATGGAAATGAGAAGATGTTTTCTGTTTCTTGACCATCTCTTAAAAAAGTTCCGAAAGTAAAAAAGGTAAATCTTTTTTTCCTTGGGTATAAAACTGGCAGTTTCTCTCTTAAAATATCAGAAAAGTTCTGTCTCTACTACTGATGCCAGCTTCTCCAAAGCACTCAGCTATGCTTTGGGCAGCTAACTGAAGTAGAATGACTTTAAAAAAAAACTCAATATCCCATTGTTCCCACTACTTTCAAAGAGATCAGATCGCTGGAAAATTTGGCTGCTTTTATACATTATCCTAAAAACAGGTCAACAGTTCTTCAAAAATAGTGGTCCTGCATATTTATACTTGTATAGTCTCACATTGTGCTATAAAAGTATTTCAGGTCATTTCATAAGGTCATAGACTTATACGGGTGAAAGAGACTTTGAGGGGTCAGTTAGATCAACCCCCTGCCCAGAAACAGGACCATTCCAGGCAGATGCCTATCTGAGCCCTTCATGGAAATCTCCAATGGGGAGATTTCACTAACTTCCTAAGCAGTTCTGCATTGTCCTGCTGTTGTTAAAGCTAGTCTGTTAATTGTTTTCTGGCTCTAAGGTATTTCTTGTTGCATTTTATCTGTACATCGATTGTATTCTTTTAAAGAGCTGGAGATTACTTCTTTAATAAGAATTGGCAGATGTCCAAGGCAGGTGAACATCACACCCTTCTATGGTCTCACAGGGATTAAAAAGATCATAGTTATATTACCTAAGATTTAACAGTCAACCCGAATCTCCTTAAATTGCTTGATAAAATAATGCAAGGGCATTACACAAACACATGTGCACACACAACAAATATCCTGAAGAGTATAAACTATATGGTTTATAGTTTCTGACCTAGTCTTCAACTCTGATAATCTACTTAGCAAATGCGTCTATTATTGCAATATCCATTCTTCCCTTGGACATATTTATTCAACAACAGGTACAGACTTTTGGAGGCACTGGTTTATAACCACCTAAATCAGTACAAAGTATGGTTGTTTTGGTTTTTTCCCCTTTTTTACAGTGTGTTTATGTTTGTGGTCAAGTTGTGCATGAACAGAAAAAGATAGTCCTTTCCCCACTCCTCTTAAGTAGGTAAGACAAACCAGTTTCCCAAATATCTGTTATTTTCTATTTCAGAGACCTCAAGCACCTTGGATGTTGGATCTCAGAGTCCATTTGTTGCACTCGAGGAACAACCACGTGATTTTTTATTCTACTTTTCATCTTTGCTTTCTTAACAAAAGGTATCCAGATCCTAAATGTGCATGGTTCTGAAGGAAACTGCATCTGTGAGAAACAGATTGTATCCTTTTTGGCAGAAAAAAAATATCAGAAGAAAGTTAAACATTACCACAAACATAAGTTCTGGAGAAAAAAAAATGACAAAGCAGCCTTGAAGTCAGTTTTTAAAGGTTTTTTGGTTATTTCAGACTTGTGCAGTACCTAGATATTTTGGTTAAGATCCTCTAAGCAGACAAGGACTCCACTCTGACAGCTTCCATTCATTTAAAACAAAATGGTGAAATTGTTTACACTGCTGCTTTGAAAAAAAAGATGTACCTTAACTCTGCATGGAGAATATCCATTAAGAAGCAAGCTGCTTTTTCCTGATCACAGAACTATACCTACCCAGGCATGAGGCTGCAATAACCGGGACCGCATATGACAAGTAACAACAACAAAACGAAATTCAGAACTAAATGCATAAATATGCTGCAGATTAATTCTTTCCTAGATATATATTTCTTCCTAAGTATAGCAATTTAAAGTTTTAAAAAATATTAAGTAGGTGTCTAGCCTCAGTTTAGCAAAGTACCTAAGCTAACTTCAGGCACATGGGTGGTCTCATTATTTCAACTATTCCTGTTCTTAATATAAGGCAGATGTTTAAGTACCTTGCTGAAATGCAGCCTATGATGTTGATGTTTCCTCATGTATAATGCATCAGGCAATATCCACGCTGGTTCTAGCTAGACTCCAGCTAGGGCCAGAGCGTACTCCACCCATTAGATGCTTATGTACAATTGAATTTCACCCTGTTCAAGTCCCTGGAAATCTATTAACTTATCTACTTTTCTAACACATAGTCATCTTAGTCTAAAAGCTAGAGTCTCAAATAAACAGCAAAGAGGAGGAGGACTCACCTTCCTTTTGAATCACTGCTTGTTCAGGGATTCAATCAGGGTGAAATAGGATCACATCTGGGTACTTAAGTCCACTTAGGTACCTAGTAGGCATAGTAGGATGTGGTCCTTACATCTTCACTGGACTATACTTCTGCTTAAACTATGCAGAACTGCAGCTGTACTTTTAACTCCAAAAAGCAGCATCTGCCAAAGGTTTGGTAAAAATAACAAGGTACAATCCTGCATACATTAATGAAGCAGACCTTCCCCTATCCAGTAGTCCTTTGGCTGTGTCTGAGCTGCACCACTGGGGTAAGAGAACACTAGGGAAGTTCCACCTTTCCTGATTTGCTACATTGGAGAAATACTTCTATGAAAAGTAATGAAAAGTAAAGTATTTTTGCCTACTAGTTCCGGCAGGCCTTGTTCCAAGTTTGACATACCCTTCTTTTGTCTGTTGCAGCTTTCCTGTGCCTGCTTTAAGTCAGGAGCCAGTATAGGTTTAAACTGACATTAAGTACTATGGGTTTATCTACACTGAAGTTTTTTTCTTTTTTATGTTGAGTTCATGATTTATCAATTGACTCAAGGTAGCTAAGGATTTGTGAAGTCTAATACACCCTTTAACTGGCATTTAGAGAATATTCACATGAACTCCTACAAACCCTCTGGTTATCTTGAGTCATAATTAATAATAAGCAAAAAAAAATACTATAGGCAAAACCTATGTTTGCATTTCCTGTTTGGAATTCAGTGTTCATCCTCAGTGAGGGATACATGGATACTTCTCATTTCCATGGAGAGAGTTTTATTACCTGAAAAATCTGACTTTTGGTCTTCTCTCATTTCAGATTTATATAATATTAACTCTTAATTTTTATTTTAAAAAAAGACTACTTTCAACTTACAAATCACATTTTCTATGAAAAATGTTTAAGACCTGTTGTTACAAGTAACGCCTAAGTAACTGAAGAATCAGAAAAACAAAAATATTTTTGCTGGCTTCATTTGATAGTACTGTATGTAGACTATTTCAGTGATTCCCCTATCAATCATTTTCCCTTATCTCTTGTGTGGGTTTTTCCACTCAGCAGCAAAGACGTTTTAAAACCACAAGAAAATGCAATTATAAATTGTAAACCACAAAAATTGGCAGGGGGAAATCAAGGTCACCCATAACTAACTTTATAAAAACTAACTATATTTCCAGATGACAGTCTTTCTTTCTTTCATATTTTGTTGGGCTATCAGGCAAAATAATTGCCTTCCTATTTTTTGAAAGGAAATTATACATGTGAAGTATTCACTGTTAGCTTTTGTACCATGCTGGCTTAGGTCAGGTCTGACAGCTGTTTATTTAATTATTTTGTTATTTCAAAGTGGGTCAGGATTATGTGAGATGGAACAGAAACTGTAACTTTCTCAAGATTCTGAGTTTTTGCAATCTTTATATTTGCTTGCATTTTCTGCTAGTTCAATGATATCATAACTATAAGTATGTCACTCATTTGTAAATGCAAAATAATCAATAATTTTTTTTTTAAACCCACCATTGTGGTGAGTGATTTTAAGCCCCGAAAGAAAGATTATGACTGGCTAGTCTGACTCCTTGGACAACAATAGACATAAAATTACAGCATGCGATTCCTGTATCAAAACCAAGGATTAAACTACAGCATCTCTTTTAGAAGAGCACTCAGTCTTTATCTAAAACTCCAGAAGACAAACAAGCTACTACATGCGGAGGCAGATTGTTTTAATGGGCAGTTACCTGTACAGTTAAAAATGTGTGCTCTGCTTTGAAATCTAAATTTGCATAGCCTCACAAAACCAACTACTGTATCCTGTTATGCCTCTACCTTGTTAAAAGCCCTCTGCTATCAGAGGTCTTTTTCTCCCCATAGTTTTTGTAGACTGATCAAGTCAATCAAATCAAACTGTCTCTTAGATGTACTTAATGCAAGGCAGTTTTCTGAGACTGCTAATCATTCCTGTAACTCTATTTTGGAAATGTTTAGTTTCTTCAGTCTCATGATGAACTCCTTATCCATGCAAGAAATAAAGCTTTTAACCCTAAATATGGAATGATTTCCCTGAAAACATCATCAGTTGTATAGCAGTTAATGTCAGAAAACTGTAATGTTAACTCCTACAGTCCTGTTGCTCTGCCTTTAATGATGGTCCCCTTTATGCCACCACACATCTCTAAACTTCTGATTTGGACAAAGCTATCAAGACTCGGTTCTTTCTATGACAGTCAAAAAATCTGAATCTGGGACAAAACTGGAAGGAAACAACAATACTTCCCATTTCTATTATCCTTTCCACCCCAGAATTTCACTGGACTTCCAAGAATGACTTCAGCACTTCCCATTTCTCAGGCCACAACACTGCCAAGGTGGCAGGGGGGAGGCACTATCTGATCCCTCAGCCCTTCCCTGTGGCCATGGCTGTCTCAAAGCCTTCCCCCAGCCCCGCAGGGAACCAGCCATCCCACCCTTGGCACCTGCCTACGGCTGTGGCAGCAGATTCCAGGGCAGGCACATAGGATCGTAGAAAATGAGGCTCGGAAGGTACCTCAGGAGGTAGCGACATCAACCCGCTGCTCAAACCAGGACCACAGCACCCCAGCCATTTGTCTTTAAAGCCTCCAAGGTGGAGATTCCCCAACCTCTGGGTAACCTGTCCCAGTGCTTCGCCAGCCTCCAAGCGAGACATTTTTCCTTAAGATCCAACCTCTGTTTCCTCTGCTGCAGCTTGAGTCCATTGCTCCTTGTTCCGTCACCTGCTACCGCTGAGAGCCCCATGCGCTTTGGGACAGTCCCGTGGAGGGGGGCAGGCAGCAGCGACCCCCTCGCCCCTCCCACCTCCGCCGCCAGGCGAGGCGCCCCGCTCCCAGCCCCCGCTCAGCCCGAGGGGGAGAAGAGGGGAGCACAAACCCACCGGCCTGGGGAGGCCCCCGCCGCGGGGGGGCAGGGAAGAGCGAGGCGGGGGGAGGGGGTCTACCCTGCGCGGGGGCGCTTCGGATGTTTGACAGCTGTTGGAGCGCCGCCGGAGCCCCCGCGATGGAGTTTGGGGCACGCAGCAGCCGCGCAGCGGAGCACTCACCTCTCCCGCCGAGGGCTCCCTCCTGCGCGCCGGGGGGAGG
>NW_017728950.1:37083025-37108840 GCF_001723895.1 Crocodylus porosus
GCGCTCCTCGGGAGGGGCGCAGTGAGGGGAGGCAGCGCGGCACGAAGTGCGGTTTAGCCCGCCAAAGCTTGGCTAGGCGCACACCGAAGCACACACGCGCGCACATGCATCCGCACACGTGCGCGCGCAAACATACGTTCACACACAGACATACCCATGTGCGCACATGCACACGTTCACACACAGATTCACGCACGCATTCGCACATACATACATACACTCCCCAACCCACCTACACTTGGCTATGCGTGTTATGCAGATGTATATGCGTAATATATATTCATACGCATACACTCTCTTCAACATATGTATATATATATAAATATGTATTATTTAATCTACGTATATATTACTATTATTATATAGATTATATATGAGTGTGTTTAATCTACTTCGTACATATAACCTACCATATGTGTGTATATCCATTCTAATCTATAATCGCATATATACACAAAGTAGATTTTATATACATACACACACTTATAGATATTGATATATATAGATGACATAGATTTGTAGAAGGCAGGGTAGATGTGCACTTTATAGACAACCCAAAGGAGGTTTATACACACACGCACACACACAATTATATATGTAATATATAATTACATATATAATTATATGTTATCTCCTTTGGTTAGTCTCTAAGGTGCACATCTACCCTGCATGCTACAAATCCAAATAGCCCTTATGTTGTTGGAATTCACATCTGAAGTCTGACTTTTGACTATCCCTCGACCCGACCTCTGAGGACCGAACCCTTAGTGCCTTCCTATATGCACCCCAACCAAACCTGAGGTCTTAGACCAAGTGATGTGAACAGTGCAGGGACACAGGTGAATTACCTCAGGCTTTCTTAAGCATAAACTCAGACTAACCTCAGCTCTCAGTGTTTTAGAAGCTCTCGGTCTATATTTATCATAGTTCTTACCTCAAGATGTGCATACACTGCCTAGGATCCTTATTAAGGTGGGTGTGTATATCTGCAGAATGGAAAGCATAGCAGTTTTTTTCCAGCAACAAACTTGCTTGTCCTGCCCTTCATAAGAACTTTCCCCACAAGGCTTCTAGGGCCACGTCCAGCTGAATGCGGCCATGTGCTACGTGGTGCCGCAGACACATCAGTGGTGCCAAGTATTTCACATTCAGGTGTTCTCCGTGCTGCAAAGGAGCAGCGCTGCGGGTGGGGGTTGACCCTTAGATATCCAGTGGTCAAAAAAACCCACACAGAGAAAAGCAAAGAGGTGCACTGGGGGCAGCACATGCTGCTCAAAACTAGAGCATGGCTGGCTGGAGCCATGCTCCAGCTGACAGCCAGGCTCTGAGTGGCAGGATCACCACTACTGCAGCCCCAGGAGGCCCCCAGGACCCCAGGTAAGGCTGCTGGGGCCAGCCTAGTGGTGGATTCAGCCTCCCCTACCCCACCCGGTAACTTGCCATGCGCCAAAGGGCGCATGGCACATGCACCCCCCAGGGACAACTAGCAGTGGCACAAGGTGCTAGTTGTCTCCGGGGAACCCAACATCCACGCTTATGTGGACGCAGCCTAGATATACATAAGAATTGCCATTTACTGGGTCAGTCCATGTTACCCCGTATCATGTTGCACAGTGGCAGAAAGTGAATGCTGAAAGGAAGAATGAACAGGGTTTTCTCCTGTTCTTCTCCCACTTGCAATCACCAGTACATAAGATCTAGGGAGATCTGATTCAGAGATTGTGCACATAACTTCACTCCTAAGTTGAATAGCTATGGGCGCACCTTTCCTTCAAGAAGTAGTAGTAAGCCTGCTTCTACATTAAGGGGTTCTCTCTGACAACGCTTAGTCATTTTGATTATGGAAACATTGGATTGTCATAAACCAACAGAAAATTTTTTACAGAGCTGCATTGTCCTACTAGGCTTTTGTTACTACCTTAGAAAATAAAGTCGGACAGTGTAAATGTGGGTGATTCTCTCAGGTCGCTGGTAACACAAAGTAAAAGAACAAAGACCAAATCGTTAGTTTTGTGCCCAGAAAGCTATAAAACAAATGTGTCCATCATCAAAGCTATCAGCATTGCAGCACTGTAAAGAAGTGGCTGGCAGACAACACAGTCCATCTCCACTGGGCTAAAGTTGCCCAGTCTTGTGAAGAATAAAGGGTAAAACTGCTGGCATTAATTCATACCAGTTTAGGTTTTGATTGTCCACATCCATCTTGACGAGGCCATTTGCTAAAGGCCAAAAGTTTACCCTCTCACTGCTGTCAAGTAGCAAGGCACGGTATTAACTGTCTATTACGTTACCCCTGGGATAACTGAACATATGTCTATTCCTGAGCCCAGTGTAAAAAGTGAGGGTGAATTACCACAGGGTGTTTGTCCAAAGACTTAGCTGTGCTGGTCACTGAATGTAAGAATGGCCCCACAAAAAAAGCCAGCTTTGAAATCAGAATAACATTTTATTGAAGAGTCTTCCTGGCTGCCTTTCATCTCATAATCCAGCCAGATTCTCCTGCCTAGACAGGCTATAAATGCCTGTACCTTCTGTTAGACAGCAGCTAGGTCTTGGTGAAAATACCTTTTACCTTGAAAGGGAATAACCAGAAATAAAATCCTGTGGCTAAAAAAATCTTGTATAAGCAAGATTAATTTACAATACAAACATGTACCAGTTTAATTCAAGTGTACAAAATGAACAATGGCTAACTAATATTTGCTATTTATTTCTCTTGCAGAGATGCTAGGCACTGTAAGATGGTACTCCAAGAACAAAAAAGGTCTGTGCAACCACATGCACACAGGCATCAAACCACTTTGTGAAGTGCTAATCTCCATTTTGAAATTCAGCCAGAAAACCCACATTAAAATTTAAGAGAACAGAACTGGTGTATTAAGTACTACCGAAGTACTATTCAGATGATATTTAGATACCAGGGTGATGAGTATATTATAAATACAGTAGAGACTGGATTTGACAAGTCACCTCAGAAAGGAGTGTGGTAACAAAAAGGATGCACTGGCAATACAGATTTCAGTTGTTATGATTGACTGGAGTGGGGCTTCTAGCATGCGATATTCAAAAGGGCCTAATGAGGCTGGTTGGGAGACTTAGTGGGACTAATACAAAAGGGTTACTGCTCCCAAATTCTTTGAATGCTTTCAGTTCTCATGTGGCAGGGGAATTTTGTACTGTTGGCTGACACATGATAATTAGCAGCATTGGAGAGGCTGGGCCAGACAAGCTTTCAAATACAGTGCACTGCTTTTCATTCAAAAGCTTGTTTAAGCCTATCCCAACCATGTAGTTGGTACAATGACACACATCACCCACCTTGCCTGTTGCATATTTCCTGGACTACCACAGCTATAACATCATCCCAACGCTACCAATCCTCAAGTTTCAGCCAAAAACACCTCTTCCCTTCCCAAAATACAATGCCATTAATTTATACTGGGAAGCAGCATCTCCTGTAGCCTTTCTTTTTTTACTTTTCTTCTGGATAGCACATGGAAAGTTTATGCTGGTGAAAGAAAAGGACTTGTATTGCTGGAGAAAGACAAGTCCTGCTCCCAGGCTGGATATGAGCTTTCTAGGCCTGACTACGTGACAACAGGACAAACTCTGCCAGTTGCAGAATCTCATCTCTAAAGAGTTGCAGAAAGTTTGATAACAGGAGAGTTTATCAAACCCCACCTCATATACCTCTACAATCATTAACAAATCTTAATGAAAAACTTATCTATATAAACCAACTTAAGTCACAAGCATCTGACTTCTCTGAAGCTGTAATTAGCAATGTAAGAAGCAGCAGAAAATCTTTAACCATGAAAACTTTTAACAGAGGCCTAAGATAAAATTTTGGGTTAGTTTATGTGCAGAAATTGTACTATTTTAAGTATACCCTGATAGACAAAGGAGTGTAATCCCACACCTTTGGATGACAGGTACACTAATACAAATAATCATCCTGCAGGGAGAGTTCTAATGGTGCTTATAGGTGCTTATACTGGTTTAGTTTATTCCCTTAAATTTTCAGAACTAAATTGATATACTGATACAAGTCCTCTTTTCACCAATATAATTGGGTTATACTCCTTTAAGTATTTCAATGTGGGGAGGGAGGGGTAGAAATCATATCCTTAACCACAGCAGTTAAATTGCTGCAAACTACAGAACGGGTGTGGACAAATTGCAGAGAGTCCAGGGGAGGGCAACAAAAATGGTGTGGGGGCTGGGGGACATGACTTATGTGGAAAGACTGAGGGAACTGGGCTTATTTAGTCTAGAGAAGAGAAGACTGAGAGGGGACTTAATAGCAGCCTTCATCTACCTGAAGAGGGGTTCAAAAGAGGATGGAGTTAAACTGTTCTCAGTGGTGACAGATGACAGAACAAGGAGCAATGGTCCCATGTTGCAGCAGGGGAAGTTTAGGTTAGATATTAGGAAGAATTTTCTCACTTGGCGGGTAGTAAAACACTGGAACAGGTTACCCAGAGTGGTGTTGGAAGTGCCATTCTTGGAAGTTTTCAAAAACCAGCTAGATAAAGCTTTGACTGGGATGAACTAGTAGGGGATGGTCCTGCTTTGAGCAAAGGGTTGGACTAGATGGCCTCCTGAGTTCACCTCCAACCCTAATTTTCTATGAATCTATGAAACACTAGGTGCAGATGTGGATTCATAAGCAGAAAAAACAATTTTGTGACCTGGAAATATAAGACAAATGGAGACTTTAAATAGACCATCATCCACTTCATGTTTTCAGTCATTAAACTGCATCAGGAAAGTGTTAGCTTTGCCAAAGAAGTTATTTTTGTGACAAAATGAATCCTTGGGAAGCAGATACCATTCTTCTCCTGAGCTTCAATCTATGACCTTGTTCTTGTGCTAATAATCACAAATTGCTGCCCATCAGTTCATTCCTTTCACCTTGCTCTCTGTCTTTCACAAAGTGCCCTACTGTCTTCAAGCAGACCTCACTTTCTTAGAAGTATACATATAACTCCCATCTTTCGATTAGAATCTACTGACATATATGATCTTCTTAGGTTCCTCAGTATCATGTACTGGGTAGATGAATGGGACTGCTCCTTTAACTCATAGGAGAAAGGCCATCAATGAGAGCTCATGAAATGAATTTGTTGTATAAATCAGATTACTTTTGTAAAGTTACGCTAGGGATGAATTCAGCTGCATGCACTTTATTATTGCATATGCTGCCCTGGGGGGAGGGGGAGGGTAGTATTAGAAGAGATGCCTGGGGTCAAAGGTCAGTTTCTCTCCTTCTTAAAACTGCACTGTAAAAACACAGAACACAAGTAATGTTTGATCAGAAATTCACATTCATGTTTTGTCAATAATGATTAAAAGCTGATGACATTTTCTTGCATATGGATCTGTAAAGTCAGCATGGGCCATTTCCAAGAGCAGTCACATACAGGTTAACTGCCTATCTAGCACCCAACTTCGGGGTCCAGAGTATTTCTGCTAAAACGGTACATTCTTTTGAAGTCTGGATCTTCATTTATGCCCAAACAGGAGCAGTAAAGAAAACCTGTTTACTGTAGCCAACAGCCCTGGGAAAGCCAAGAAACCAAACCTCTGATGAGACTATTCTGAGAGACATTTTCAAGAGCAAATTTGATCACAACATGGGCCTGACTCCAAAGCTGTTGAAGTCAGCAGAAAAGTTCCTATTGACTTCTGTATCAGGTCCTAACATGGTTTCCTTTGATACCATGCTTAGTAGTAAAGGGGTGGGGCAGGGAAGATAGTGTTTCCACAGAACTATAATAAATTTTTGAGAACGAAATCTATGATAACAGAACAAAGTCTAGTTACAAGATAGAAAAAAATCAAAGACATTTGTTTTATTTTAATGACAGCACTTAGGTTAGACAGTCTACCTACTGTATTGAGCAAAAGGACATTTCATGATAGCATTTGCAACTCAGCTTCATTGTGTGATATTGTCATATATATTTGTTTCATTAAGTATGGTAACTATAAGGAACTATCTGAAGAACAAAAAATATAATTCAACATCCTGGGCATGGTGAGCAATTAAATAATTATGCTGTGAAAGGAATGGTCTTTTACCAGTAGTTTGACTTGAGCTGGTGACAACATGACAAACAACAACAGGCTGAAATACAGAGCTGAGAAACCAGGTTCATGCACATTTAAACTTCAGCTGTAAGTAATTTGCATTCTAACAGGGTTTTGTAGACAGGACCCAACTATGTTAAGACAACAGTGACTTAACTTAGGGTTAGGGTGAAGCTTATAAACATTGTTCTCATGCCCCTAGCACTAAAATCTTGCTTTTACCATAAAGGAGTTTAAAGCTTACATAAGCAACAGTCGCCTTTTCAAAGCTTAGGGTCCTACACAGTCATGCTTATGTGCTCTTAAAAGATCAGACCCTTTCTCTAGGTGTCTAAGTATGCATTTAGGCCTTTTCTACCCAAAGCTACATTTAAGGGAACATCCTTAATTCTGTGTGAATTTGACATATCAACTTAACATTAGATTAGATCAGTGTAAAATCAGGATAAAATGACTATATCAGTATAAGACATCTTAAAACTGAATTAAGTGTACACATTGACCACATCCCCATGGGCAGGGGTATGCAGTTGTCACGGGTAAAAAAGCATTTGTGTTGCTGCTTTTTGCCCTAGCACACACCCCTGCATGTGGGGTTAGCATGGGGAAAAATGCTCCAGATGGGGTAGGGAGGCTGGGGCCAGCTACCTGAGCTGGCCCTAGCAGCCTTACCTGTGCTCCTCAGGGGCTCCCAGCGCTCCAGCAACAGTGATCCGAGCGTGCAGTGTCTCACTGGCAGCTGGAGCATAGCTCTGGCTAGCCAGGCTCCGATTTTTGGCAGCACATGTTGCTGCCACATGCACCAAGCCGCTTTTTTCTAGCGTAGGTTTTTTTGGCACCAGGATCTCCCGGTGTCAAAAAACCCCTGCTGTGCTGCAAATTAGCACTGTGTTTGCGGCACCGCAAACTGCACACGCGCGCTTGTTTGAACGCACCGATAGGAGCTTGGATTGGTTTAACTTAAGTAATATAAAAGCCAATTTTAGTTAAATCAGGGCAACTTAAGCTTAGCACAGCCCTAACTCTAGGCTTCTATATTTGAATATATTGGGAGTGTTCTCAGCTAGTGTAACTCACCATTGAAGCCAATGGAGCTAGGCCAACTAGCATGAGTTGAGAATCTGGCCCATTCTGAACAACCAAACTGGTATCAGATGACATGGGTTTGAATGCTGTCTGATGAGACAACTCCAATGAAAGCTTCATTTTTAAGAGAAGGTCTGATTTTGCAAGCATTAAATATAATTTTATCCAAGGGTACAAAAAGTTCTTTTTGGTGGGGTGAGAGACCAGAGAGCGACATAGCATAACCGAATAAAAATACCTAGCCTTTCATCATTTTTGGCTCACTGATTTGTATGCTTTTGTGGGGTGGAGTTTCTTAAAAGAAGAAAGAGGACTCTTTGTACTCATCAAACTGATATAGCATAAAAAGTGGTTAGCAGATTTTTTTAAAAATGGTTTTCACCTTCATAACCCCCATGAGATGGCTTGATTTCTGTGGTGTATTCACCCATACTCAAATGCTTTTCACAAAATTAAAAAAATAATGCAGAAGTCACATCAGAGGCAGGGGGTTCTTCTTCAATTATCTCTTAATACTATTAATTAAAAACAGTCTGTTTGAAAAAAACAAAACAGCACTCACCTCAGACAAGGTATGCCAAGGTATTGAACAGGACATGCAAATAATCTCACTTGGTCTGATCGGTTTTAGAATTGCACTTCACAGCTGTTGGCCTAACAACCTTATGCCCCCAGCTAGGCTTCTGATCCTAGAACTAATTGCTGTGAACCAGAATCTGCTCTCAGGCCAGCCAGTTCATTATAAATGAACAGGCGCTGCTTTGCCAATGGAAGTGAATTCATGCCCAGAACCACTGTTTGCTTCATCTTTGCTTTGAGTAATGCACACATTTCTCTTTTACCCCACTGTAAAGGATAAACTTTGGGGAAACAAGTCTGTGCTTCCTTACAGGCAGCCCCTCAATCTCAAATGATGTCTCTCAAATGATCATCAAATGATGTCTACCCAACTATTCTCATCAGGGCACCAGGCCTTGCAACAGACTTAAATGCCAGCGGTCCCCTCATCAACACAGAGCACATCATGACCGAACCAAACAACTCAGATTATAGCAGTGGTTTTCAACCTGTGGTCCTCAGACCCTTGGGGTCTAAGGTGCAGCCCTACTGGGCAGGCAGGTGAAGCAACAAGAAACAACAGCAGCAGGAGCCAGGATAGGCTTGGCTGCAGCCCCGCCGGGCAAGCGTGGGACAGAGACTGAGAGAGCTGGTGGTGCCAGGCTTGGATCCCTGCCCGCCTCCCCTCTCGCAGGGGCTTCTATTGCTGCCGGCGGCAGCAGCTGCTCTGCTGCCCATTCCCGAGTCTCTGGAGGCTAAAGGAGGCAGCAGTTCCCTGGGCAGTGGCAGCCGCAGGAGCCCTGCTCAGAAGCTGTGCCTGCTGGTGGGGGAGGCTGGGAGCTCTACCTTGGCTGGCACTCAGCCCCAGGCAGAACACAGCAGGGGCAGCCGTGGGTGGGACTGGATACAACTAATTGGTGGGTGCCTGCCTGGGGCCAGATCCAATCAGCTGACGGGCCATTTTGCCCACCCCTGCTCAAAAGTCTCTACCTTTGCTCTCATCTGCCATGCCTTGTTCTTATTAACAAATGGAGCGGGAGGCTGCCCAAAATTCCTAAAATGAGCCCTTTAGCCTGTCCTCTTGCCCTGGATCCCTTGTGGACCCTGGTGCCTTCAGTCAGTTTTCCCACTAGATGGGCCCTCTTGGACCATACGTATCTTCAGAGGCACCCATTGCCTTACGAGCTAATCGTTACTTCAGCCTCCCTCACAGCCATGCCAATGCCTTGCAGGTGTTTCCAGTCATTACTTAGGTGGGCACATTGCCCCCAGCCATCAGGACCTCAAGCTTGCACACTCCTGTTGGGGCTTCGGCCTTCCCAGCCTCTGCCCCTGTGCTCTGGCTAGTAGTCCCTTTAGCCTAGACCCACTGCACCAGGCCTGCCTTCTTGGGCTCCAGCTCTTGTCTCGCCCTCTTGGGTTCTGAGCTGTGTCCCTCCTGAGCTTTGGGCCCCTGGCCCTTATCTTAGCCCCTCTTTGGGATGTGGACTCTTTAGCCCTATTTCTGCCTCTCTTGGGCTGTGGGTCCCACTTTTTGCTTCACCTCTCACAGGTATCCCTTCCCCTCTTGGGCTATGGACCACTGGCCCTAGTCTCAGCCCTGCTTTGGACTATGGGCTGTCCATCCCTGTCTCTGCCCCTCATGGTTTTCAGGCCACTGGCCCTGGTTCTCACCCCTCTAAGGCAATGCTGGGCTCCCTGGTCCTTATCTCCACCCTGCTAAAGCTCTTAGCCCTCTGCCCTGGTCAGCGCCTTGAGACTGACCCCTGGCAGAGCTCGAGGCAGTCATGTGCCCCTTGGGCAATAATGGGACCTCCAAACTACTCCTACAATCTCAAACCCAAACCACTGGTTAGAATTCAAACAAAATTCATAAGCACTCAGGCTCTAACCAAACTCCAAGCCAACTGGCAATCTGACAAGCTTTCCCCTGTCCTGTGTCCTATCCCTCTTGCAGCAAGCATTCAGTGTCTTGCTGGCATTGTCAGCTCTTTCAGGAATCAGCAGAGCCTCCCTCTGCAGCTTTTCTGGGCCGGAGCTCTTCACTATAGCTAACAAGGTCAAGCTGACTGCCTGTTTTCTGGCACTAGCTTTAAGAGTCTCCTAAGCCATGCCCCATCTGGTCATGTGATTACACAGGTGTTTCTCCTCCAGGCCTGATGACATGCCTGTTTTCTCTGCTATAACTGAGGTCATCTGGTAAACTGTTTAATCTCAGCTGACTCTGAGCCAAAACCAAGACCACCCCAATCTCAGTGATCAAGCTTCAGTACACTGATGATGCTGTAGCACGTGCTTATTCAGAAGTAGACCTTCAAGTAATCCTCAGTGTCTTTACTGAGGCATACAGGAAAACATTCAGAAAACTAAGGTCCTCTGTCAACAAGCTCTTAATGAGTAATCCCCAGCTCCGGTAATTCGGAATTATAGTGAGACTCTGGAAAATGTTGAGTATTTCCCATATCCCAGAAGCCATCTCTTGCAGAAGGCTGACATAGAAGAAGAAACCTAGCATTGCCTCAAATGTTCATTGTGGCCTTTGGATGT
Organism: Crocodylus porosus; assembly: GCF_001723895.1. Taxonomy (NCBI): domain Eukaryota; kingdom Metazoa; phylum Chordata; order Crocodylia; family Crocodylidae; genus Crocodylus; species Crocodylus porosus. The sequence continues at coordinate 37,093,310 of NW_017728950.1, forward strand.
CTGAAGAAATGGGTGTTTGAAGTTTGTGACATCAAATCTGAAATCAAGCTCATGGTTCGTCAAGCAGCTGTGATCCCCATCTTACTGTACAGAGCTGTGATGTGGACAACATACAGGAGACACCTCAAGTCACTGCAGAAATAACATGAATGCTGCCTGAGGAAGATCCTTTGAATCCAGTGGGATGCGAGGTGCACCAACATTAGTGTCTTCTCGCAAGCAAATACCACAAGCATCAAGGCGATGAATATATGACATCAACTTTGCTGGGCTGGCCATGCCATCTGGATGTCTGACTCCAGACTTCCAAAACAAGCTTAATTCTCCCTGCTCAGTCAAGGTGTTTGCTCAAGAACAGGACAGAGAAAGCACTTCAAGGATGTCCTCAAGGTCAACTTGAAAAAATGTAACTTCCACATCAACTCATGGAAACTATTACCCACGACCGCCCCAAATGGAGGAAGAACCTGCTGCAAGGCTGTCAGTACTCTGAAACCTTACAATGACAAGAAGAGATGGAAAAGCAGGAGTACCAGAAACAGAGTGTCATGGAACAAATCAAGAATTTAGACCCACCCACCCTGCACAGAAATACTTGACCGAGTTGTAATAGAACCTGTCAATCCCAGGTCAACCTCATCAGGCCCACAGATAAAGCAATCATGGAAGACAATCGTCCTCAACTGCAAGGGACCGCCTATGATTTTTAACCTTTGCTGTGTTTGGTCTTTCTTAGATCCCAAGGTTTTTTGGAGACTTCTTAAGTAAAGCTCTACACTTATGCAGAGCGCCACTAAAGACAGTGTAATCAATACAGTAGTACATCATAGCAGATCCTGATGCAAAGTTGGGATCTTGCATGATAAATTACTACTACTGCAGCACACACAATGAAACTGTTACAACATTTAATTTAAGGTAAAATGAGACTCCCATCTCCAACAGAAAGCCATTAGAACACCTCTAGAACGATGGAAAAAATAATAGCCTCCAAGAAGTCAGAAAATACGGTGATCTCAAGTTTTCATGGTGCTTGTAAATCATTCCAATGGGAGCTGTCTTTTTTTTCCTTTGCACTGAGTTTAAATAGAGGTACAAAGCAGTCTGTAACACAATAGCACTGCCATAGATTCACCTAGAGAGGTTTTGGAACCTCCATCCCTGGATGTTGTCAAGAGCAGGTCAGATGAACACTTAGATGGGATGATGAGATCAGCCTTGAGAGGAAGGGTGTGGGACTGGATGACTTCCTGAGATGCCCTTGATCCCTACTTTTCTATGATTTTATGAGTCTGACAGTCACTTAAATTCTTGTTGCAACAAGTAGATCAACTTTACCTTTGGTAAACACTATAACTTTCAGCATTCCTAAAGCAGTGCAGGCTTACAAATTAAACAAGGAATGCACATTATGTTCTTTAAGACACAAATATTATCAAACAGAGGATTTCTTTCATACTTTGATTTGACAGGGAGTCATATTAATATATCTGATATCAGAAATAAACCTTTAAAAAGGAATCTAGCTATCTACTATCTAGCTGCGCTTTACAAAAACTAAATAAAACCTCTCTCTCTCCTGGTTGTCTAATTGGGACCTGAATTACCTTTTGGATTAAAAATAAAGAAGGCTTCTCTGCTGGCATGAAGTTAACCTTTTATTTTTAATTTTGCATTGAAAAGTGACTAGCATGCTTTTCAGTGCTGCAAAAAATAACAACTAGACTGCTTCAAACCTCTAAAAAAAAAAAGGCATAACTCCTTTTATTGTATTCTTTATAGATCAAACTTTTCAACTGTTGGCATTAGCCAGAACCATTGTAGCTGTAAGATTTTCCCCCAATTACACTTAAGAAATGACCTGTGTGTCTGATTCTTCCTTCATCCTGTCACTCCCTAAAAAGCAATCATGTCTCACCAGTTAAAGATAGCACTATGGATCCGTATGTCCAGAACTGTGACCATAAACAGAATCTGCCTCTGTCATTTGTATCTTGATTAAAGGTTTTAATTTAAATGAAATTTGAAACAGCTCCATTGTGTGGGCTGCAGTGGCAACCAAGTACTGCTGAAGCTGATAGGGAGCATAGTTCATAGTACTGACATTGCCATTCTGATCACAGCTTCCCAGGGGACACAAGATGGAGCGGTAGAAGCTTGACCCGCTCTCCCGGCCTGGCGGCCTCTCCAGTCACTGCTCACCAGACAGATCTGGTGGGAGGCAGGACAGAAGAAGGGAAAGCAGGATAAAAGAATTATGAAAAAGCTTATTCATAATTGAGCCACCTTGCCATAGCTTCATTAGAGCTGAAGTCTTTTTTGTTGTTTTTGGCCAGAGATTATGATGATCCTATTTTCTGGTTCAGTGAGTCAGAAAGACAGTTTTCCTCTCCATTGATTCTCCAGATAATTACAGTTGCCTGCCGAGCACATCATTTCTATCAGCTAAGCAGTATTTAGCAAGAGCATTTAGTGGCCCTTGCATGGGGTGCAATGAGATCTGAGAGTGTTTTACTTCACTCTTGTCACAAAATAGCCTGTCTTTATGCTAATGTTGTAATGATTGTCTCAATTCAACAGTGCTTGGGCTGCAAACTAGGTAAGAGAGAAATAACCCTGATGTATTTGTTATTAAATGTCAATGCCAATTTGCCGTTCAGCTACTCTGGTCAACTTGTTTATATAGCAGCAGCAATAGCCAAGCTTTCTGGCCTGTGTACTGTGTCAGGTAAGGAAGCAACTGAATTTGAGCGGACAACCTCCGCTCTTACCCTATTGTAAATCACAAGCAACTCCACTAAAGTCAAAACCCATCACAGATGTAAAGCCGTATACTGCATGTATCTGTTGTCATCTACAGGCTTCTTTTTTCACAGATCTTCTGTAAAAATGAATTCACAAAAATGAAGTTGAAAAAACCCCTAACCATGGACCATAACAAATCCAATCACCTCATGTACCTTACCTTCTCAACATCTGCTTGTCCTAACTACCTGTTGTGTCCTGTCATGGGTTTCTGCTGAAGCTCTCTGGGGGCAAGGACAGCAGTATGTGATGCCTACCAGAACAGGACCCTGTGGGGCATTAAGGGATTATGAGAGAAAATGATATATTGTGGACATTGTGGAAAGCACATAGTGGCTACCAGGGAGTAAGCAGTAGGGCTGTGTGAAATTTTGGAAGCTGTTTCATTTTGGAGGTGCCTCAGGCCATTTCGGTGGCTGAAACACCAAATCTGAATCAAAATGGAAGGCTCAGAAACATTTCCAAAATGAAACGAGGCATCCAAAATGTTTTGGAGACGTTTTGGACAATTTTGGAGTTTCAGAGCCAGGCTTGCAGAGAAACAGATGTATGCTACTGCCCTGCTGCACAGTTTGGCTCTGCAGGGAACAGAGATCTACACTGGGGGTTTCCTTGCCACTGCTGCCCACCCCCTACTTCCCTGGTGATGCAGGGCTGCACAGCGTGGCCAGTGGTGGTGAGGAGACCCTGGCATGGATCTCTGCTCCCTGTGGAGCCAGGTCGCATGGCAGGACAGTGCTGGTCCCTGCTGTGCGACCTGGCTCCACAGGGAGCAGAGATTCGGGGCAGGCAGTGGTTGCAAAAAGACCCTGGCGCAGATCTCTGCTCTTTGCATAACCAGGTCATGTGGAAGGGGCAGTGCTGGTCCCTGCTGCATGATCTGGCTCCGCAGGGAGCAGAGATCTGGGCTTGCATGGGGTGGGGAGTAGTGGGGAGGAGATCCGGGTGCAGATCTCTGCTCTAAATGCCCTATCATTTATCTCCCGGGTGACTCTCAGCAGTCTCTTGGAGATTTATCTCTAATTTCTGGAGACTCCAGGGCAATCCTGGAGAGTTGGCAACCCTAGATAGTATACAGAGGTACCAAAATCCCAGTCAAACACACTGGGTCAAATTTTTCTCCCTGTTATACTAAGACAAATGCAGGCTCACCCACTATCAGTGGAGTGACAACAGATTGTTATCAAAGCTAATGAGAGCATGTGTCAATTTGTGTTTACAATATAGCGTAGTTTCCCAACCCAGTGAAAAAAGCAAATAGTGAAATCATTACATTTCCCGTAAATCAAGCACTTCAAGGTTGCCTCTCTCAAGCCATAGCAATGCTCACATTCAAATTGCCTTTTGTAATACTAAGCCTATGCCTCCTCTCCTAACCATAGATCTCTCTAAAGCAATTTCCCACCAGTGTGTGGGCCAAAAGGCCCCAGACCTTTATTGCATTTCTGTTAAATAGAGCACAGCCTCCCTTCCTTGTTTTTGTGCTACCTCAAGAGCCAATTTAGTTTCAGATGAGCATAGAAAAATAGCAAAGGCTTGTTTTAGGCAGCATGTGCAAGACACAAAAAGCTACTTGTCAGCAACCGGGGTTCTTCAGCCATGTGACAATTTAAATGAGTGAGATTAGGCACAATCAATTAACAGTGGGATTTAAACAACCTTTTTGGAACAAGTGGCAAAATTCTTCATTCTTCATGCCTCATTCTTCAGGCTTGCAAATAAATTAATCCAACAGGAAGAGTGGTTTGGCAGGCCTGCAGAGTGCACATAAAGCCAATCTATTGCTCACTTAAAAACAGTGTTATATAATATTTTGGGATTTATTTTTTTTAATCAACTTGAGCCACATCATGGAGAATCTCAAGTCCCCAGCCAGGACAGTCAATGCTATGGCTTCACATTTCTCATGTAGAACAGGTGTCAATCCATAATGCCTGCCTGCCATCCCTCAGCAGGTACTGTCCTCTCTTATCCAGACCATGTAAGCCGAATGAGTGACCCATGCCAGCCACCATTTTAAATCAAGCATGAGTGACTCTTGCATGTTAGCAAGGGCTAACCATGGTTATTACTACAGGTATTGAATTCACCTGATCCTGTCACACAACCATTTTTTTTTTATCTGGTTCAGAGAGGAGGAAAGAAGAAATATATAGCTCCTACTGTCAATCCCAACTGATTATTTTACGGCTAAGGAGAAACATACACATGAAACTGTACAAATTCTGCCTTTTTTTCTTCCTTGAACAGCTTCAGTAGCCTACAAGCATACAACTGCCTTCCTGCTGAAGGGACACTGTGAAGTGCTGGAGGGCTGTCCCTTTCATCTAAGGTTTTTATACGGTTGGTGCGGATTTGTAGTGTTAGATCACTGTGTGTCACCCCACCACTCAATTTTTATAGTGCTTTAAAGTTGTTTGAAGTGCTATAAATGCATGTCCATGCTCTTAATGTAGGCACAAACTGCTATTAAGTCTCTATCAGTGACAACTATACAAGGGAAAAGTTCCCATCCACTTTTGAAAAACTGCACTAGAATCATGTTTACTCCAGCAAACTATACTCACATCGGTAAACTTACTCTTTTCAGTTTAAGGCTCACTGAAGAACCCTGGTTGATGAAAACTAGCTTTTGTGTCTCACGCATTCTGCCCAAAACAAGCCTTTGCTATTTTTCTATGCTCATCTGAAACTAAGATACATACACATATTGCTTCATATTTATACTCCTGTGCCTCCTCAAGTCCTGTTTGAAGGAAACAAGATTCTCTTACCATCCTGAGTTAGCATTAATTATTCTGCACCCTATGCAAAGTTTACTTGCTACTTGCATTCGGCAGCAGAAGAGCTTTGAATTTTTTTGCAAGGTCTTAAAAACACCCCTTTTTCCTCCCTGGTCCCCACCCTCCTCTCACCACCCGATATACTTGGTAACTATTGCTAAGAAAAGCTGTCTTGAATAAAGATCATTACTAACAATTTCCCAACCATAGTGAAGATGGAGAAGACATTAAGAGTAGGTTTTCATCAACTGGCAGACCTGAAAACCCCCAAATCTCTGACTTATTATCCTGGTAGCCTGTTTCAAGCTCTACAAAATATATGAAGAGACATATTCTGGTTTTAGTGGCGGAGGGAGCAGGATCCAGATTTTTAGTATGAATTCCTGCACTCAAAAATATTTCAATTATATTTAATGATTTTTTTCTCATGAAGACTATTTTTGCACATGCAAAAAAAGCAGCTCTTGGAGACCCAGATCCTTTTGTATTGTCTATCTGTGTCTTAGTAGCCTGTTAATACAAACAGCCTGAATGCAATCTTACAATATGGATATAAACATGTATTCCTATTGTTTCAAATGCAGGCTAAGCTATACTTACCCAAGTAAAGTCACAGCAAAACTAGATGGCTATCATTTTATATGCTTGGGGCTACATCTTGAGAGCATTCAGACAGAACTTGAAGCTAATGTGGACTCAAGCAGCCTACTCATTAAGTATAAGTTTATATAGAAAGTACATTACTATCACTTTGATGCTCAGACACCTGCATTGGCTGCCAGTGTCTATGGGCTTCTGGGCAGAATTTAAGGCTTTTAAAGCCCTAAGTGATCTGGATCTGGGTTATTTTATCACCAGCAATGATACTCGAGTTGGGAAAGTCTCAGCAGAAAAACAGCTGCTGCTAGCAGGGGTCCTTGAGTCTGAGATGCATTTCCCCCTAGGTTTTTTTTTTTTTTAAGTTGCTCTTAAAACTGATTTTGGGAGAAAAACAGGCCAAAGGAAAGAGTCTATCTAGTGCATTAGAATAGATTATGATCGTCTGGGCAGCTGGTAGCAGATTTAAGTGGCACATTTGTAACAGTTTTTAAAATGACTGTTGTGAACTTCAGCTCTTGGAAGAAGGTAGTCAGACCTCGGAAATGGCATCTCTATTATTTATAGCCTGGGAAATGAAAATACACAGAGGATAACTAAGTAATTATATTTTTCTCTATTGTTTCTACAGCTGAAGAAATCCAGAAAAAAACCCTGTAAAATCTAGCTCGCACATGGCAGAACACAGAACTGAGCACCAGTAGTTGCTATTCCTTTTTTTCCTCTCATTCAGAAGAAAATGTTTAACTAAATGCACCTTTCTCCCAGATCAACAACTCTCTTAAAACACTTGTGTGGGAAACTAAATTGAAAATCCGGTATGGGAGCAGTAGTAGGAGGTGCCCATGCTTCTCAGAGCACTTTGCAGCCATAGGCCAACTGATGCTTTAAATAAAGTCTGAGTCCTTCAAAGAGCTATGGATTCTTACCTACTCTGTTGAAAACTGAATGTACTTAGTGCATTACTGGAGACAGAATCATAGAAAATTAGGGTTGGAAGGGACCTCAGGAGGTCATCTAGTCTAACTCCCTGCTCAAAGCAGGACCATCCCCAACTAGATCATCCTAGCCAAAGTTTTGTCTACCTGAATTTTTTAGAAGTCCCAAGGATGGAGCTTCCACAATCTCTTTGGGTAACCTGTTCCAGTGTTTTACTACCTTCCTATTGAGAAAATTCTTCCTAATATCTAATCTAAACTTCAAGGCAACTTGAGACCATTGCTCCTTGTTCTGTCATCTGCCACCACTGAGAATAGCCTAGCTCCATCATTTTTCACACCCTCCATCAGGTAGTTGAAGACTGCTATTAAGTCTCTTCTCAGTCTCTTCTCAAGACTAAATAAGCCCAATTCCCCCAGTTTTTCCTTGTAAGTCATTTCCCCCAGCTCCCTCCACATTTTTGCCACCTTCCACTGGACTCTCTCCAATTTGTCCACGTCCTTTTGTAATGGGGGGCCCCAAAACTGAACAGAGTACTCCAGATGTGGCCTCACCAGTCCTGGATATGGGGGAATAAGAACTTCCCTTGACCTACTGGCAACACACATACCAATGCAGCCCAGTATGCCATTAGCCTTCTTGGCAACTAGGGCACACTGCTGACTCATATTTAGTTTATTGTTCACTGCCAGGTCTTTTGCTGTAGAGCTGCTGCCCAGTCAGTCAGCCCCCAGCCTATACTGGTGCATGGGCAACCTAAATGCAGGACTTTGCACTTGTCCTTGCTGAACCTCATGAGATTACTTTTAGCCCAATCTTCCAATTCATCTAGGTGACTCTGAACCTTAGCCCTACCCTCCAGCATATCTACTACTCCCCACAACTTGGTGTCCTCTCTTGGTAATACTCAGATGCACATACAATTGAGCCCACAGTCTCACACAGCAGGAGCTCAGATGTTCCAGGTTTTGATAAGTGCTCCCTGAGACCCATTAAATCAGAAATCAAGGCAGGAAGCCTTTCTGGCAAGCCATCCCCGTTTCACAAAGTACACTGGTAGGAATATGCAGAGCAGCACCATCCATCTCCCTTACAAAGTAATAGCTCAGAACCTGGAAGCTCTGCAAAGAAAAATCAAAGAAAGGGCTTGATTCTGCTGGGCAGCAGCTGTTAACAATCAATACAACCTCATTCTAGGGGCAATGAATGAGCAAACAAAATGACCAGCTGAGCTGGAAGGGCTCACAGATCCTGTGGGCTTTAAAAGGGACTGCAAATGACCTTGATAAGGATGCTGCTGAAGAATAATGCTCAAAGGTTGAGCATTACCTTTCGTGTTGCCCTTCAGCTAAGGGGGGAGGGCTGTTCTGTTTTTTTATTTTAAATGAACAAAGTGTTTCCTTGGTGGAAAATGAATAATGGATGGATATTTGAGTAAGGGAGATACAGGCTTGGAAGGAACAGTAAGGGGGAGGACTCCCCTGCATATGACGTAGGGATAGGGAGAAATTGTTTTCTTCTGCAGAAGTACTGAATGAAGGCTGGGAAGTGAGGATGGGCTTGTTATGTGTGTGCTGGAAGGGATGCTCTTCTTGGTCAGTGGCAGGGAAGAATGAGGAAGTAGTGGGGTGGATTGATTTTTCTGAATATGGAGGTTTTTGGAGGGGTGTTCTGTTGGTCTTCAGGATAATATTTTATTCTGTTTCTATAATTTCTTTCAGTCTTTTATTGTAAGCTGCCCTGAGGAAAGGCAGCACATAACATATTTTCTCACATGTGGCATGCACTTTTTGCCCAAAAAGCACTTGGTGGGAACCTGAGTGTACATTATACAAGATAAATATAGAGCTGGTCTGTGGGACAGAATCATCTGTCCATGGGACTTCCCACAGGTCTGAAAATCTGTGCCAGGAGAGTCATGGCAGTGTTTGCTGTGAGCCACAGCAATCAACACTGCCACCCTCCCTTATCACCTAATTTCTAGAGCCCAGGCAGATGACACAGCCCTGCACATAAGCTTGGCCCCAATGTACTGATCAGTCCACGAGCCCCATCTAGTGCATGGGGCTGGCAGCAAGCTCAGGAAGGACCAGGCTTGGCTCCCTAGGTGCTGCTACTTACAGTTACTTACCAGGAAAGATTTTTCTTCTTTATGCTGCCTTTCAAAAACAAGATGTTTATTATATTCAGGAGGGTGTTTATATGCAAGAGAAATATGGTAAGTCTAATACATAAATGCAAATACACATACAGTTCCAACATCTTTCCTTCTCTTGTCCTTAGAACAAGGTGTTTAGCAGAACTCACAACACTTATTGAAAGCTGAAAGGGCTGTGCTGCAAACACATCTACTGTAGCCTCAAACTTGCAATCTCTTGGCTGTCAAGCATGTGCCTAAGCTTCCACCGCACCCCAACTGCACAGTGACTCCTACTGAAGCTAAGGGAGCCACAGTTGTATGCACAAAGCTGAGAGCTTGCAAGATGATACATCTGAGCAGAGAGCTTTAGGGACTTGTTTGATGAGAGTAGGAATAATCATAGCTGTGACAGGATATTTCAAGTCCCCATCCTCTAACAATAGGAATTTTTTTTAAAATCAGGTGACTAAGCTAATTATAGCCCTGCTGCTACCAGAGGCACGTTTGTGACTGCAGGTAAAACACAATGCAGTTATGCATTAATGAGCAAGTAGCAATGCAGCCCTTTGAACTTCCTGAAATAGGAGGCTGATCTACCAGAAGAGGTTGTGTGCGCTCCAGAATAAAGGAGTAAGAATCAAATTGTCAACTGGAGCCAGTCCCATCCCAAAACATCTTCAGTACCATTTACTTACAATTCACATCTTTAATTTACAGATTACAGGGGGATGGACTCTCATCAAAAAGGTCTCACCTGCATCACTAATTAAAATCAGCTTTTAAACCAGTATAAATCAGTACAATCCCCAAAGAGACATTCAATTTGAACAGCATCTTAATATTACAGCTAACCTGTTCCAGATCTATATAAGCCAATTATCACCAGCAAGTATTTATCTGTTCAGGAGACCTACTCAGCTTTTATGCACCTTGTCAGCGTGTCCGTGGAGTACCCCCTATATCCTCGTGTTTCCCGCCTGCCACGACTTGGATCTTAAAGAAATAAACATAGGGAGGAAGTGATTGTTACCCGAGGAAGTACCCATAGGAAGCACCATGCTGGAAGAACTTGGTTTTCTCTTTTAAGATTTTATTAAGTGGTTTGCAAGTTTAACAGGAATTTCTCCTTTAAGGGAGGAGGTGAATCACAGTCCAAAGGGTTAATCCTGAACCCCCACTGGGTCACTATCTGTTCTCAGCAGAGGATCTCCAGCCCGTACTCATAGCAGTAAGTGCAGTAGTGTGCCTACTTGCTGGTGCTGGCCCTGAAGAGTCGAGGTCCACAGGGGCTCTTCTTCAACCTCTGCCCAGCGAAGGGAGTCTCCGGGCTTCTCTGTCTTCTCCCCCCATAATTGACGGAGAATAAAAGGAGAAAAAGAAAAGAAAAAATTTTCCTTTTGTTCTGTTAAGCCATTAATTGACTAATTGTTACAAGTGTCGCTAGTTTCCTTTTGTCGTGCGGCTCCAGTGAGCAGGCTCCACGGCTCTTCCGCAGTTGGGGCTTGCTTTCTCGGCCCTTAGTGTCCCCTTTTCCTGGATTTCCTGAAGTCACCCCAGACTATTCAGGGATCTGGGCGGGGTCTTCCCTCCCTCTGCCCCTCCAGCTTAACGGAGCGTCCCCAATTCTTAATGCAGAGCGCGGCTCCAGCCCGTGGCCGGCTTCGCTTCTCCCCGCACTCACCGTCGCTCTGGTGGACTCAAGGTAAGGTCAGATGAGATCTAGATCCTGAGATTCCTTTAATCCAATGCCAGGGTCCCTCTCACAGCTCCTTTCTCTCTTTCTTTCTTCTGTGGTGCCTGAAGGCACCTTTTCCTCTTCTTCCTCTCCTTTTATCCTCCGGGGTTTAGCCACCATTGGCTCCTTAGGGCCAGGGGCCCACCCTCCTCCTAGTGTAATCAGTTCCAGCTGCCCCTCTTTTCCTTAATAACAGGGGCTCAACGAGAACCCTGTTACACACCCGTTTAACTGAATTGATTTTATATCACATTTGTTGTTAAATGGGTGCCCTTTAACTGGAAGACAGAGCTGCTTACCTTTACTTGCTGAGCCACTAGTAGGGCTAGGGACAGGCATTACACACAAACCAGTTTAAGTGATCAGAAACAGGTTTAAACCTGTAACAGAACAGGTTTTCAGTACATATAACTCAGTTTGAAAATGGCTGAAACCGGTTTGAGATGACCTGGTTGAATGTACTATCAGACTTGACTGATTTGGCTTCCTTAGCATGCAGTGGGGGGCAACATTTTTGATAGTCATGCCTCTGATTAGCCCTGCACCCTCCCCAAATACCACTCCAATCCCCATCCCTGCCTGATCTGCTGCCATGTTGCTGGTCCCTTCCCCAATCTGCTGCATGCCACAGAGGCTGTCTGTACCACTGGTGGCATGCATACTCAAGGTTGGCCATCCCTGGCATGTATTGTCAGGAGCCAGACAAGAGCTGCACCAGCTAAAAACTGTATTAAAATATAACACTCCATTTCCTTGTCTTCAAGTGCTCCATGTGACTGCACCACTTCGTTGCTGTGAAGTATGCTGCATGCATGAGAGAATGGGTCTTTCTCTGTTGCTAGTGTCTGCTTCCATATGAAGGATTTGAGATTATTACTACTTTAACTCAAACACTGGAGACTTGAGGCTGCCTAGAGCTCAAACCCCAGCATCAGCCGAAATTAATTAACTATGGCAAATACATAAATCATTTGGGTGGCATTATGGAGACCTTTCACCTTCCCCTTCTGCCTAGCAGGCATCTAGAACACAGCATGCATTCTTACTGAAAAGCAGCAACTCAATTTAAAATGAAGTTCGGAGTTCTTTCAAATGTTGAGAATGTGCCGCTGCAAACATCAAAGCAACTTGTTTTATGTGGTAGAACTGCTCCAAGTCAAGGGTTCCCAACCCTGACCCATGGGCCAGGTCCAGACCCCAACTCCTTGTTATCCAGCCTGTGGGGCTCCCCAAGGGTCCATGGGAAGCCCCATGGGCCATAGCTTGTGCACTAAGTTGGGTATGCAGCCTAGCACAGGGTCTGATCCTGACACATGGAGACAGGTGAGGCAGTGCAGGGTCCTGGGGACCAATTCTGGGGCATGGGGTCCATTCCTGCCAGTGGACAGGTTCTGCATCACTTATTTGGCCCATGGAGCCAAAGGGTTAAGCACCACTGCTCTAAGTTAGCAATAAAACAGGACATAGCAAAGCACTTTTCAATACTGTGTAGTACCAGGAAGTTGTCAAATGTTGATACTAATAACATGTACCAAACAGACCTCTAGGCAGATGTAGTATCTCCTGTCACCAGTCCAAGATCCTGTCTCAACATCAGATGTGGGAACCAGGAGCCCCAGACAAGACTTCACAGCCTGATCAACCAGTGAGGTTGCGTTCATACCATTATGGGGTGATGAGCATCTCTTTTGACTAGCTACAAACCTCAAATTTTTAATTGCTAATGCTGCTTCAATTTTAATTAAAATTGTACCTATTAGGGTTCAATAAACTTGCTTTTAGTTTAGGACAACCATGTCATAGCTTCCTTGCCCGGTATAAGACCCATTAAAGCGTCATAGGGGCACAACATTAGGCATCATCCAACCCCAAATGAGTTTTATTTTTTTGGAAGTTGTTATTTGCTGATGTGATGCTAACGTGTGTGTGGATTCAGCGATGTGCTTTTCAGGGAGATTCTTTGCTCATTTCAGGCAGCAAATACATTCCCTACAATTAGATAGCTTTATCTTCTGCATGAAATGCTCTTGAATTTGGCAAATACGTTAGCTAACTGGAGGAAGATGTACCAGCTTCTGATGCACTGCTTTTCTGCACCATCTTCTGAGCTAGCCTTTGAAAGGGTAGATTAGGTCATGCAACACTGGAATCAGCAAATTTATACCACATCATCCTCATTACCCGTTTCTGCTACCGCCATCCCTAAATTTGTCTGTCCTGTTACTGAAAAGCAGCCACTTCTGTTCATAAATGTGACATTAGTTTAACACCACATCGGGTATTTTCTTAGTAATTGTACAGCAGACTCAAATATACAGGCCTAATGTTTAGAGATACTGAGAATCTCCACCTTCACCTGGCATCTGCAGAAGCTGCAGACACCTAGTCCGTTTGAAGTCAGGCCACCACTTTTGTCTTTTGATATTAGGAGTTGTCAGCTGACTTGCAGCAGACACCACGAGCTCAGTCCTGGCACTGAAAACTTCACAGAGCCTTCTCTCAGTTTGTCTTGAAGAGGCAGTGCTTAGATACTAAAAATATCTCCATGCCAAAGTCCAAGTGCTATAGTCAGCAAAGCAAACTATTGTCTACCTTCCCTATTGCACAACTGAACAAAAATAATCTTGAGCTGTATATAAACCAGATGGGTTTCTCTCTTGCTGCAAGAAAACAATGCTGCTTTCAATAATGGCTTTATTTTTCCCCAGCCATATGGGACCTTTAAAAAACTTGAAATAATCAGCATTCCATAGTCCCTGCCCACAAGCAAGGCACAAGGCCTCCTCAACTTGTACTGCAATATTTTCCTAATGAGAAACCAACTTGCTAAAGAACTGGAGTCATCATAACACACAATATGATGCAAAACTAAAGAGAGGTTGACATAGGAATTATTACATTTGCAAGGGTTTTTATAGTAATTTATATAGAAAAAACACTAGTGAGAAGCATTCCATGGAATTTTAAACTGACTTGCACAACCCCAATCAAAACCTATGAAAAAGTAACTGTATTATGCAGTTCCTTAGTGATCAATTGTATCAAGCTGTTCTAAGGGTATAATTCAAAGCCCACTACAGACTTTCCACTTCAACAGGCTCGGACTAGAACACATGTGTATACAAGCATTTGCACGCATTATGAGAGAGATACTGAAGGCTGGCTGGCATGAAGAATGTGCAAAAGAGAACTGCTGATGACATGGATGATAAAACACCTTGGATGATAAAGCCATTTGCAACTGGAAACTGGGTGGGGGACAACAGCTTAAATTCTGGGACTAGAGCTGAAAAAACCTAAGATTGATGTGTCTAAACAACATTTCTATCACTTCAGATGTGGAAAAATGAAAAGGAACATAAAATATAATTAGTGTGATACAGCACCTATACACGAGCAGCAAGGCTGCACTGTAATTGCAGCACAGTGGAGGAGACTTGATTAATTGAGTCCGATGGAGTGTGGTAATTACTGAGCTCCAGCAGACTCCAGCATCTCATGTATCAGCGTCCCTGGGCTGAAAAATGGTGGTGGGGGTAATTTAACTAAAGCTTGTTCGACAAGCTTTATTTAAAGCATTGCCGCCAAAATTTTTCAGTGTGGGGATGCTGAAACATGAGAAGCTTTGGGTTCTTTAGAGCAGCTCTCAGAACTGCTCTAAATTAACCCCTCCACCCCCTCCCAGAGCATGTATATAAACACCCATAATGTCTACTTTATGCTCCCCAACCCCCAAATAGCTGTGTTTTTTTTAAAGTCAAAGCAAATCAATGTTAAAAACAAACCTTTCCCTAACAGAGGTCCAAAACTAAATACTTGTGGTTTTCTTCCCAAGTTAGAAATATATCAGAGATCGTATTAGTTCCTCATGATCATTCCAGAGAACTCCTCCTTCCCTTACATTAGTTTTCCACACCTGGCCCACAAACCATCACCTTTTCTTCTCTTCTACCCATCCAACCATGCATACACTTGTCTTTACAACACACCCTCACCCACCATCTCACTACAAGATACATCAGAGAAACTACTATCAATGTCTGGGCAACCTCTCACAATTACCATGCACTCATTCTCTCCTCCCACAGCAGTCCATGTAGTCACCACCAAGGATCCTGGTTTTCTCCGTTGAAAAAAATCACAAATTGTCTGATAAAAACATGCAAATTCTCTGATTTAAAAAACCGAAATCTGTGATTAAAATGAAACACCACATATATATAGGTATCAGTTGAATACAATGTTTTATTGATATTTTACAATTTTAAAGCAATTTGGAAGCCTACCAGTGCCTCAATCATTATACTAAAATACATTCTAAATACCTATAAATTTTGGTATTTGATTTTGGGGTTTTTTATCGTAGAAAATCAGAGGTCCCCCTGCCCCCTTCGCTCACCAAGACACAGGTCCAGGCCCCTCATTTCCAAACCCTGCAGGTGCCCCTCACTCCCCACCCACAGCCCCCTCCCCACCACTGCTGGTGCCCCTCACTCCTGATCAACAGCCCCCCAGCTTTGCTGGTGTCCCAT
>NW_017728950.1:37108940-37122612 GCF_001723895.1 Crocodylus porosus
GGGACCCTGGTTTTCCCTGACAAAAAAATTGCAAATTCTCTGGTAAATCTCCCCAAATCTGTGATTAAAATTAAAGGTCTCCCACAAACCTCACCAGCCCTGCTGGTGCCACTCATTCCCCAACTACCGCCTCCAGGCCTTGCTGGTGTCCCACATCTCCCCACCCCCCAGCCCTGCTGGAGGCAGCCCCCAGCTGCCAGGGCTAGGGGGCCATGGACACGGGTCTGGAGCCCCATGCCCACCTAGCAGTGCCTAAGCTCTGGCTGCCACCTGCAGGAGGCTGTGGCTGCTGCGGTGGAGTAGAAGATAAAGCCCAGCTCCCCCTTCCCCATGGGCAGCATGGCCTGAGCGAAGCCCATTAGTGGGGTGTGGGGGCAGGCTGCCAGCTGTGGGCTCAAGCTCCCCACCCTGCTGCCTTCCCCCTGGGGCCTCAGCAGGCAGGACCTGGTGTGGCAGGGCAGCGCGGGCCAGGAGGGGAAGCTCATTGCCGCCGCTGGGAGCCCTGCATCACCATTGTGAGGAGCCCCCTACCTGCCCAGCAGCAGAGAGAGGCACAACCTCGCACCACCACCCCTGCTGCTGCTGGGCGGGCAGCGGGTCCGAGCTTCTCTGCTCATACCCGCTGTGCTCGGCCATGCTGGGTCCCACCCGCTGGGCTGTGGAAGCCTCGAGGTGGAGGCAGCATGACAGGGAGCTCGAGCTTACAGAGGACAGCCCTCCTCCACCCCACGTGCAGATCTGAGGTGTACGTACCCTCCATGGCCCCCTGGGAGTGCACACAGTGGCAGGGAGCCAGCCACCCCCCAACCCCTCACACATGAGCCACCTCCACTGCTGGGACCCTCTGGCTATGCATTCTGGCCCCAGGCCCCAAACCCCACACGCTGCCCCAGCTGGACATCAACCCCAGACCTACCCAACTCCCTCCCTGTCTATGGGGGCCTCAATCCACCCTCCCCCACCAGGACTTACCTGCAGAGCTGCTCTCCAGGCTGCCTGGTGGCCATGCGCATGTGTCAGTGCACACACACACACACGTGCCGCCCCATGCCTGACCACCCTCCTCCCAACCCCTTGCAGGCTGGAACTCTGCCAGTCTGTAAGGAGCTCTTTGCAAAAGTGGAAAACGTGCACGTTTATCCACTAAAATGAAAAATCCGCATTTTTCTCAGTTAAAAGGGAAAATCCACTTATTTCCATTTTCCTGAGGGAAACAGAAAGCCCGGATCCCTGGTCATCACTTGTTAGATCCAGATCTGCTCCACGCATCCCATTAATCAATTTTCTCCTCTTCCCTTCTGCTCACTGTGCATCCACCACTGTCCCACACACAGACATGCTTATACACAAACCATGAACCTTAATAATGTCTCCCAAACTACTGTAGTTCCCTGGCCATCTGTCTCTCTCCTAGCAAAAATGACCATCTTCATTGCTCCAGTTCCTATTTCTGGTTTTTCACCTTCCCCTCATGTCCCCACCCACTTAACTGAGGTCTTTATAGGTCACTCTGCCTCCCCAGTGCTGGATTGCATTAGATTGAACACTGACCTTTAAACACGCTCAAGACCAAGTTCATTCCAGTCAATGCAATTTTTTTTTTTTTGCTCTGTCAATGTGTTGTTTTCTCTAATTGTTTTCCCAGAACATTTTATTTCTCTTTGTACAACAAATATTTGAAATCCCACCAGCTATTACTAGATTGGTTCATCCACCACTGGACTGTAACCCACTTAGTGCCAATAAGCATAGCCCACACAGAAGAAGGTTCTTCTTATGAAACAAGTGAGAGAGAGAATGGGAGAGGACTGTGTGGTATGTAAACATCTGGTATTTCAATAACTTGACAAAAATCCTTTTTTTTTTTTTTTACAGTCCAAAGAACTGATTTTTCACTACACAAGAGAAGAACTACCAACTTTTGTTCTGACGAGCTCTTTTTTCTGGTTTGGATAAAACACAAAAATATTTTCAATCTCTACATAAATAACTCTGTTTGAATTTGAGATCAATGTCTCCAAACAAAAAAGCATCCTATTCTTTCTCTATTACAAGCCTCTGAAAGGGCATATAAGGAACTAATTTCTTTCCAGGGAAAAGCTAGTGACCAACGATGGATCCCTCAGCCAGGCCGTTTGCCTACACTAAAGGCTAGATTAAAGAGTGACCTTAATTTGAATTTAAGCACCTAGAATCTGCTCAAACCCAAGTCCCCACCCTCAAAGCCACACCTGACCAGGGAGGTTTCAAAGTGTTGCCAGCAAAGATCTTGAGTCACCTACAATGACATGTTTTGCATGTGCCCAGAAGCATTTCAGTCCTGTCAGCTTGAGGCAACTCAGCATTATTTCATGGGATCCACAAACTAGGTGGTTCCCCTGCCTACTACCCTGACAGGCCCAATTTAGTAGGCATACTGTGAAGACTTTGAACATATATCTACAAGACTGAGCTGTACACAGAACAGTGGCAGGCACCGTTTTCATTCAGACAGGAGAAATTCAGCCCCTCCCCAACTTATACAAGCATCTAGAGAAGGGTGCTCAACCCCCAGCCCACAAGCCAAATCTGTAGGATTACCCTCACCACCCTCTGCATGAGGGGTAGGCAAAATGCGGCCCATCAGGCCATTTTATCCAGCCCACGGGTACCCTAAAAAAATTAGAAAATTATATTTATCTGCCCCTGGCTGTCTGTCATGCAGCCCTCAATGGCTTGCCAACACTCTGTAAGTGGCCCTCCACCCAAAATAATTGCCCACTCCTGCTCTATATGACTGGATAGGGCCCTGCTCACTCTGGATTGGGCTCACCAGCCAAATCCAGCCCCATGGATCAACTGGACACCACCTATCCAGCCCGTGGGGCTAAAAGATTGGGCTCCACTGATCTAGAGCAGTGGTTCCCAGTCTTTTTAGACTTATGGCATCCACATATAGATTTGAGGCAGTCCTTGGAAAATGCCAGCTAACTTTCACTCTTTTTACCTACAGAAAAATAGAGCAGTTTCTGTTGCAAAGAACTCAGGAAGCTCACAACTATGGATGTCTATTTGAAATCTCTGGGTTTATCTTGTGAATCATATTTGTAAACCTAACAGTGCTAACACTGTATGGCACCTCACACCACCCTCAAAAGGATCTCAAGGCACCCTACAGTGGGTTGGGAACCATCGATCTAGAAGTTAGTGCTCACGCTCAGGATGTCAGAGACCTGGGCTTCCTCCGGCTGAAAAAGGTATAAACATACTTCTACCTGCCAAGTGAATGTACTAACCGTCTATCACTAAACTAGCACTCTCCTCCTATTGAAACTGTTCTACTTAACAGAAAAAGCAACATATTGGGTCAGAAAAAGTAACACTGGGCATTCTTTTAGACTGATGATTACACTGCTGGCTGGGCGGGGTGGGAGTAGGGCAGGAAAGGGTCCTGGATGCTATTTATTTTCATTACATGAAATAGTCTTTTTGAGAGGAAAGCAGAAGCAGGTTTAGAACTGAGTCCTTAATGGAAGAAGGCACCTCCCTGCAGGTCCTGCGTTGAGCAAGGCACTTGAGGCCATGTGTGTCTGTCGTCATTGTTTCCTCCTGGCTAACTGAGGTGGCCTGCTGTTCAGCTTGCTGGCTCTTTTGAATCCCACTATGAAGCACCCAAGGTATTTTCTCTCCATGCACTTTAGAGGGAGCCCAAGTGCCTAGGCACTAAAAAAATTAGTCGCTGAACATCCTAGCATTCAAGTATGTATTTTATTCTAGCCTAAGATTAGAAGAAAATACCTGCACTACTGTTATAATATAACTCCGACTAATCCCTACCCTACTCAAAAAAACTGTGCTTCAACTCTTATTTATACCGGTTGGTCCATACACTGGACTACAATTAGGAACAAAGGTTGTGGTCCTAAAACTCGCATGCATTGTTGACTTATTTCTTCTTCATCCCATGCCAAATTACTGTCTCCGCATCTGTAAAATAGGGCCTGTGTTGAACTCAGTTCTTATTTATGGTGTATAAGTAGAGGTTTAGTGCCAAAATATTTACCTTTAAAATTTCCACTTTGACTTATACACCACATTAATACTTTTGACCCCCATCCTAGCACTGCTCTGGCCTATTCTAGTAAATATTAATCATGGAGGTCCCAGAAGACCCATTTGCAGTGTGGACAAACCCTTAAATGAGGGTCCCAGCATTGATGTTTTACAGCCCAGTCTAGTTAGATTTGGGTATTTTAAGCTTTGTCAGACTGGCAGATTTTGTAGATCTATGATCGATAAAATATGGCAAATTCACATGCAACAGTATAATTTGCAATATAAACCAAACCATACATCTACTGAAAAACTATGCAAAAGAGTTCAGTGGAAATGAGACTGATATGTTAAGTCAGAGAACAGTTTGCAGTCAAGTACTTAGAGCCATTTCTGTGGATTTGATGTTTCACTTCCACGAATAAGTATCATGTTATTTCTGAAGCCGACATTTTTCTGGAACTAACAAGTCAGATCATGATGCTGGCATATCCATGAGACTAGTCAAGCAAAACAATCATCTCTTTAAACACATGACAGTGAAATACACATTTGTTCTGGCACAAACAAAGAAACCCATTCAAATATGAAAATAGATGGGCCTGAGAAAATTTCTGAAGTAGTTGTTGAGAGGACTGACTGGTTTGGGAAAAATCCGTTTTGGAAGTTCCATTTTTGACTGGAACATCTGGAATTCTGCCCCCCCCCCCCAGTGTATCCGGATATTGTTACTGTAGACATTACTTTACATCTTCCTCAGTTCAGATTACTGAAAATTGTTTCATCTGCCTATATCTCACTGCAGTTAACATGACTTATTTCTAAATTTAAGTGACTGGGAAGGAAGTCAGATGGTGTAGACATGAAGGCTGCATGACAGGACAGAAACCTGCGGGAATATGGTTTCTTGAGTCTGAAAGAGCCAGTGAAATGGACTGCTGCAGCTTGGCCTGGCCTGGCTTCCCTGGCATGGGCAGCAATTGGCCTGCAGTAGCCCACTCTGAGCACCCAGCACTGCCACAAGCAGGAGGCAGGTGACAGGTGCCTCACCTTTGCCTGTTGCGATGGTTTGCTTTGCTGCTGCCACAAGAAGCCGGAGGGCAGGGCACGGAGTTGCACTCCAGCTGCAGTCCACCTGCAAACCACGGCCCCCACATGGGGCTGGAGGCAGCGGGCACTGACCCCTGCCCCTAGGGCTGCCCCAGCCTGGGCCACACTGCCACAGCAGGAGGCAGCAGTGAGCCCGGCTCCATGATTAGCTCCGGCTCCCCTCCATCCCACTGCTGTGCCTGCAGCCAGGTCAGATCCCTCCTTCCTAAGGCCAGACCCGCCTTGGCATTGGGCCTCACTACTCCTCCAAGGGACTTGACCCAGGTGCTGTGGTGTGGGCCCTGCCTGACAGGATCAACATTGTGGAACAGAGCCAGCGCAGTGTTGGTGCCTATGCTACTACCCCCTTTCCCTCAGACTACTGGTGTCTGGCTGCCACAGCCCTGGGTACACGAGCGGAGCCGATCAGTGTCCATGCCTCTCCCCAACTGCGATGGGAGGGGAGGGAGGGGATTAAAACTCTCCCTTCCCCTCAGGCTACTGGGGTCTGGCCACATTCCCACTCCTACCACTTGAGCAGCGAGCCAGTGAGCAGGGATGGCGGGGATGGGGACCCCTGGCAGGGGCTGTTTCCCCACTCCCAGGCAGACCGGCTGCATGCCAGAATAGAGCTTCATCCCCTCCCTTTCCTTCTCAGCCAGCTAGAACAGTGGTAGAGCTCTGGCTAGGGCAGAGAGGAGTGCGGCCAACCCTACTTGGCTGGAATGGGAGAAAAGCCCAGCCCAGGGATGCAGAACATGCTGGGGACCTCTGATTTAACTTAAACCAGGAAGGGGTCTGCGACAGAAGTTCCATAAACTGGTTTGACCTCAGTCAGTTAAGTCTGATATTACATTCAACCATGTTCATCCCAAACCAGTTTTGGCCATTTTGAAACTGGTTTATGTGCACTGAAGTTCTGTTCTGTTACAGGTTTAAACCAGTCTCTGATCACTTAAACCAGTTTATGTGCAACTTGTGCCCCTAGCCAATCCAGGCCAGACCATTGCTTCTTCATGTCGTCACACTTAAGTTTATTTATTGCTCTGCCACCCCTCCCAACTTTACTCATTTTGTCTTTTTCACATACATTAGTTACGTCTAAATTTTTTTGTCCTCTATTACTACTTTTCTGATTTTTCCCCCCATTGGATGTCTGAATCTCTAGCTCTATTAACTTGCCCTCTCATTTTTCAAAGACTTTGCTGTTTTGCATCCATACATCTGATGTCTTGAAGTTTCTTTTAAGACATTTCTCTATCCTGATGAGTGCCAGCAACCTTTCAAGTGTAACTTAACTTGAAGGGAGAAAATTAAAATAACTAGTGCTCAGTTTATGAAAAAAGTGAACAAGATAGGAGCCAAGTTGTTACTGCAATGCCCCACTAGACATTTCTTAACATACGAACAGAACAGAGACTTGGCTCTTCAGACCCTACCTGTCTAGTAGTACTACAGCTATATTTCAGTCTGTAGTTGTATTTTTTGTACAAAGTAGCTCTATATTAGCAGGCATTGAAGTCAGACTTATTGAAGAGTAACTGCTGGGATCATGGGTTTTTGTGCACTGATCTTAAGATGTGGGCAAGTTTACTCTTAGTCTCCTGCTTCTGGTGCTGCTACAAAAAGTGCGCAACTTAGGAATGGTTCAGTAAGCAAGCATTCTCTAAACAACTTAAGGTATAATCCAGGGACTAGCATGTAAATAGCCCAACAGACATTCCCCACTTGAAAAAAAAAGAAAAGGCCTACTTGCCCAGGGAAGTGTCCTTTTACATTTGAATGAAATAAAGGACAACTGTAGGCCAAAAACAGGACACAGATTAAGTACCTTGCACTGTTCTATTGGAGGTACGATAAGCCATATTGAGTGATGTTGTATGGTCCTTAGTATGTTTATTGCTGAAACACAAGAAAAAGCACAACCAATATTGACTTGTTATATAGCCTATTACATTTGAAGTGAGGGAGTATCACTTAGCATAAGGAATACGCTACAAATTTTGGATGAACCCAACTATTAATGTCTCAGTACCAGTCAAATTTTGAGAATATAAATTCATGCTCAAATACTCCCTTCACTGGTAATAAAATTGCTGCTGAGGCAACAGTCTGCTTAAGGGAGTGCTGTGCTTCAATTGGGGTGGTATAGTGTGCTGTTGGATGGGGAAGAAAAAAACCCCCATTGTGGAAAGAGTCACTAATTCTGAGATGGAAAGCTGATGTTACATTAAAATTCTTGCCAAACAGAAGTGATCCTAGGTAAGTGGGAGAAGTGTGTGCATGTGTGGGAGGGAAATGTAGCTCTATGTACATTATGGCATAATAACAAGTCATCCAGGGAGTGGGGCAGCAGAAAGTGACCAAAGATGTGGATATGGCAGTAGTGCCAAATAGGGGAGGACTTGAAAAAGAAAGCATCTTCTAAAGCTACAGTCACCCTTCCAACACCAAAGAAGCCTGTAAGCTAGATTCCACCCCCATGAAAAGCAGATCACTTGATAAACAGAAAATATAAGACCCTTAAAAAACTGTGCAAGGAGTTGGTTACTAGACATACAAATGAGCCACAGGCACTCCTTAAAAGGCATGGCCGTAATTCTCATACCTGGTAAAAAGATTTTTTTCTCCAAAATCAGGGACCTTGTTTCAAGCTTCTAAATCTACATGTAGACAAGTAAGAGGCCTGAACACTCAAAAACTTCCATTTATCACTGGAAATAAACTGAAACATGAAGAATCAGAGACCCTGAGTTCTGAAGTGTACAATTTTAGAAGACTAACATCTTTACACTTACTAGTTGTCTTGTATTTATTCAAAGATGCTGCCAAGTGTCAGTTATATTTAATGTCTTCACCAATGTAGCCTAAGATCCTGCATTTGGAAGAATAAATTTTCTCCTCATTCTGGTAAAAAAGGATCTTTTCCCATAATTTTTTAAAATAGTTTAACTCATTTGACCTTGTATGCAGAATTACGTTTCTGTGAAAAAAAATTCAAGAGATGCTCAAAAGTAACAAATAAAATAACGTGCATTTTATTAGAAAGCCTTTCTTCTCCTGAGCAAAAAGATTTACAAACACAGCATGCAAATGTATTAATAAATAATTTCACTGTACAGTCTGTACTCATGACAATAGTGCAACAAAACTAGCAGCTGAACAAATTTCCAGCATTTAGTTCTCAGAGTGAACACTAACATATTTTCAAACAGAGCTTCACTGTTAGTAGTGTCAAAGCATTAACAAGTTAGAATGATTCATTCCATCCTGCATCTAAAACCAGTTGGACATGAACCCCTTAATTACTTACATTTCAGAAAACTGAGTCAGATAGTTTGTCAATTATGGCCTTTTCTAGTTGGCAAGCTGATTAAAATGCAGAAGAAAAATTAACAACAAAAAGGTAAAATAGAATCTGAATCTTTGCATCACTGAATATGTCAGCATAATTTTAACAATGGCTTTCCTGGTGAGAAACTGGGAGAAGGGTATCCAAGAGCTTGATATATTTTGCAAGGTTCCTACTTAAACTCCTTATACATGTAATCAGGTAACTGAATAGACAAATAGCAAATTATGGCCATTTGCACATAACAAGCTTTCATGTGCCATCAAAATAATTGCACATGCATCTCTGGTGCACACCTGCACATCCAAGTTGTTAAAAAATTTAATTCTAAATATCTGGATTGCAGAATACACTTTCCTAAAAGAAAACGATAAATATTGGACATTTGGTATTTGACAATATCCCTTTTTAAGGGAGGCTATACATCAGAAGCATGACTTTCACCTAACAGAACAGCATCATAGAAAAGGGCTAGTTTAAAGAGAAACCCATCTCATCTTAAACTCCAAAAAGGGGTGTAGTAGGAAAGCAACAACTGTACTTAGAAATACAGGATAACAAAGATAGTTTTTTTGACAAGTAACGTCCAGTCATTGCACTTACACTAATACATTGCACTTATAGAAGTAGATTCCTACCTTTGGCAAAAAAGCAGCATGCAATGCAGATTGATTATTGATTACAGCAGAGCATGCAGTACGATGGCAAAATCTTGAACATCTCTAGGAAACTTGAAAAGAAATTCAAAAGCTCAGATTATTCAAGTAAGAAATAAAAAGTGAAAAGCAGGTAAAATATATGTCCCATCTTCTTCCTACCCTTTATCTTCTCCAAGAAAACCAGAACAAGCAACAAAGGTAAACTGGAGATGGAGGAAAGATTAGCATCTGAGCAAATCAGGTTTGGTTTTATCCAAGAACTTCACTATTCATATTAGTTCACAACCACTTCAATTTATCAGGTAAGTTGCAATGAATATATTGATAAAAACAACATGAAAAGGAAATAGCTGTCTGTTTGCATCTGTTTCCAAAAAGAAAAGGCACAGGTGGTCTAACATCTTAATTTGGCCCTTGCTCTTATTAATAGAGAAAAATAGCAGCATATTATAAAAGGAAAGATTGGCGATTGCTATTCAAGCATAAAAATCAAATTTTCGTGTTTTGAAAGCTCAATTATGTTGGGTCATTAAACACTGAAATGCATGATGGTCCAACATAATCAGTGACAGAACATCCTGCTTGGCACTTATAAAGCAGATAAAATAATGACCTGGTTTTAAAAGCAGTGTTCTATCCATCAGTTTTATTCTATCTGCAAAACATTAGCATTTTGCTTCAAAGAATGATACCGCAAAGTACTCTCCTCTCTTGGCCTTTTCAAGGTTTTAAAAAAAAAATTCTTCAGCTTCAATAACAAAAAGTTTTCACAGGAGTTGGAACGGAGGGGAAAAGGAAGGTAGATTTCATGCAAACATCACACATGACAGAATAAAAGAAAAAACAGAAATATCTCTTTTCCATTTTCTAGTTCACAGATGAAAGGGCCCCATGCTGCAGGGCAGAATTTGTTTTCTCCCATAATACTAGGAAATACAATTAGCAGAATGGGGGAAACTGACATAAAATGGAAGGAAAGTGATGTCGGGGGAGGGAGGAAGGGAAGAAAGAGTTGTGTAATCTCTTTGGAGAATATAAAAAAACCTCCCTTTAAATCAGTTTAAGCCAGAATGTTTTGTGATTCTGAAAACCACAATTGTGGCCAAGTTTACACAATGGACCTCTAACAAAATCCACAGAAATCTTCATTTCCACTGGGGAACATGTACACACACACAAAACAGGGATTCTTCTGAAAAAGACTTCTTTGATTGAAGTGACTCTCCACCTAATAATGCTGCCTGCTCACTTCTGACGGACTGTAGTGTTACTTTATTTATACAGCGCTGCATAAGAGAAGGACAGAACTTGCCCAGAGGGCAATGTTGGTAACTCTTTCAGCAACATCCAGAATTGAAATACCACACACCAGTGTACTGTTAAAATGTCATTAGCACATCACGTTCCTGCACACTAGTGTAGAAGGGTCTCCCAAAAATAAAGGAATGTAGACCTGGTTTGATCTTCTCAGCTAAAGCCATTATTATGTTAAGATCGCCCTCTGCTGTTAAGTCAAGGTCTATCTTTAAGCTCCGTAGAGACTTAAAAGCCTTTTTTCCTTTTTGCCTGCAAAAGTAATGGAACAAACAAACAAAATCACATTTTTACAGTACAGAATGATTTTTAGTGAACAGCAAGAGATTTCCATACTCCCCGCTTTCCAATATCTTTTTACTTACGTGTCATCTTCTATGTACTTTATAAGAGTTAAAGCTTTTCTGTGAAGGACTAACAGGAACTGTGCAAGGAAAGTACTCCTCAGAGACAAGCCAGGTTTCAAATGAAAGATCTGTTAAAAGTAATAGCCGAAAATTAGCTAAACATGCTATACGCTAAGCCTATATCATTCAAATTCCATTCTAAGAATGAATCTAAACTTAAGTTACAGTTCTCTAAGAGTTCCTGCAGCAGGTATATTAAGCAGCCAGGCACTATAAACTGAAAACAACTTTTAATTATACTCCTGGCCAGGGAACAATCCCATGATTCAGGAATTCTCCCTCACCCCTCTGCACTCTAGTTCAAAATATTCACTGCTTTGTGCTATCTATCCATGCAAAGGATCACAGCACCAACTCGAGAAGGGTATGTGGGCAGCCTACGCAATTTTGATATTCTTGCTATTTGTGGCAAACATGCTTTGAAGGAACTTGCAACTAGCAAGCAATTACATTTCTACACAAACTCATATATTTATTTAATGCCAATTCAGTTATTTGCAGCAATGCAGGGAAGGATCTGTCTGTATTAAGCTATTTGTTATGCAGAGGAATGTACTGCTTTTATTTTTTGTTCCTTCTGAAAGGGAAGCCATTACCTGATCTAGAAAGGCTTTTACTAATGTATCTCGATGCAGGACATCTTGAAAGATATTCCTATGAAAAAACAGGCAACAAAAAAAAAAAATATCATGAGGCAACAGTGAATGCATTACATTGGTGCATGGCAAAAAGAGTAAATTCTTCCAGACAAATAACTATAACAATATTTGAAATTAAAATACATGTAAGTCAGTTATAATTATTTTTAAGAATACAAGGCAAAGTGACAGCCCCAATGCACTAAGTGGTTAACCATCATCACTTGACTTGTAAATGAACTTTACTGTACAGCATCTTTATTTAAAACCAAAACAACCAAACCCCTATTAAAAGATAATCAACACAAATTTGAGAACAAGTGCTAACGAAATATCGAGCAATAATTTTGTTAATAATTTTAAACTTGCTATACAGCTTCCCTCCCATGAAGAACACAAATACCAGGCAGTTTCTCCTAAGCAAAGCAGTTCTGAGTAAACATAAATAGATTTTATTAGCAAATACATGCTAATACGTAAAGGCTACACTATTACACTGTTCTGAGCTATATAATTTCGAGAAAAAGTACAGGATCAGTACATACAAGTCAGGCGTGAAGCTTTCATCAGTATGGATAATGGTATCCTGAGCCATCTCTTCATCTGAATTAGCTCTCCAAAATGCTGTCAGCTCAGACCTCATATATCGCCGTTGGTTATATATATGTTCATGGCAGGGAGGCATCTGCTTCACTGTGTTGACATCCACATCTATATGTGTAGTGGGATATGGAGCATACATTACTTGACGAAAGGGCAACACAAAGCTTCCAGTCGCATCCTGTTACAGTGAAAAGAATTAAAGTCTTCTAGTTACAAGAAAGAACAGGGATCTGAAAGACAGTATTAAGGAAATAGACTTATGTTTTAAAAATATCCACTGCAGGAGCAATTTGAGGTACATTTATATAGCTAATAAAACTGTATTGTTACACTGGATAAATGTCTTAATATAGACAGAAGCATTGTAAGGAATCAAAAAGTAGTTTTACATACATCACTGTATTGTTGCTAGTGACACCTTTCCACTGTCAATGCAAATGGTACAACACTAACATGACATATTACATGCACAAAAATCAAAGCAATATACAAGGTTAAAAACAGCAATATTATAACCTCAGTGTGATTTTAAGCAAGCAGTATCCTACAGGCCATGGAAAGGGAGTGGCATGGAAAGGGAAGTAGCCGGTGCCATACAAAGATGGTTTAAATTAATCCCCTTGTAGAATAGAAGGAGACTAAAATCTATACTGATTTTAGAACATAGCTCTGGACAACCTTTGACCAGAATTAACATACAAATTTCAAATGAATAATTAAATCAGAACAACTCACCAGACTAAAATCTAGATTATGGCTTCTGGCCTGCTCCTGCAGTAGCAGAGACTCACTGCCCCTTTCTCAGGGATTACATCTAAAGTGATTTTGGGTCTTGAGCATTTTCCCTTCTTTACTTTCTACGCTGCACTGTATTGATCTTCTGCTCCCCACTTCCAGTTTGACACACTGTGCTGTTGTTTAATAACCTAATTCTTATTTTTCTGTCATTTTACAATTGTGTACGTCCCATCTGACAAATTCAGACTGAAACATCTTTCAGTGATACCAGTCTTATTTTTTTTAAACAAGCTCCAAACATTTCTAATAATTATCTGAAAGTACTAGTATTTTAACCCACTGGAAACTAACATTCTTTGCTGCAAGCGAAGACAACTTAATACCTGTTGGATCAATAAACAGATGTATTCCCAAAGCAAAGGGACAATACAAACAAAAGTATCATCAAAGAAAAAGGGACACAGTAGTGGCAAGCTGAAATTTTAGCAGTCTTAAAAACAAAAAGCCATAGAAATAGGGATAAGCCTGGTTATAAACACTGGTGAAGAGGAAAAACTGTATAAACAATTGAAATACAGAAGGATTTTTCTAGATGGAATAGAATAAAATTTAGCTGTGCAACAGTGAAAGGCAAAATGGACTTACCTTAAGCAATCCTTGTACAAAGAGCCCCGACTCATATTTGAAGGAAGACTCATTTCTACAGAGTCTGGAGCACTTCCGTTCTGATGGAGTAAGGAAGAGACACAGTGTCCTCACTACCTGTAATATTAAAAGTTTTGTTAAAAAAAAAAAAGCAGACACTAGTGAAGACCATACTGATTTTAGAACATAGCTCTG
>NW_017728950.1:37122673-37134457 GCF_001723895.1 Crocodylus porosus
AAAAAAAAAAAGCAGACACTAGTGAAGACCATACTGATTTTAGAACATAGCTCTGGACAACCTTTGACCAGAATTAACATATAAATTTCAAATGAATAATTAAATCAGAACAACTCACCAGACTAAAATAAAAATGCAAGTTATACTACTCAAAAATGATGTAAACTAAAATAGGTGTGAACGGATAAGTGCAGGCAGCTTGGGTGCTCTGCAACCCACAGTAGGGGGCTGGATTTCAAGCTCTAGCCCATGGTGGGAAATGGTTGCCAAGCCCTGATCTAGCAGATCTGTCATTAGCAGGACTCGAAAGAAAGCATGGTCTGTGCCCCAAAGCACCTATAACTTGAGATTATGAACTGCTGAATGATCACAGGATGCCAAAAACAGCAGATAATTTACAAGTTCAATAAAATTCTCTCTTAAGAATGAAAAGGAAAAAAAAGAGATGCCCCCATTGTATTTACTTTGCAAACAAATATTTGAGGTAGAAATGCAAAAGTGAGTGTGCCTTCAGAAAGACGGACAAATAGAACATACTTGCATAGACTTCCTCAAAATACAAGTACTTGTTCTTTTGTTTAATACCAGTCTTCTCTGGCTCTTTCCCCTCACACTGCAAACATACTTTCTTCATTCCCAGCCTTCTAAAGCTACCACCTTCATCTTCCTTTTATCTTCAACAATGATTAAATGTGCTATATATAATTGCCGTTTAGAGTTCCTCTCCTCCAATTCCAAAGTAGGCTCTCCTTACTTTGGCTTCCATCCCTAGCACTCAAATGAAACTGCTCTCAGTCTCCAATGACAACTTCAGCCAAATCTTAGGAAGTGTCCAAAATTCTGAGCCTTCTTGAGCTACCAGCCACTTCATTAAGTGGCCAAACTCTGCAGAAAATTTCATCTTTTCTTGGCTTTGGTAACCTTCTTCGGTTCAAAGAACACATGCATTTAGAAGCACTGGTGCAACTTTTAAGAGAGATGCCCTTGTTCTACACTGTGATATAGGCTTCTCCAGCTTTTTTGTTTGTTTGTTTAAAATATCATGCTTGCTCAATATCATTTTCAAAACACTGTGATACTAATAAGACTCATTACTTCAGCAATGCAAACTTCAGGTGTTGCCCTGCCGCCACAACCCTAAAATAATACTTAGTAGTCTTGGTCAACAGCTTGTCCATCATATTTCATGCATATGTTGTGACAATGAAGCAGATTTTACTTTTTATTGATTACCTGGACAGAGATGCCATCCTCACAACATTTTCAGTGCATTTTTCAAAACATGAGATAAAAAAGGCAATCTACCTTTTCCCCCTATTAGTTTTTCTGCAAGTCATGTAGCATCTAATTTGAAAACATATGTATTCTAAGTATAGTTTGCATTTACATAGAAATGTAGTATGCTGCATCAGTGGTTTTGACTACAAGTCCTATTCATGAATTAGAACACCACGGTACTAAGCAGTCTCCTATACAAAGCACAACCTCAAAGAGCTTACCACCACTCTTCCTGCTGTTGGAAGCGCGTCCTATAAATACTGTAGTATAAGAGTGATGTTGTAGCTGTGATGGTCCAGAAATTATGTGGGAGGCAAATATTTCTTAGGGTGATCTCTTCTTGGACCCATTATGTAGTTGGGATAAAGTCAGACAAGCTTTTGAAGCAAGTCATTCTTCTTTAGGTCATGCATTCATGAATGTCTTGCATTTGAAAGCTTGTCTAACTTTATCCCAAACTACATAGTTGGTCCAATTAAAACAGGACCAAGATATGACTTAAGAAATCCTTGCCTCTTTCACATTAATTTGAGCATGCACACACTTGAACAAAACTACCTCCCAGTTCTGTAAGAATCTATTGCAGAAAAAGGTTACAGTCCTGCAAAACAGTCTGGGACTGTAATTACTACACCATAAATAAGAAGGAAAACAAAAAACTAATTGTGGGAAGATTCCTTCTCCATAAATGAGGTTCTCTACACATATTACCTCTATGGAGGCATAGTGTAGGCATCTTATGTCACAGTTTCACAACTCAGAACTACATATACCAGTGGCCACCAACTAGTGGATCTTGATCCACTGGTAGATCTCAGAGCCTCATGGAGTTGATTTGAGGCTGGGGTAGGGAGCTGAGTGCCTGTGTACATGCATGTGCATGCCCTACCCCAGTAGGTCAGTCAGTGGGAGAGGGAAGGGGTGGGGGTTAGATAAAGGCCGCCACAGTGAGGGGTGTCACAAAGGCAGGAGCAGGGTTGAGTGGGACTTACCTGCTGGAGAGGTGGGCCTCCAAATAATTTCTTCTCCCTCTGTCTTGATCTGCTCCCCCCCTCCTCCCCTCACCACAGATTTACCTTCTGGGCAGGGGCAAGGGGTGGTAGCAGTGCATGGTAGATCTTGGGTTGCTTTTAAATGCCAAAGGTGATCTCCTACTTAAAAAGGTTGGAGACCACTGATATATACCAATGCAGTCCCAGAAAATACTGTAATTCATATGTGCTATAATTAAACACAGAAGAGAAAAACTCCTATGCCTTAATGGCAGCATACAAGTCATTAGATGGCAAAACCAGAAAAGTTAGAAAAGCTGGACATATACAAGTCCATGGGACCGATGGGATATATCCTAGGATGCTGAGAGAATTGGGTGATGTGATTGTATAGCTGCCCAGCCATCATCTTTGGAAACTCTTGGCGATTGGGAGAGGTTCCAGATGATTGGAAAAGGGCAAACATAATGCCCATATTTAAGAAACGGAAAAAGGATAATCCAGGGAACAAGAGACCAGTCAGCCTCACCTTAGTCCCTGAAAAAAATCATGAAGAACGTCCTCAAGGAGTCCCTTTCTAAGCGCTTGCAAGAGAAGAAGGTGATTAGATGAATCCAAACTGATTGTTCCAAGGGCAAGTTGCCTGACCAACCTGATTGTCTTCTATCGTGAGACAACTGGCTCTGTGGATATGGGAAGATCAGTAGATGTGGTGTACCTTGATTTTAGCAAGGCTTCTGATACCATCTCCCACAACATTCTCGCAGGCAAGCTAAGGAAGTACTAGTTGGATGACTGGACTGTAAGGTGGATAGAAAACTGGCTGGAGCATTGGCCTCAGAGGGTAGTAATTAATGGCTCAATGTCTAGTTGGCAGCCAGTATGAAGTGGAGTGCTCCAGAGTCAGTCCTGGAGCCAGTTTTGTTCAGTATCTTCATCAACGCTCTGGAAAATGGCATAGAGTACACCCTCAGCAAGTCTGCAGATAACACCAAGCTGTGCTGGTGCTGGGGAGGGGGTGGGGGGATAGCAGGTATGCTGGAGGATAGGGCTGGGATTCAGAGTGGAACAATCCCAAGCACCAGTACAGGCTGAGGGCTGAGTTACTGGGCAGCAACTCTGTAGAAAAGGACCTGGGGTTTACAGTGGACAATAAGCTGAATGAGCCAGCAGCGTGTCCTTCCTGCCAAGAAAGCTAATGGCATACTGGGCTGCATTGGTAGGTGTGTTGTCAGTAGGTCAAGGGAAGTGATTATTTCCCCATATCCAGGACTGGTGAGGCCACATCTGGAGTACTCTGTTTAGTTTTGGGCCCCCCATTACAAAAGGATGCCCTCCTGAGGTCCCTTCCAGCCCTAATTTTCTATGATTCTCCATCCAGGACTGTACTGCGACACAACCTTGTCTTAACAATAGATGTCAATACATCTCCACTGCTTTAACAATCAACACCTCCCATAATGAATCCAACAAAATCCATGGATCCTACACTTGCATTTCTGAAAATGTGATGCATCTGATCCGATGCACCAAATGGCCTCATAGTAAACTTCATGGGTGAAACTAGATGGAAGCTATGCACTGGAATGAACTATGAAAAAAATATAAAGGACTGGGACATACAAATGGCGGTAGGAGCCCATTTTTCATAGAACCACCACATCCTTTCTGACCTCACTATCATTGTGCTCAAGGGAAATTTAAAAAAAACACCTTAAAAGGTGGACTTGGGAGCAAAAATCCATATGCTGGCTGGACATGAAGAACCCAGGACTAAACACTGATATTTACTTCATAGCACACTATACTTTATCTGATTCCTGAAATTCTTTCTTTGTACTGCAGGCAATAACCACCCTCTTCCCTTTTGAAAGGTTCCTAACCTCTCATTAATCAAGTTTATTTTCTTTGCTTAATTGTCTGCTACTCCTGGGAATCTCTCTCTTCCAATTTCAAAGTCCTACACATTGTTTTTAATCATCACTGTGCCATCTTCTTTCCTCAGACCTGATGAAGAATGCCTCGCATTCAAAAGCATGTTTAACTTTTATTGGACCAACTGAATGCTTGGGATAAAGATATCACACACAAAAATCCTTGCTCCTCAATTCCTCGATCAACTGGGGTACATCATCACTCCAACACTTTCAAGACCAGACGTTACTATAGAAGCCTGTTCTGTCCTTTGAATCAAACGAGTCAGTTAGAGGACACATGTGGAATACAGACTCTGTGGATCTGGTGAAGGAACTGTCCACATGAATTGGATTCACCAGTGAAGAAAACCTTGTTTATCATTATTTCTTTCTGCAGACCTCAACTGCAGATGGGTAATTGAATTGACAGATAGCTTTAAGAGGAATAAATTGGAGACCTACTTAAACAAGCATCTCGTCTGTCTATTAAAGACATACTGAAATATAGATTCAACTCCTGCCAGAAATCAGTGAGTTTTAATAGACATATTTCAATAGAGGCAAAACACACTTTCAATTCATGAAACTGGCATTTCCGGATATTAACTTATCACTTTGAAAGAGTCTAAGTAAAAAAGAACTTCCCCCATTTGGTTTCTTCCCCACAACAACTAGGCAGGTTTATCCCTCATTTTTCTCAAATAACTTTTGTATGGATTCAAGCTCCATAGTCGCCTGCCAAGTCAGGGAACTCAGGGAAGAAGTAGACAAAAGCACCATTCTTATTCAAGTGAAAAATCTGTTATTAGTTTAGGAAAAATGTTTAAAACAGGGTTTCAAAATCATCTCATCTTTGTGAAAGAGACTTATGTGAAATGGAGAAGGTTGTCTCCCATTAGAGTTTAATCAATCAATTCTGGGTGAGAGCACAGCACCTGAGAATGCAGCTTCCAGAGACAAAAAAAATATAACACTATCCTGATATTCCTGGCCTTTAAACCTAGTCCTCCTTCATTAAGGCATCTGGCCAGTACTCTCTATCTTTGGAGTATGGACAGAAGACAGGAAGTGCCCTTTTGAAGGGTGACGGTTCCAAAGAATCTAGTAAAAATGTGGGCAAGTATTTGGGCTGGAGGGCCACTTAAGGAGTTTTGGTGAGCTGTTGTGGGCCCCTGGGGGGAAGAGAAATGGGGTGCTGATCCAGCCCAGCATGGCTGGAGGTGGGGAATGATCCTATCTGGCCCTGGACCAGTCCACTCCTTACCCACTCCCAAGACTGCCAGATAGAGCAGGCTGGGCCTCCAAAGAGACTGGCCTGGGACCCTCCTCCAGACAGGGCATGCTTGGCTAGGCAGATGGGATGGGGCCACAGGAAGGGAGTGGTGCCAGGATCATGGAGTGGTGACAGCACAAGGCCAAGGTTCAGGCCAGAGCCACAATCCACTCCCCACACATCCCTGCCCACAGAACCAGTGCCCTTTGTAGGGATGTGTGGGGAACAGATTATAGTTCTGACCCTGGCCCCAGCCCCATGTTGTCACAGTCCCAGTTTCTGCCTGCTCTTGGATGCCACTCCCTGCTCGCTCACAGCCCTATCACATCTGCCTGGCTTGCGGGGGACTCAGGCCAGTCTCCATGGAGACCCTGCCTGCCTGCCCACCCCATCTGGCATGCCAGCAGTGGGTGTGGGGTGGACAGGCTGGAGTGCCCAGGCAGCAGGGCTAAGTATAGTGGTGTAGACTAGCAGCAGCAACTGGAAGGAGCTGCCATGGCAGGGGCTGCTGGGAAGCTGAGTGTGGCTGCCATGCTGCCCCTACCCTGCCATGAGCCCAAGGACAGTGGAACTGACTTCACATGCCATGGCACGGGCTGGCCCTCATGTCTGGGCTGGAGAGGGCAAGGGGACTTACTATGGGATGGATAGAATCCCTTGGTGGGTGGATCTGGTTTGCAGGCTGTATTTTGCCCAACCCTGGCCTAGCAAATGTATATTTCAACAGCAAGCTATCCATTGTAGACGTGCACACATTTTAAGTCTGGACTGGCACATTGCATCTCCCATGTCACCAATGAAAACTCAAATATGAACTGAACTTCTAAAGAATTAAGCTATTTCTTTCATTTAATTGTATTACTTATGGCTAAAACTATGAGGAAAAAGGATCAGAATGCATGGATCCTACATTTGCTTTTCTCAGAATATGATACATCTGATCCAATGCACCAAATGCTCTCATGGAAATCCTATGGGTGAGATATAAGCACTAGGCACAATGGTTCTCAACCTTCTTACGTTCAAGATGCCCCTTGTTAGACTTATGACACCCCTCAGAAAATACTAGGTCTTAACTTGTAGTCATTTCTTGAATACAGATAAATACAGCAATTCTGTCACAAAGAACTCTGAAAGACCACAACACGTCAGAAGGCTTTTGACACAATGGATTCCTAATTTGAAATTACTGGGTTTATTTTGTGAGTTGTGTAGGTGTTTGAATACTTAACACTGTTCCCAGTACCCTGAAAAGCATCTCACCCCAGGGAGTCACATCATCCTGGTTGAGAATCACTGCCCTAGCAAGCATACATTTTTAATATACAAGTGGCCCTGGATGTTTTGATGACTTAAAATATACCGTGCAGAAGCAATTGACAGTGGAACAGTTGCCTTCACAGTCAACTACTCAGGACAATAAAGTTATACAGAATTTTGTTTGTTTAGTATTCATTTCCACAGGTAACTGGTTAAAAAAAAAGTCAATCTAGATCTCATGAGTTTACACATTATGGACAATTTAAATCTAATTCTTAAATCCTACCCTTGTGTACTGGCCTCAGCTTTTATGCTGGGTCAGCAAAATGAAACGGGTTGCTAAAAGTCATCAGAACATGACTGATAAGCCCTTTTTCAAACTGTCATCAATTACTAGTGCATCCAATTCAAGACTGACAGCGATACAGTGTTGCCATCCACACAATGCCAAATGCATTTACAGGCAATTTAAAATTTTACTGAAAAAATAGTTTGTTTCCCATTACCTGCCACTTCTACATTGCTGCAAATGTGCTAATAAACACCATCCAACCCAGTGAATCACAAAGTGCATTTACCTTATTAACTTTCTCTGCACTGCTACCTACAACTACAGAGCAACCACAAGTCTGTAGGTGTGAACTGATGGCACTGCAAATTAAGCAAAATACGATTAATACATAACAGACCACTCTCCAGCAAATCCTTCATCTTCTAAAAACATGCTTTTAAAATAAATAAATTAAAATCAAGAGCCAGACTTACCTTTACCAAACCCAAATGCATTTTGGAACTAAAACAAGATTCTCCAAACTTCAGCAAACTTAAGAAATAATATTTTAAGTTACTATAGCATCTAACTCAGTTATGTCTTCAACAGCTAAAGTATAAGATCATTCATTCAGAATCACAGAAACATAGGGCTGAAATGAACCTCAAGAGATCATTTAATTCATCAATTTACTTACTGGCAGGATTAAGAATGCAGGGTGCCAGTACGAGTCGCTACTGCGACGCACTGCAATTACAGCATGTTGGAGCAGACTCAATGACTCGATTAATCAAACCTACTAGAGTGTGCTAATTAGTATGCTCTAGCCAGCCTCTGCGTCTCGTGTATCAGCACCCCCACGCTTCAAAATGGTGGTGGGGGTACTTTAACTAAAACTTGTTCGATGAGCTTTAGATAAAGGCACTGTTTTGAAGTGTGGGGCACTGACACATGAGATGCTTCAGGCACTTTAATTATGGCGGCTCTTGAAGCTGCTCTAATTAAAGTGCTCCCCCACATCCCTGGAGCACATGTAAAAACACCCACAGAGACTCTCTCTCAATGTTTGGATGACCTGTTCTTAAGGACCTTTAGGTAAGGACATCGCTTTTACACATCCTACAGTTAGTCAGCTTTTCCTCAATTCTCAAGGATAAGCCAAAGTAAAAAATCATTTATTTTTAACGTGAAGAACATGTATTGTAGCGTGTTTAAACCACCCTCGTGTGTTAAGCAGTCTAATCACATAGTCCGGTCTGGGCATAGTAAATTAAGTAAGTAAAATACAACAGAACCTTAATCCCACAGTGGACTTTGCACAAGCTATTATATCTCACTGCAAAAGAAACTAGGATCCAAGACAGTACGTGAACACTAAGGAGTTCTCTACCTGTGAAAAAACATGGTCTGCAGGCTGTATTTTGCCTGTTCCAAAAGGAATACATAACCACACATCTGAAGTGGTCAGCCTTTTTTGTTTTTTAAACAGGCCCTTAAATTTTTATTTTTTGTTGCATAAAAATTAAGATAAGAGCATGCCAATATGGATATTTTAAAACTGCAAAAACCAGAAGTCTCCTTTACCCCTCAAACATACAACTGTGAATAGCACAAAGTAGAATGCTCAACCTTATGCACCTTGTGGCTCTGCCAGCTCTGTTCATGCAATCAGTTTTATTATTGCATAGGCACATTGTAAAAGAGTAAACACCACTCAATCTTGGTACCAATGTCTTAATGAAAACCAGACATTTACCCAGGACAATTATGTTTTAAAAGAGCAGTAACAGAATGCTGCATTGTCACAGGATCAATTACTCCTGCCGTTTCTTAGTTGGGTTCCCCTCCAGTTAGCTATCTAGTGATATTACTTCAAATATTTCTAAAAGTTTAGTAATCTCACAGGGTTCAAAACCTAGGAAAAATCTGCAGAATGCTTTAAAAGGGGATGTTAGCAATTTCAGCATTTGGATTTCTCTGGTGGTACTGTGAGAATGTTTCATAGTTTCATGTTGATGTTGCATAAAAAAACCCATTGCTACCTCTTCGAAGTCGGTATTATCTAAGCCAGGTGATTACTGATGGAGAGGTTTTGAGGAAGAAGATGGTCTATTAAAAAGCTTCTTAAGTATGGAAGTGTTGAGCATTATTAAGTCAATACATGTTTATGCACTAATTTACTGCTCTAGTAAACTGTTTTTGTTTATGTACAAAAATGAAAACTTTTATTTTAATGCAAGTCTGAAAAATATACGTAGATACTATTAGCCACCATTTCTACAATAACCTACTCCCCACCTTTCAGGTACTAAATAACTCACAATTTTGTTTTTTATTCCTCACATCCTTTTTGAAACCAATTTTCAAAGTCATATAATTCCTTTCAATTTATCTAATCCAATTATTTCAGTGATGATAAAGTTACGTTTCACTGAACTGTTTTAAGATTTATCCGTCCCTGACTATTCATTTAAAAAGGAAACAAATTTTGCAGTATCTTACAGATAAACATATGAAGAAGCTATAATCAGTACTAGCAGGTTTTTTTTTTATTTTTCCCCAAAACTAACCCTTAACCATGAATCCAGGAAACGAACTGAAGAGATACTAGCATCAACTACTTCACAATGGCATAAAAGAAAGAACAAGACCATACTTTAGAAGAAAGCCTTCATGGCAACTGTCCCCAATGTCATCATCACTTAAGACAGTGTCACTTATCTAGAATGCAAAAGAATGAAAAGAAAAGAAAAAGTTTAGATGAGGATATGCAATACACCAGAAAATATATCATTTCCTATTTCTAAAAGCATTTAGGGATAACCCAAGAAGATCCTGAGCCATTTATTTTGGAAATTTTAAGAACTGAGTATGTTATAAATCACAAAAATCAGTCTTATATTTCTGAATGAGGACAGACACCAAGAGAGGAGCAATTATACCATTACTCTATTCCTCCTCCACTTAAAAAGGTAGACTGTTTTCAACACAGCATTTTCCTAGTGCGCTGTCCAGAATATTTCATACTGGCCCCAGTGAAGCGGTTTTCTTACGAACACTGTCCCACGTTCTAGTGGATCTCAATATTAACATCTACTCCTTTGCTGCAATATTAGTGCCAGTGGAATATTCGTTCCTCTCCCTTCATAAAAGGAATACCACCATTCAAGAGCCAATTTAGCTAGAGTGCTGATCAAAATTGCTGCTAATGCTAATTCATGGGGCATAAACTATTACCAAAAATACCACTTAGGAGAGCTTTCTTGCACCAAACATCAAAATGCATAATGATTCCTGGGAACAATGATTTATTTTACCAAAGGCAGCACTAAATAGGAAGGGCAGAGGTGCTTCCTTTTCAAAATGCAGCTAACATAAGAACTTACATCTATTTCTTCTGGAACACTATGTGATTTCATAGATGAAAGGAGTTCCATTACAGGAATAACTTCTCCTGTCAGCATTGGAATGATGCTCTGGCCCTGAGCAATAAATAAAGTGTTGTGAAGTAAAAGTATAGCATGCAAGATAGAAAGCTACTAGCAACAGTGCAACACCAACAAGCTACATAAGTTTACTTTTCTGTTTTGGTGAAGGCAAATGATACATATGTTCAACACTAGCCAAACAAAAGCAAGCAGCTGATTATAAACCAGTGGTGGGCAATTATTTTGGCTGGAGGACCTCTTAATGAGTTTTGGTGACCTGTGGAGCACCACATGGGTAGCCCCACCCTGGTCACCATATTGGGACCAGAAGTCCCGCCTAACCCCTGACCTTTGCCACCAGAAGTCCCTCTTCTTGCCCCCCAGAAACACTGCTTTTGGGAATGGAGGGTTGCCATTTTGGAACCAGAAAAAACAAAAACAAATACAAATCATGCACTAAAAGTTAAAGACCTACTATAACATTATTTTAATATTATAAAAAATATGTCATGATTTGTGCTTATATACTGTATATAGAACTGTATAACAACTCAAAAAGAAAGTCTTACCTTTATATATACATTGTGTGGGTGTTGGGGGAGTGTGTGCATGTATGGAGGGCTGTGGGGGATGGGTGTGTGGGGGTTTGTGAGGGGCTGTGGCTGTGCGTGGGGGGGGGCATAGGGTATGTTGCGGGGGTGTATACGCAAGGGGTTGTGGGGGCAGGGTGCAAGCGTGTGAGCTTTGTGCGGAGAGGGGGTGGTGCTCAGCCCTCACTGCTGGCAGCAGCAGGTGGGGGAACTCATGCCCCATACATGTGCTCACACCTGGTGATGCATAGCACTGGACAGAGCTGTGGGTGGGGGAGAGGAGTGCAGCCTGCCTGGCCCACCTCTATTGTGGGGGCTCCGTGCAGTGAGCCTGCAGCTCCTGCACTCATGCAGCACTGGGGGAAGCCCAGCGCTGGAGTTGGCTGACTTCTGCTGTGCAGGTCCCGGGACTCTGCCAGAAATAGAGGGGAGCCCTGGCCCCTGCTTCCCTGTGGACTGCCGGGACCTGCACAGCATGGGGTGAGGAAGGCAGCTGGCTTCCGCATGGGACTTCCCCCAGTGCCGTGCGAGTATGGGACTTGCAGTTATACCATGCAGAGCCCCTGTGATAGGGGTGGACCAGGGAAGCTGCATTTCTCACTCCCATACACAGCTCTGGCTGGAGCCACAAGCCACAGGGCATCAGAGCCTACACGGGGCATGAGTATCCCAAGCACCCTCGTCTACTGCTGGCAGCGGGGCTTGTGTGCCATGGGGGGGGGTCGGGAGGAGGGGGAAGTGTGTAATCAGTCCCCTCCCCCTCATACCCACACCCT
>NW_017728950.1:37134557-37169016 GCF_001723895.1 Crocodylus porosus
AGGCTCCACACTCCCTGCCCCCACCCAGCTGTAGTCTGCTTCCCCCTGCATTACTTTTTTAGCTGCCGTCCACAGCAAGGGGGATGCCAGGGGAACTGAGCAGGTCCCCTGGGGTGGCTGCATGCTGGCCAAGCCAGGCCCTTCTGCCCATGAGGGTGGGAGCAAGGCACAACAGGGTATGTTGAAAGGTGTGGGTTCCTCAATCCCACCATCGTGGGAGGAAGGGCCGGGCTGGATGCAATTCGCTGATGGGTGCTCATGGGCTGCATGAAAGTGCCTGGTGGGCTGGATGCAGCCTGCGGGCCGTATTTTGCTTGCCCATTATAAACTGTTATGCTAATCTTCTGAATGAAGTTTGATTGGCTCAGACAAGACATATACAATTTGATCATTTTACCACAGTGTACCACAAATGCAGTTATTGGCAAGTTTTACAATCCCAAAATTAGATGTTCTAGAGAATCAGACAAATATATTTTCATTCAATAATTACTTGCAAAATGATTTCTGCAATCTTTCCTTTACAAAGAACTAGGGTCACATTTTCAGACTGAGGAAGTCCCTTTATCTCATACCTGCAGTCTACAACCACATCTCTGTTTCAACAACAGGAAGGACTCCAAGCATCAGCTTTGTATCCTCAAAGGTTAATGACCTAGGAAAAACCTACCTTTGACAAGGAGAACGCATAAATCTATAGAAGCTGTCAACTTTAGAGATTTTCAAGTATAAATAAGTGGTTTCCCTTATCTGAAAGGTAATATTCTTCATAGATTTTTCACTTTACCCATAATGTG
The DNA here is from genome assembly GCF_001723895.1 of Crocodylus porosus. Taxonomy (NCBI): domain Eukaryota; kingdom Metazoa; phylum Chordata; order Crocodylia; family Crocodylidae; genus Crocodylus; species Crocodylus porosus. The sequence goes on from NW_017728950.1 coordinate 37,135,355, forward strand.
ATGGGAGATATTTTCCTTCAATATGTTCATAGTTTCCATCATCATCATATCTTCACAAAGACTGCCTCTTGTGCATTGCAGGCCACTCAGCCAATTCAAGGCATCTTTCTGGATCTCAAAAATAAGCAGCAGCACCAACTTCTAGAATCAATGATTCCAATAAAGTAGCTTTTTGACGGTGTGCTGTATGCAATCAGTCGCTCTTACCTGATCCTCCATTCTCTCTGTGCCTTCCAAGACAATCTTCTGGAAACCTTCTTGCCTCTCCTGAGCAAGAGAAGCAGTTACTTTTCAGAAAAATTATAAAAGCCTTGGTACGTCTACACACATATGCACGTAAGTATCAACTGGTAAAACTTTCTTCCCTGTAGAGCCATGCTTCTTTGATTCACATTTTGATGTTCAGGACTTTTTCCCTTTACAGAGTTCACAGCAGTGACAAGAGAAGCCATTTTATACTATATAAAAGCTCCCTGCCTGCCCATTAATAAATCTTTAATTTGCTTGGAGGTAGGTGTAAATGAGACCAAAAAAAAAAATCTCTCTCTCCCAAATTTAAAAAGAAAAATGAAAAAAGATGTAAAATTCAGCCATGATGATTTTCAACATTTTGTTGAAAAAGGAATAGTTTGATCTGTCCCATCATATGGCAGCACAGATCTTTTGGAAGAAGCCTATTTACTTTTTACAAAAGGATGTATTCTCATGTTAGAGACGCTGAGAAAAAAAGAAGTCTTTAAACCATCTCAACTTTTCTAAAACTAAGCACTGAAGATCTCCATGCAAGGTTCATGTTACTGAATCACAGAATACACAGGAGGTCATGTTACTGGCTCAGTGGGAATCCCATGGCTTCAAGTAATCAGAAGTTTAGAAGAGAACATAATCAAAATGTAGCTTATTAGAACAATATGTCACGCCATCTGGTACGTAACCTTGGTCCTAATGAATGGTAGCATCAGTCAATACACTATCCCACGCAAAGATTCTACAAGATCCAAAGATATTGTCTTACAGAAACTGAAGAGTTGCCACGTCTTCAGCAGATTTACTCATTAGTTTCTTATTAGTAAGCTACTCGAGGCTGATCAACTCCAATGGGAATAGAAAAAACAGGCAACTCCTCACAACTTACAAATAAAGAACGAGCTGAGTGCAGCAGGATTTCCTTTCCAGGCAGCAATAAAACCTACTTCACTGAACCTGAAACAAGTGCTTGTGGAAAAACAACACTGGTGCCACACTGATCTCTTTAAGGCACTTCCATCCTTGACTTCGGTTTCAATGAGAATGCAGTTGAAGTTGAACAAAGCACTGTGCGCATCTCTTGTAGAGAGATAGCTGATATTTCACAAACATAACACCTTCAACAGCTAACTTTATATTATAAAGCCAAATTCCATTCTGAATAGCTTCTAAGGTAGTTGCTTGTTTATATCCATCGTTCTACCGATTGTTTTAGAGATTTATCCAAAACCTCAAGTGAATATGCCAGCTCAGGATATTATTTCTAATCTGTACCAAGTTTCTACTCTAAGGAAAGTTGGATGGTCAACAATTCAACCACAGTTGGAACAGGAAGGCATGATATCCATTACAATTCCAATGGCCTCCTGTACAATAAGGAGTCAAGACATTCTTCTTATGTAGGCTGGGTTGCTCCAGCAGCTTTTATTTTAAGAATCATAGTATTTGGCCAGATTAAACTTTTTAACTGGGCAGTTTTCTGAGAAACAAGTAAATACAAATATAGCAATTTATGCTTCTTAATCTATATTTTAGAGCACTTTTCCACTCAGCTCTTCATTTTCCAGGCAAGAGTGAAGTGGAAGAGAGATAAGATCTGTTCATAAGTATTCCTGACTACTTTCAGGACCACTATGATAGCCACCTCTCTTTCAGGATCACTGCTGAGCCAAGCAGCTTCTCTGTTCCACAAAATAAAAAGACTTCATGAATGTAGGTTTAGGGACTGACAACTGCTTCTGAAAAGAAATTTGACATGGAAGGAGGTAAGGAATAAGTTGTACTGATTCTAGAGAATTGTATTTCATCTTGAGTTTGATCGTTTTGCCTCAAATTTCAGAAGACTGAAGCAAGAGATAGCCACCAGTACGTAACAAGGAAAGTACTTGTCCAAAAGCACAAGAACCTGCTAACTGATGGTTATTAAAAAATAAACTGCTAAGCAAGTCACTTGAGTTTAGGAAGATAAGAGTAGGCATGAAATTTATGTTTATACTATACTGGAAAATTACAAGACTGCAAATGATTAGATTATCCTTTGAAACAGAATGACTAAAGTATCAAAATGTGACACATCAGTAAATTTACCGTGTAGTTACTATGAAACATTTTTGTTAATGTAAAAAAACAAAAGCAAAAAAACCTTGTCATTTCCATTTATATCATAAGGATAGAATTTTAGCTTTATAAAAGAATATCTAGTGTGCAAGACAAACTAGAACTTCCTCACCTCAAACTGCTGCTTGGTAACTTCTGTCAACAAAATTACAAGATACTTACCAGCTACAAAGCACCAAGCATACTTTAATTTAACTGAACCTACTCTAAAACAGCTTTTACTGTAAAATGAGACTGCATTTTATTTTTAAAACGTTCAGTCTGTAGAGAAACTTCTGAAGTGGACTCAGAGATGAGGCTTGCCGCTGCTGAACGCAATCTGATTAAGAAAACTCATTTGGAATATCAAAGGCAGAAGACATTTGAACTAAAATGAGAACTTCTCTCTCCACTTCTTGCTTTTAGTTTGAAAGTATGATTCTGCATTTCCTAGGTTCTCCAGTTAGTTTTAGACAATGCTTTATCCCCAGAAGTTCACATTTTCTTGCCAATTTGCGTATAGACATGGGTTTAATGTGCAGGGCACATTAAGATGCTCTGTATAAAGGTTCAGTCACAGTTTTTCCTGTTTTGGAATCAGACACAAAGCAACCTTCTGAGCGATGCTGAGGACGTACAACTCCCAGTAATTTCAAAGGCACATTGGCAGGATAAAGGTTTGTTTAGTGTAGAGGTGAAGAATTTTTTCTATATGGAATTTTCTAGATAACACCACAAACAATACTATATGCCTCCTAAGTTTTACTTTTGTAAAATATGCCTTCCATATAAAAAGTTAAAGCCCTTTGCATATTTTTGGTTTAATGAAGAATAGACTTACCTTATGCATCCATATCCTTCCTTTCCTTATAATGTGTGTTAATCTATCAACACACACTCTGTGAAGAGGAAGGTAGAAGCTAAGCTCAGTTTGTGGAAGTATGATCGATAGTCCATAGGTACTTCTGTCCCCATTCCAGTTCCCATCAAAGATTAATGAAACAATAATTACTCCTTTTTCTGCCAAGACAAAAAACTTCACATCTATTGCACCACTCTCTGCATTCCGAAGTATTTCCCCATTAAGCGTGTGGTTTGCAAGGAAAGTTATTTCCCCATCACTGAGAAGCACCTGTTCCGTTTTTGGGGCCCAGATGTGTCGTACTCTAGGGCCAAGAATATTGTCCCAGTAAGCAAAAGTAGCAGCTAGTAGTGGTGACTCTCCAGTCAGTGAGATCTCTGTCTTTGCAACTGCAGGAGAGGGTGGTGGACACAGCGTCGACATGACTTCTTCTTAACTGTCACATCATCAAAATGCTTCCTTCTGTAACCTAGAAAAAGAAGTTTAACAAGAAGTGAGAGTAGCATCCATTTATCAGTTTCCCCATTTTTGTTACCTATCAAATGAGAGTTCACAAATGTGACCTCATCTGTCTGGCAAACCATTGTAATCTCCACCCATGGAGAAAGTGTACATATATACCCTCCACTTCAGTTTTGTGTACAATCTGTCTCAGATTTGGTACATACAACAGCCCTTAGAGAAGGAATAAACACCATGCCTTAGTCTCTTTCAACTGTATATTCAAACACACTAAATAAGAACAAAAGAAGCCATGGCAAATTTAGAAATACTTATGCATCTTTAATAGTCATTTAAAGAAGTAATTAAATTCTTTAGGCACTCAAAGTTCTCATACACTGAATTAACAGTGCTTCAAATTACAAGTTACCAATTTAGATAAAGTTTGTTCAGGATCCCAGATAACTTGACAATGTATATTAGCTACTTAAATAAATACATACATCACATCCTATGATGTATATACCTCACGCAATCTTTCCAGGCCTTACATTAAAGCTTTACTGTACCATTTATTAACATATGAAGAAGCTATATGGTTGCTCACTAAAAATGTAAAGCAGGCTTCTGCTTCATTTTTCAGACAGGAAGTATTCCCTTGAATCAGTTCCACAATTATCTTCCTTGTACAATTTTCATACTTAAGCAGCAACTACTTATTCTTGTCTACATTGTACTGTGGAAGGCAAGTCTCCAGTCAGATTCAGACAACAGCTTCATTTACCCCCAGATAAATAATCTCAGTGATTACACAAAAGCTTCACTTTACTAAGTATTTTAAGGCTCTACACTGGGAAACCTGTGGCTGGACATCTAGTTGTTGCAGATTTTATTGAAAGTATAAGGCTTTCAAAAATAAAAAACAACCCACCAACAAGAAAACACAAGCACAACTCCCTCACCATACATCATTTTAACAACACAAGCACTTCAAAGGGGCAGGAAAAATTGTATCCCACCTCTTGTCGAAAGCGTCAAGCTGTATACAACCAAACATCTAGACTTCAGGGAAAACAGGCTTGCTCATAGCTAGACAGTATAAGCATTTTAGTTCCACAAGAGATAACAAGGTATGGTGGCACCAATATATGCTGATATATGAATGACGTATATTAAAATATTCAAAGGGAAAGCTGCAATGCTCTGAAATTTAAGGTCACTTGTCCCTGAAAATGAATTGGGACTGAGAGCAAACAGATGTTTTATCAACACTGATCAAGCAACCTGCAAAACATCACTTCACTAATCTAATGAACCTGCAGCGCTCACCCAGTACCTTCAAAAAATATACATAAGGGATACATCAGTTGCAATGGAATAGCATTCAAAGGTGACAGGATCGGGGATCTAGGAATTCAATACATGGTTAAAATTACACCTCTTTTTACATTCCTAAGGCAAGCACCCATGTTTCCTGGGTGCTTTCTACTCCTGCATGGCAGGATGGGGGAAATGTGTTTTCAAACATTTCTAGTGCTTTTCTACTTGATGAGCAGGGATCCTGGTTTTCGCCAATAAAAAAATCCCCAATTTTGGGATTAAAAAAAGTAAACCAAAATCCATATTTTTCCGTGATCAAAATGAAACATCACTATACATATATCTATCTATTAGTGGCGTTTCATTTTAATCATGGAAAAATGAGGATTTTGGGTTACTTTTTTAAAATCTGAAAATTGGGGAATTTTTATCAGAGAAAACTAGAATCCTGATGAGGAGTCACAGAGCAGGTCTACAACCAAGATGCATCTACTCTAGAAAGTTTTGCTGTTTTTAACTATGCCAACATTGTTTACAGTCTTTCCAAAAAAGTGCTTGTCCTTACATACTAGATAATTTCAGTGCATTTCTGTAGTATAGGCATTTTATTACAACCTTGTTTGGCAGACGCTCATTTTTAAGGGCAGGGAATCAGAAATCCCAGTAGCCCATACCAAACACTGTCAGTGCTGGGCAGCAGTAGCGGCTTTAAGTTTGGAGCAAGGGAAGAAACTAGAAAGAGAAAAGGACAGAAACTAAGAGATGTCAAACTGACCATCCTCTAAATTGATGGGACCTGTCAGCATTGCAAATAGGGAAGAAGTTATTCAGTTAAAAAGCAGAGATGAGATGCATACAGGCAAGTACACACAGCATCTCCAAAATTAGCCATCCAGTTTGGGGGCTTAACAGCCTTTAATACTTACATCAGCCAGTGGGCAAAAGGACAGCACTAGCCGTGCTAGTTAAATGGACACTCTCCCTCCCCAGCCAAAACAAACCAAACCAAACCAAACCACACACACCAAACCAAACCCAAAAACCCAAGCTTTTGTGAGTTGAAATCTGTGCTAAATATATGGGCATGCACACGCATGTAGAACAAGTTTAATCTTACAGACTCGTATACGCATACACACAAGCTTCTGCTGTACCCACACACAAAGTTCACCTCATAAAAACGTGTGCACATGCATACACACAAATACATGCACATGTAAGCTTTTATGAGCTGAAGTCTATGTAGGCGGGTATGTGCAGAGGTGCTGGCGGGTGTTTAAATTGCACCGATCGTGCCACCCGCTTGCCCCCTGGTCAGTCTGAGTATCAAAGGCAAAGGCACCAAACCTGCCACCTAGTTTTGGAGGGGTGTGTGTGTGGCACAAGCGTCTAGTTACACAAGCTTACACACACACACACACACACACAGAGGGCAGCAGGTGCGCTGCCCTCTAACTCGCCCTGGTACCGGGCAGACTGAGGCAGCGGCTTGGGCCGAGCCACCCACGCTCCGGCACCCGCGCAGCGCCTCCAGGCGCGCGCCCGCGGGGCTCCGGGTGGGGCGGGCGCGGCCGGGACTCGAACGCTCTGCTCCACCAGGCGCTGTCGGTTGGGAGGGCTGAGGCAGCCCCCGCCAGGCAGCGCGCACGACCCCCCTCCCGCCGGCCCCTCAACCGCGCGGCAACCAAACTTACGGACAAGCGTCCACCGCCTGACGCCGCCACGCTCGCGCATGCGCGGAAACCACCCGGCGCTTCCCCCTCCGCGGTTACCGGGTGCGGATCGGCGCATGCGCCAGGGCCTCACGGCTTTGAGCGGAGCGGGGGGGGGGGGCGGCACTGCTGCCCCCTGCCGAAGCCGTGTGGCCATGTGCGGCACATGCGCACAGGGGAGCAACGGGCCCGGCAGGGACGAACGATTGCGTATTTTTGTTCGCGCTGCTTAGTGCGCGCGCAAGCTCCTTGGGGTCAGCCCCTACAAAGCGTGAGGCTGACTTGAAAAGCCGGAGCGTGGGAACAGGGCAGCTTTAGCTGTGCCTCCTGCCTCAGGTTCCCACTTTGGGGTTTGCCAGTGGTGCAGCCTTCTCACTGTGGAAGGAAGATGGCTGGTCTTGTGCTACACCACACGTCTGGGCTGGCCTGCCACCTTTGGTTTCACAACCCCCTGCCAAGCCTGCTAGAAAAAAAAATGCTTGCTGTTATATCTGTGTCCTCGTGCCTTTGGAAAGAGGACGGGGACATGATACTCATGGCATTAGATGATGAAGTGAGCTTCAGGCCATAAAAGCCTTTGCCCTGCCTTCTTGACTTCAACAGGCCAACCACCTCTCGGGTACAATGGCTAGCGTCAATGATGTACAGGCATCCTAGTTTCTCTGATTTCAAAAAATCCCCAATTTTCGGATTAAAACAACTAACCTAAAATCCACATTTTTCTGTGATTAAAATGAAACACTGCTATACATATATATAAACAGCTGTAAAGAAGCACAACCAGTACACTGCCTTTTTGTTGCATTATATTCCCACCTTTTTTACCAGTTAATTTCATTATTTTGTTTTACTAGTTAGTTTAGTCATTTTTTAAATTTTACTAGTTGATTTCATTATTTTAGTTTTTTTACAAATTAAAATTATGCTTTTATTTTTATACAATGTTACTCATAAGATATACAGATACATTTTATTATCAAATATATATAATTCTATACTATGCATCAAATTTATCTGCAGAAATTATGTTTTGTAAAAAAGTAAATGTTGCAGTAAAGTTATCCAAAAATCTGTATAATTTTTGTATAAAGACTGGGGGAAGTGTCAAAACCAGCCTCCAGTTACAGAAGTGGTTGAAACTGAATTTGCAGAAGGAACACAGTGATAGATAAAGATCAGGCCTCAAACTCAGTAGTGCTGTAAACTGGCCGGGCCTCTTTGATTTCACTGGTGATAAACTGTTTACATGAGCTCTGAATTTGACCTAATATATTCCTTTTCCAACAAGTCTCAGGTACTAAAAGAACAAGTTATTGGTAGTTATTTGTTCTTCATTTATTCAAGTTTGCAGTTTACATTTTGCTCTGGACAATGCAGTGGTCTAGCAAGCAGAGTTGGCACCCTAGGCAAAATGGGGGTGGGCAGGGGGCGAGAAGGGAGGGCGGCACAGTTCCAGGAGTGGGGGGGGTGAAGGGTCTATGTATGTGCAGCAGTCTTACGCATGCTGGGAACTCCTAAACAGTCCCTGAATGAGCTGCTCTGCCTGCCTCAGGTATTGCTGTTAAATCAGCAACTGCAGCCAGCAACTATTTTGGAGTTCCCAGCATGGGTAAACTGTGGGTGTACCATTGCTGCTGGGCATTGGCTCTGCTGGGGTGGGGAATGGTTCCAAAGCCCCTCTTAACTTTGCACCTGGGCCTACTGGGGCAGTGAAACTAAACTGGGGCAAGCCCTCTCCCATAGGAATCAAATAACAAGCTTTCAAGTATGAAGACTGCTGTGAAATGCCAGGAAATTGAAAGCTAGGAGAATACAGCTTTAGGGGTTTGGCACTGCAGTGAAGTAGGTAGCTTCCTCAAGAAGAGAGTCTGAGGCATGGACTTCTATTATTGTTTCTGCCATGGACTTGATGAATTATTCCCAAATTAATTCAGGCCGCCCAGCAGTGCCATACTGAGACACTCTGCGTATGCTACCTTTCACACTGGAAGCATAGCGACCTTACAGCTTATTGGTATGTAGACAGAAATACATTAAGGCAGCTTCCCTACTTCTGGCTTAGGAGACCATGCCCATGAAACAAGTGAAACATGACCTAGTCAATGGATGTTATAGATATGTGGGCTCTATCACACTGAGCAAGTCACTTAACATCTCTGTACCTCAGTTTACTAAACTGCAAAATACTCTGAGAGCAGTGGATAGAAATCACCAACCACTATGCACTGTTGTTAGACAAGTTACAAATATTTTTCCTTTTAAATAATATCTGTGGTTCTTCAATTGCCAAATTGAGGTTTCTGCAGAGTGAGATTTCTGTCTATTGTAGCAACTCTGACCTTTGTCTTTTTGGCTTTTCCTTCAGCTCTTCATGGTTGTTCAGGCAGATAAGACAATAGGAATCCCATTTTACATGATCTGAAAAGACTAATAATATTCCTGCAGGTGCATTTTGCAGAGGCAGTAGAAAAATGGTGACAGACTGCTGTGTAAGCAGATCTTTTTTCCCCAAGCAGAAAATACAGCTGGTTGCAAAGCCCAATGCTGCATGTGTAAATAAAAGTTAATTAAAAGAAATATGAAACACAGGGAGAAGGAGAAGTGTTACAGGCTCTGAACCAAGGCTCAAGTAAGCAACCAAGCACAACATATTCATTTTATTTTTGTAGTTGCAATTTTTCCTCTCCTGATTATTATTACAATTTCCAAATAAAGGCACTTGTAGGTGAACGGGAAAGAATGAGCAATGTGTATTGCAGTTCAAGTGTTAGGGCTAGTAGAGAGGGAGATCATTGCTATGCTGTCACAAATGAAAAAAGAAATGGAATCAAAGAAAGAGGGCTTCAAAGTAGCTAAAGATTGGTCAACAGCAGGGAGTGATGTTTGAGTTTGTTTCAAGCTTTTTATACGTCTCTTGAGTCATGACAACTGATTAAGTAAGCACCAAGTAATCATAACAGCTAACTAAGCAACTTTTAATGGGAAGGATACGGAATAAGAATTACTTCTACAATATCAATCATACATTTAAAGAAAATTCAAAACTAGATAAGCAGAGGACTCTTCTCCAACATCTGATCTGTAACTGCCTCCAGGGCTTTTATCAATCTCAGCCAGCACTATACAGACAGGACAGCAACTGAAGGAGGATACTTTTTAAAGAAGTGCTAGAGAAGTATATGCATATAGAATAAAATTACCCTAAAACAACTGGGCAGGATGTGCAGAGCAATGTACTACAGAGTTCCTTTTTAGGTGAAATGTAAAATTGAGATCTTGTTAACAGTAGGATTTCAGTGTGATCAGGATATGGCTCATTATAGTCAAAAGCAGCCACCTCTGCCATGGAAAACATGGAGGCAGTTCACTGTGCTTGACAAGAAGGAGCTGGTAATAGGACAGGATCATAAGTAATGCTGGAAGGGATCTCATGAGGTTGTTTAGTCGAGGCCCCTACTCAAGGCAGGGTCATTTTTTACTAAACCATCCCCAGTTAATGGATGCTAAAAAAAGACTACTGTATCCAACTGAAGAGAAAAGCAGACTGAATTTACCTCATTGGTGTATAATCTCCTGAGTTGGAAACTGGGATTAAAAACCTTTAACAGTGTTTAAACGCTCTATTTTGTATCTTACTTGAAACACCATCTCTCCAACAACACAGAGCTCCTGTCTTAGGCTTTGATAACTCAGATAGAGGGGGTTAACAAAATGTAGTTATATATACCATCCATGTAATAAGTTGGTGACTTCATGGTTTTTATGGACAGTCTGATACTCTCTATGAATGTGACTACCAAACACCTAAAATTATCCTGGACTTGTTTCTTGCATCCATCCATATCATAGTTTTTGCTTTTCTCCCTTAGTTTTTCCTCTCCAGTTCGCAGGAGCGAGTTAGAATGGTGTAACTTAGTTATTTTATTAAAGCAAGCAAACAAAAACAAATCATTAACCTCATGTAACATTTCCAGCCTAGAATACGCAGATATGAGAGCTTTTCAGGTCTTAACACCCACCCCCAAATACCTCTCTCAGCAGAATAAAATATTTTAGTCTTAATTATAAGGTATGAATAAAGAGAAAGCCAGAAGTGTACAGAAAGCTACAGCAAAACTTCCTCTGTGTTAGTGATTTCATGTAAAACCTCATTTGTTTCTTTTTCAAACTAACTTCTTCTACTGAGTTTTACTTCTCTTAACTGGGGAAAATTTACTGGTTTCAATGGGATGGGAGGCATGTTGGTTTTATAAATTATAGCTAGCAGGGTGGCAGAGCTGCTTATTTCTTTTTGCATATTGTATATTTGCTTGGTTACAGTGCTGTGCACTAAAAAAACGATAATCTTTCAGGATGGCAGCTTGCTTCCAGTATTGTTTTGCCTGTCTGAAAAAAAGATTTGGATGTCCATTGTAATGCTTGCTACTGGCAATGGCTGCATGGTCTTCAGAGTCTGAAATGGGGGAATCTTGTCCCTTTCTCCATAGATTGGAAAATGGCACTCTGCCATTGCAACAGAGTGCCCCTCTCCTTTATCTCCCCTCTCCTTGAAAACTGCAGACTGCAGATCTCACAAGGCTCCTTTTACAACCCCATATAGTGGTAATTGTGTTTGGAGAGGTAGCAGTTCCAGTGTGTGCATGCACGTAGGCAGTAATCTTCTGAACAGAACCACAGTACCAGTGGGAATTATGGCAGTTTCACATTTGCCCTGGAGTGGTGGTACTGGAGCTTTGGATGGATTGGGCACTTTTAAAAAAATGCTGGCCTCATCCCTTGCTGATGCACTTTTACTTGCATCCATCATTAGCAAAGCTAAGGAACGTTTGGGTTTGAAGGAAATATGCCAGGGAAACCAATTAAAAACATTTTGGAAAAGTTAACAGATTTTCATGCCACAGCTAGCAAGGAGTGAGTCAGAATGTTTGTGCCTTTGATTTGTTTGGTGTCAACATCTACAAGATCACTCGGGCTTATTCAAACTGTGTCCCAGCTTTTGGAAGCTTTCAAACCAAGCTAGCAATTTTCTCTGGAGATGTATTATCATCATTATTGTTATTGTGCAAACTCATAAAGTATACAGTGCTCAACATTTCCAGTTCTCCTTTTCTAATCTAAAAGAGAATTAAACAACAAGCCTTTCTCAAATAAAACTTCCTCTCCAGCATTTCCAGTTTAGTGTCACAACCCACACTGTATCATTTCCTGCTGAATAAATTACTGTTTTGGTTTATAAAGGCCATTATCCCATTGTTGTCATGCCCTTGATTATAATATTTTAGCTGCTGCATGCTGCTGAACAAAATATGTAATTTCTTGAGAAACGGTTCTTACTGCTTGCAAAATTTGCTGATGCTCCATATGTCTGTGTCTCAAGTGGTCACTCAGAAAAAAAAATAGCCTTAAATTAGTGGACACTTCTGAAAATGTCAGCCCTAATCTCTTTCCTGGTTTTAAAGATGGGATTACTAAGGCATAATGTTACTTACCTACCCTAATGGTGCCCTGAACATAGTTTGTTTAATACAGTATTCTGTATTTCTTCCTGACTGGATAACCAATTTCCAGTGGGATCACCTTTATTACAGTAAAAAAATACTAATGAAGACACACCATCATTTTCGGGACCTGGAACATCAGCGAGGAACCTGGTTTTCTCTGTTTAAAAATCACAAATTCTCTGATAAAAATAGCAAATTCTCTGATTAAAAAAACCCCAACTCTGTATTTTTCTCTATCTATTCTCTCTATATATGTATGTATGTTTCAGTTGAACACGTTTTATTGATGTATTTACAAATTTAAGGTAATTTGGAAGCCTACCAGTGCCTCAATTATTAAAATAAAATAAATTTTAAATACCTATGAATTTTGGCATTTGATTTTGTGTCTTTTAAAATCATGGAAAATCAGGCCTCCCACTGCCCACTTTGCTCACCAGGTCCAGCTGCAGCTACACCCCGCCCCCACACACACACATTGCTTTGTGGTGCTGAGCAGCCCTGATAATGCCATTGCCCTGCCCATGCCATTGCCACTCACTCCCAAGCCATAGCCTCCCAGCTCTGCTGGTGCCCCTTACTCCCAACCCACAGCCCCCCTGGTCCCTCACTCAGGACCTGCAGCCCGCAGCTCTGCTAGTAAGCCTCACCCTCTACCCACAGCCGGTGACCCTTACTCCCCATTCATGGCTCCCCACCCCTCCAGCAGGTCTGGAGGGGGCCCCCAGCTGCCAGGGACCTGGTTCTGCAGCCCCCTGCTCCCCGCCCCAGCAGTACCCAAGCCCCAGCTGTTGCCTGTGGGAGGCAGCAGCTGATGCAGCCGGAGTGGAGCACAAATCCCAGCTCCCCCTCCCCCATCAGTGGCATGGCTGGAGTGAAGCCCATGGTGGGGAAACCAGATGCAGACTGGCTGCTGCATGCTTGGGCCTCCCCACCCTGCTGCTCTTCTTCTGGGGCCTCCATGGCTTAGTATGTGGGACCCGGTGTGGCAGGAGAGAGTGGGGCAGGGTGGCTCAGTGTCACTGTTGGGAGCCCTATGCCGCCATGGCAAGGTGCTCCCTGCCTGCCCAGCAGCCACAGGGTTGGTGGTGCAGAGTTCTGCCCCCACTCTTGCCAGGTGGGCAGGGGCGCCTTCCCATGGTGGTGCAGGGCTCCTGGCAGCTGCACCAAGCCTCCCTGCTACCAGCTTGCATCTGTCCTCGCCCCACACACAAATCTGAGGGGTACATGGCCTCCATACCCCAGTGGGAATGCACACAGCAGTGGGGAACCAGCCCGTCCATGCCCCCAATGAGCTGCCCATGTCTCCATCCTGCTCCTTAGCTGGGGCCTGTGGCTGTGCATTCCTATGTTGGCCCCCAGTGCCAAGCCCCACACTGCCCTAGCTGGGCAGCTCCCCCAGCCCCAGCTCTGCTTAACTCCCTCCCTCCCTCACTTTGGGGGCCTCAATCCATCCCCCCCAGATTTACCTGAGGGAGCTGCTCACCACATTGCATGGCTGCCACATGCATATGTGTGCAGCCACACATACATGTGGCTCCCCCTGCCTGATTGCCTTCTTCTCGCTCCCCCCAGCCCCTTGCAGGCTGGAATCCTGCCAGCCTGCAACCTTCCATTTCCTGTGTTTTTCAGCTTTAAAGGAGAAAATCCACATTTTTTCTCCTTAAAACGAGAAATCCACATTTTACCACATTTTTCTGTGGGAAATGGAAAACCTGGATCTCTGAACATCAGGACCCTCATACACAACCCTAATAGTGAATGCCCAGACTACTGTGCTGCAGTTGTGGCCTGACAACCCAGGTGACACAACATCAATGTAGCTGCATTGAGTGAGACCCAGCAAGTGGAAGATGGGCAGCTCAAAGAACACGGAGGTGGCTATACCTTTTTCTGACAGGGTAAGCATGAAAGGGAATGCCAACTTTACCAAGTTGGTTTTGCTATTAAGAATGAACTCATAAACCAACTCAATGAGTTCACTATTGCAATTAAACACCCATGAGTCTCTCTTTTAAACTGGCAGGGAGCCAATATGCCACTGTCATCAATGTGTATACCCTGACTCTTGACACTGCCAATGAAACCAAGGAGGAATGCTATGCCAGCCTTAGCAAAGTCCTTTCAGAGGAACACAGACTTATTCTTCTCAGTGATTTCAATTCCAGAGTCAGAAGGGACTCTAATCTCTGGAACAGAATCATTGGCAAAGAAGGAGTAGGAAAGGTCTACTCCAATGGCATCCTCCTCTTGACCAAATGCATGGAACATGAACTCACCATCATCGACACCACGTTCTGCCAGAAAAACAGGCACAACACATAATGGCAACACCCGCAATCTAAGCATTGGTAGCTGATTGACTATGTCACTGTCCATGCCTGGGAGAGAAAAGATGTTTGCACCACTTGAGCTATGCTAGGACCTGATGATTGATGGACTGATCACCAATTCATCTGCTCAGTTATGTCACTCAAATTGGCTCCCAAGTATGTTGATGGCAGATCACCACTGAAGAACTCAAGGACCTAACCAAGCGAGACCTCTTCCACCAGTGCCTCAATGAAAAGCTGGTGAATTCCAATCAACAACAATGGGAGAATGTCAGCAACATTTGGGGTGCACTCAAGGCCACCGTCATCAGTGCCTGTGAAGAGACACTTGGATTCTTTACCAGGATACACTAAAACTGTTTTGATAGAAATGACTGGGAGATCCAATAGTTGATCGACTGCAAATGTGAGGCCTTTCATGCATGGCAGAATGACACCAACCCAAAGCAAAAGAAACTGAATTTCCAACAAGCCAAGCCTGAAGTCCAAAGGAGGATCTGTGATATGAGGGACAAATGGGAAGACAAGGCGAAGGAGATTTAACATCTCACTGATATCCATGATATGCGTGGTTTCTTCAGTGCCACCAAAGCCATCTACAGTCTGAGCACTCAGGGACCAACCCCCTTGAGATCTAAGGCTGGAGGAGACCTCAATCAAGACTTGGTTGTGACAAGAGTGTTCTCAACTCCATTCTACAACAACCAGTCAGAGATGATTTCAGAATCCCTCTAACCCCTGATAAGGTGAGGAAAGCCATCGAGCACATGAAGAATGACAAGACATCTGGAGCAGATGGAATCCCTGTGGAAGTCTTCAAGCAGTAGGTAGAGGAGCTCACATCACAGCTTCATGCCCTTATCTTTAGGGTCTGGAATGATGAGGAAATCCCAGACAACCTCAGGAATGCCATTATAGTGACAATCTTCAAGAAAGGAAACAAGTCTGACTGTGGAAACTACAGAGGGATCTCCTTGCTGTCCACCACAGGAAAGATCATTGCAAGAACTCTCCTGAATGGTCTCCTTCCACTTGCTGAACAGCTCCTCCCAGAATCTCACTATGGGTTTAGGGTGTCAACTGACATGAGATTCACAGCTTCCCAGCTGCAGGAAAAATGCCAGGAACAACATACTGTGTCCAGTTTTGGGCTCCACAATGCAAAAAGGATGTGGAGAAACTTGAGGGAGTCCAGAGAAGAGCCATGCGTATGATCAGAGGTCAGGAAAACAGACCTTAACGATGACAGGCTGAGAGCCATGGGGCTCTTTAGCCTGGAAAAACACAGGCTCAGGGGTGACCTGATGGCAACTTATAAGTCTATCAGGGGTTACCACCAGGATCTGGGGGAACGTCTGTTCACCAGAGCGCCCCAAGGGATGACGAGGTCGAACGGTCATAAATTACTGGAAGGCCGTTTCAGGCTGGACATAAGGAAGAATTTCTTTACTGTCCGAGCCCCCAAGGTCTGGAACAGCCTGCCAGCGGAGGTGGTTCAAGCACCTACATTGAACACCTTCAAGAGCAAATTGGATGCTTATCTTGCTGGGATCCTATGACCCCAGCTGACTTCCTGCCCTTTGGGCAGGGGGCTGGACTCGATGATCTCCCAAGGTCCCTTCCAGCCCTGATGTCTATGAAATCTATGAAATAAGCCTTTCTACCTGGGCTTGTTTGACCTCATGAAAGCTTTTGCCCCTGTAGGCTGAGAAATGTTGTATAGGATCCTTGTGAAGTACAGATGCCTACCAAAATTTGCCACCATTCTCTGCCTGCTCCACGATGGTATGCAAGCAGTGCTTCTTAGGGATCTATCACAGGTCCCTTTGAGGTTAAAATGGGAGTTAAGCAAGGCTGCATCATTGTTCCAACACTCTTCTCAATATTCCTTGCTGCCATGATACAACTGACCACCAACAAGCATCCAGCCAGGGTGGAGCTAAACTACCAAATGCATGATAATCTGTTTAACTTCAGCTGACTCTGAGCCAAAACCAAGACCATCTGACCATCATCATTGAGCTCCAGTATGCTGATGGTGCTGTTTTGTGTGCTTGCTCAGATACAGACCTTCAGGCAATCTTCAATGTCTTTACCAAGACATATAAGAAATGAGACTTACGATTAACATTCAGAAGACGAAGGACTTCCACCAACAAGCTCTTAATGAGCAGTCCCCAGCCCCCGTAATCCAGATCCATAGTATGTCCCTGGAGAACACTGAGTATTTCTTGTACCTCGGAAGCCATCACTTGCAGAAGGTTGACACTGATGGAGAAATCCAACATGCCTCAAATATGCAAGTGCAGCCTTTGGACACCTGAAGAAATGGGTGTTCAAAGATCGTGACATCAGATTCCAAGCCAGGCATGGTTTACCAAGTAGTCGTGCTCCTCACCTTGCTGTACAGACCTGAGACATAGACAATGTACAGGACATACCTAAAGTTCGAGAAGTACCATCAACACTGCCTGTAGACGATCCTCTGAATCCAGTGGGAAGGACACCAACATCAGTGTCCTCCTGCAAGCAAATAACGTAAATATTGAAGTGATGATCATCTGACATAAACTTCGTTGGTCCAGCCATATCATCCAGATCTCTAACTCCAGACTCCTGAAGCAAGATTTATTTTAACTCAGCCAAGGTGTATGCTCAAGAGGAGGGCAGAGAAAGGGCTTCAGGGACATCCTCAAGGCCAACTTTAAAAAAAATGCAACACTGATGTCAACTCATGGGAGACTATTACCCAAGACTGCCCCAAATGGAGGAAGAGTCTGTTGCAGAGATCTCAGTGCTTTGAAACCTCACAACAACAACAGGAGGTGGAAAAGCAGGAGCAGCAGAAACAGTGTGTCATGGAACAAAGCAAGAATCCAATATGACCCACCTCACACGATGGAGCACTCAGTCCCAGCTGTACATGCTCCCTGTGGCTAGGAGGCCCCTCACCTCCTAGCTGTGGGAGCCTGCTTTTTGCTGATGCAGGGGGAACGCAGGATCAGGCTCTCCCTACGCTGGCAATAAGGTGTGATTGGATCTAATGCATGGTCCCACAATCATGCTTCCTGCAATGCACATGTGGCATGGTGGGAGAAATGATTACATAGATCATGCATTAAATACAAGTGTGCCTCTACCTGCATGTGTAGAGAGAGCCGAGGTCTCCTCACACCATTGCCTTGTTGCTTTTAGCCCTATACATCCTTGCATTGTCTAAATCAGGGGTTAGTAAGCCCCGGCACGCATGCTGAGCATGGCATGCAAGGCCATTTTGCTTGGCACACCACCGCCAGCCCGGGCTCTAAGCAGCTGCTGTCAGCAACGGAGCTCAGGCTGCTCCCAGCAGGCAGCTGGGAGGCTGCAAGCAGACCGGGCTCCGTGGGCTGGCTGCAGCTGGGAGGCTGCAAACAGCTGCTCTGGGCTCCGGCATGCCAGCACTCCATCACCTTCCAAGGTGGACATTGTGGTTTTTTCGGCACTCTGGCCAAAAACGTTGACTACCCTGATCTAAACTCTTGATAAGGAAAAAAGGCAAAGATAAGATCTAACATAAATGTTTAAACACCTTAGCTAAGGAAGTAGGCAATAGATTTCCAGGTTGACTTTTAGTTTTTCAAACTTAATTTCTTTCTACTTGTTCTTTGTTCAGTGTATTTATAGATTTAATGGGTTCATCACTGCTAGAGACTCCCTTAGCATGCAGACATTATTTTACTGTTCTTGTATTTTTTCTAATGTTTTCTCATTTCTATATCTTATTCCATATAACCTTTAATCGTCCAATTGATTTCATTCACAATAGTTGAAAATTTCTTCAGGCAGCTTGCCTCACTGTATTGATGGCATTGGTGTCATCAGATTTGAATATTTCCCCTGTAAGAGCCTGTTTCCTCTCCACCTGTTATTCTGATTCCATCAACACGTTCTCATTATCATAGTCAATTTAATTAATGTACAAGGTAACCTGTCAGTGTGTGCCTCACACAAGAGGAATGTCTTTATGAATAATTACTAATCAACTGATCCATCCCTAATATTCAGTGTCTGTAATTTTAAAAAATAAGGTATGTGTTGTACATGAGACACAGAGACAGCATAGGGCAAAAGTGAGAGCAGGCAAATATATCAAAACAGTAATATATTTTCACCACAGTAAAAAAATACTACAAGAGAGACCAGGATATTCGACCTTCTTTAAAAAAAAAAGAGATTTTTAAAGTTTCATGGAGATCTACTGATGAATCAAGATTAGGATGATTGCATTACAGGGAGATTCCATCTAGAGACACTTTTTCCCAGATACTTACATTTAAATGCAACATCTGCTCGTTAGCTGCCTCATTAACAAAATTATCACAACTATGTAAGTCGGAAGTAGCATTTCAGTCTCTTTAATTTCATAAATCTAAGGGTTTAAATTCAGACATTCTGAGTTGAAATTCTGACCTAATTTGCAACTGGGCAAGACAAGTTTAGTTTAGTACAGTTGCATGGTACCAAGTTGTGGGCTGACGTACATTTCGTACAGTATATATGAGCACAGGTCCCATCTCTGTCATCATTGGAGTAGCAGGTCAATGAGGTTTTTTGATAATATCAGTGGAAACAGGATTAAAGTCATGCAAGGTGAAATCCTGGACCCATTGCAGCCAAGGGCAAAATTCCCATTGGTTTAATAACATTAAAACATACTTTTGTGTTTGACTGCTATCTATGTATGGGAGAAAGTTGGATGACAATATGAAGAATAAAGACAATAAAATATTCACAGTGGGAGCAAGGTGCCAAGGACTTCCTGGAAAGTAGAACAAGGTTTTTCACAGCTCATAGGACTGAGTGCTAAAATGAGTGGTGACCAGAATGACTGTATGTTTATAGGTTAATCCTAGCATTAATATTGTCTATGTATATACACAAATTAAAAAAATCTTAGCATAGTTACTAGTATCAGTTTATAGCAAGTCCTATGGTTGAAGTTGCCCCATACTTTCCATTACAAGACACAGTTTTCAGTTTTTTATAATTTTGCAATTTGGGATGAAGTTTTCTGTGTCAGATGTCTGCCCCAGGTTGAAGTTCTTTTTTCTGGAAAACTATAGCAAAATGGTTTAATTATTTTAAAGTAGAAGAAGCTTCGGGAAAAATATGCTGTTTTAGTCATGTTAGATAAAAATCAAACACATTGTTTTGGCCACGTTTTATTAACTTCATGTGTTGGAGAAGGGACTTCAAATTTGGCACAGGGGCTCTTAATGGCAGCCAGGAACCAGTGTAATTACGGGGCAGTGGAACTTAGAGCAGTTATACAGCTGGAGGTAGTCCTTCTGCAGGTAATATAACAAGAAGGAAGAGAGGAAGCAGCTGGCAGCAACTTGGCAAGGCTAGAGAGAGTTTAGGAGCCAAGTCAGTTGGGATGGCAAGGAGAGAGACTGGGACAAAGAGGTGGTGTGGACTGAGACACAGAGCCAAAGAGTATGGTGGAAAATAGGGATTAGGACCTAGACAAGGAGAGAACGATGGAGGGAAGGATGCAGAGTCCGCAAGACAGAGAGCCAACTCAAATTGGGAGAGGCCAGGGGCAGAAAGGTGATAACGTCTAGAGAGCACTCTCCTTAGATTCTGGAATGCTGCCCAGAATTTTTGAGACTTAACTAAATCCTCCAATCTCAGCAAAGAGCTATGAAATCCCCTGGTCTCATGTAACTCTAGTGTTAGCTTTACTGCTGCTATCAGTTACTCTATTAAATGGCAGATGTTTGCGCTGTGATTTAAATAATTCCAAGCTTGCTGACTGAACAACATGGGTGTCACTGTGATGGAACAGCTAGTTTTCCATTTTGCTTTAAAAAAATAAGATAAATGAAGTCACATTAAAAACTGCATTAAGAGAGCAGTATGTTAGCAGAATTAAAAACCCAGAGGTTAAGAATATAGGAATTCAGGTTGCCTGTGCATATGATGGAGTTCAGAACCACCCTTCCCCTCACATGAAGGGTAGGGATCACCCTCTGCTTGTAACTTGGTGGCGTGTGCCAGTTATTGCCTCTCACTACAAGGAAAGATGGCAGGAGTTTCTACTCAGCTTCGGGAACTGAGGTACTCTATAAAGATCTATTGCCTAGGGGCTGCATATAGTCACCTGACCTTCATGCTGGCCTCTCTCCCAAAGCTCTAAAAACCTGCGATTGTTCCTCTTCCCTTTGTGATGATCCATCCGGCCAGGCTAAGTTCGGGGACAAGGAGGATACTGCTGTCTAGACTTTGTATTGTGAGATGCTTATTTCTTTCTTATATTCAAATGGTTGATAGAGATTGAATCTAGGCAATGGAATTGACTCTGTGGCACCTGTCCAACTCTGGTTCCCTTGAGAAGCCTTCCCCTGTTACCTTCATGGGAAATGGAAAGGGATGCAATGAACTCAGCCCCAAGCCACTAGTCTTATTTTCAATTTTATGTGCATTTGAGAAAACACAACACATAAGGGAATTTAGTACAACTTATCATTACTGATTGCAATAAGAATTAGGCAGCTACTGTTTTCATTTAATTAATTTCACCTTTGCTATGAAAATTGCAGTTAAATTGTTGAACAAAATCTCTTATGCCAAACCTAGTTTTCCTATTATCCATTTTCTGAATATGCATTTCTGCAAGGCTCCTTCTGTAGAGGAAGGAGTCTTCTGCAGGTTTGAAGGTTACCTCATTTAATTCCTATTTCATGGGGGGAATATAAGTATTATCCAGTTTAGGTACATGATGCAGAATGTCAGCAGAGCACTGCTCAGCTTGTAAATTTCCCAACATAGCAAGCCGTTATCCTCCAAAAACCATGAATCCACTGCTCTCTCTGAAGGCATCGTTCTCAGCCCAACTCCTAGATATACTCCAGTCTTACCCTCTCCAGTGTATTCCCATCCAGCCAAATTCCTGAGGGCTTCAACGCCTTTCTATTTAAACCACAGCACCTAGAAGACTTACCTATTTTCCTAGTAATGATGCAAAACCACATCTAGCACCAGCCAATGCCAGCTCAGGCTTGACTATCTCTAAGATGTTGTAACTCTATAGAAAGGCAATTTGTAACTACAGTTTCCTGTCCAAAAGAATTGAGGGTAGTTCCCACATCCCAGATAGCATATTGTCTTTGGTGTTGCTGTGATACTTATCACATAATCCGTCAAAACAGGAGGAGTTTAAGGACCCTTAAGGGGAGCCAATGTATATGGCATGAATGTGTTGTCTTGATCATCAAAACAAGTTGGTGGAGTCTATGAATGCAGCACATTCTGGCTCAGATTATCAATTTTCTTTCTTGCCTCATATATTACCATCCCTTTTTTTGTTCCATGCAATGATTCCCTTGTGTCCTATTGATATTAAAAATGTATGCATTTCACTTCATTTAAAGCATTCTGGTATCCTGCATTCAATACACTAATGGGGTCACATGCTGATTTCTTCAGTGCTTTTCTGTCTTCAGGGACCATGTGTGGTGCAGAATAATCATCAACTGGACTTATGGATAGTTTGAACTGTACTACTCTCAAATACCACAGGTCCCCAAATGCTAAAATCTCCTTGCCTCCTACTCTTATGCCAGATAAATATGTGCACTGTGATGCACTAAGAGATATCTATCATTTATGAGCAAAACTTGGTTTTCTTGGACAGTTGTGCAGCTAGTCCAGTAGTTATGAAACATATAGAGCAAGTCTGGAGTTATTTATGGACTACTCATTCAGAGATGGTACATGATAAGCACTTGCAGCAAGTCTCAAGTTTTAAGTATTTTGGTGCAATCTTAATAGAAAACAATAAATGTGCAAGTGAAATACAATGTAGGTTAGGCAAAACTCAGGCCATGGTAAAGAATTTAAATATGATATGGACAAGTAGGCAGATTACTAACGAAATAATGACAATATTATGAAAGACACTGATATGCCCAATAGCAATTTACAGATTTGAAAGATAGAACCTTTCAAATGATCCAACAAATGAGTGCTCAATGAGATTGGAACCAAGCCTGAACTGCTGCAAATGGTGAAAAAAGAAGAAACTGAAATAACTATAGGCATGTTTTAAAAACACAAGGAGACAATGTAGGAAAAGATCTCTTAAAAGATTTTGTGCCAGAGAAAAGAAAGGGGTTTATAAAGGAAGAGATGGCATAAAGGCATGTAAGACTGGATTGAATTACAAGTCAATATAGTACCAAAATTGACAAAAGACAGAGCCAAGTGGAGAGCATTTGTCCATTATGTTACTGCATCTCTTGACAAGGATGGCACTTGACTCATATTGGGCTGTATCAATATGTTGATAAAGGTGTAGCACGTTCAGCTTTGAAGCAATTAAAAACAGTAGCTTATACCCTGAAGTTATTATAGGAGAGCCAAATGCTGCAGTGCAACCCAGACAGAATTTCTGTTGACTCTAGTGGAAGATTGGCCCATGTAAAAACTGCAGGATCTGGTCTATAGCGAATATGTTTTGGTCATTTTGATGCAGGTCTTTATTCTTTTCAGTTATGCCGTCATTGAAGTCAATGTCAGAAGCTCCCCTTGATGTCAATAAGAGCCCGATTGGACCCCCCATGTGCAATAAGAAATCTCTCACTGCAACTGTCAGTGGCACATTTTCCATTAGAAAGGCATTATAGACCAGATTTTCTGTGGCCCCATTATTCTGGGCTTTCACTTATACTGATGCAATAAGGATATCAACTGTTTTGACTTGGTATCATTTCCTACTTACTTTCTCTTTAAAGAACTGCACACAACACAGTTGGAGAAAGCCATACCCCTTGTCTATGACATGCTGCCTATAATTCATGTTTCTTGTTTTTTTAATCCACATCTTTCTCATGTTATTCCTTCCTTGGTGCTTCAGTTTCTAATGCCAGTATGTAAACTGGAAGGAATTTCCTTGGATCTTTGTTTTCACATGCATTTTCTGATTAGTTCTAATTACGAAGACTCTACAAAGAGAAGATTCATGTCTGTATAGCCTGACTCATGATTTTTTCCATCAACATTTTTATTTCTGCATTACTTTTTGTTTTATCAAACTGTATTTAGCAGTCCTTGAAGGTAAGATCCACCTGTAATATTCTTTCCATTGTCAAATAAGGTATTGTTTACAATCATATGTGTGTGATGTTCTGTGTAAGTACACATGCTATTATTTTCTGTCTGTTATAGTACCGTGTTATACCTAACACTTAAAAAATAGTGAATACATCTCTGTACAGAAGGACACTAATGTGACTTTTGGTACATTATGATATTATAGGATAAAATTTGGTATACTGATAAATTTCAATAAGTACTTTTTAAAAAAAAATACTAGTTAGAAGTTTAGAGCATCATCTATGCACCAGTTTTAATAATAGAATGGCAGGAAGGGGTTTGGGTTTTTTTTGCTGGTTGTTTTTTTGTGCTAAAACATATACAGGCCAGAAATGTTTAGATACAGATATTATAGAGAAAACAAAAACATGCTGCAATGATGTGTGCTGTAGAAAACTTTAAAATAAATAAAAACCTGGAAGAAATGATTTTTCATTTAGTTTTTTTGTCTACAAGTGATAAGAATTAGGACTGAAAACAATAAAGACCTTTCTAACATCTTTATTTCAGGCACAAGGTCTCTTAGCAATCTTGAGAAATGTTGCAAGGACTGATGAACAACATTGAACATTTTGGTGTAATGTTTGCCTTTAAGTTAATCAACAATAGAACTGGTGCAAGACAGAACAGATCCTTAAGTAAGTTTCTTTTCCATTTAGTGCCAGTGATATAGCTGCACTCCTACTAAAATGAAGACAGACCTGCTTACTACTGTCTGTGCACTTTTAAATAAAGTCAAATTTTGGGTATCCTTTTGGATGAGAGTTTAATTTATAGTTTCCTAGGTGTGAGGCTAGGTAGCTACCACACACTACAGAACAGAGGAATGGAAATATGTAGTATTATAAAAATAGTTTTCTCAGTAGGAATATGAGATATCTAGGTCCTGGTGCTAATGAGAGAACTTACTCCAGCCAAGAAATGAGTGAATATGAGTTCAAAGTTATTTTCCTAAAAATGACTAAAATATTAGAAAGGGGCTTTGAATTTTAGTTCAAGCAACAAGGAAGAGTCAGCATATTTTTTCCAATGTATCATATTTGTCAAGAAATCAAACGGATTTATTAATACCACTGCACAAGTAGTAGACTCTTATTGGAAGCAAAGATTAAAAGAGTATGATTTTCATGTTATTCTAAATTGAAGTCAGACATCAGGAAGCCTGAAACACTGCTCTTTTTAGGCTTTATCAAACCCAAACCCATTTACCTGTTCATGGGCAGTAGATGTGCATAATCCATTAGTCATCATTGTTACTGATGCAAACAAGGGACTTGCTTTCTTTTCCTGCCTCTATCCTCACAATGCACTTTACAGAAAGATTAAGCAACACAAAGCCAAATCCTCCCATGCAAGCCAAACTTTCAGCCACTATATTTACATATACTTACTCTGTTCTGTAAGCTAGTGTAACAACAGTGGCACACATTAAATTCATCTTTCTTCCTACTGAAATAAGTATTTGGGATCAGAATTTGTAGCAAGGTTTAACAATCTTAGCAAATACATCTTTCTGGCTAGTGAGTTCACAACAGCTGAGAGGTGTCTCAGGGAGAAGGAGCAGTGACAGCTGCTGATGGGCAGTTAGCAGCAGAAATGTGCATTCTTGTGTTTAAGGGTTCACTGAATTCAAGCAGGTTTCCTTCTGAGCTGCAGTGCAGCTAGAAAAAAGGGATAATCCATCTGCCCCCCGGCTACATTACATCCAGCTTCTATGACAAAATAAAGTAGCATGAAGTATCATCTCTGCCTACAGGCACATGAGCACTTCCAGGAGCAAAAATCTTTCCTTGCTGGGAAGCTCTGACAATAATAACCCTGCATTTGCCAATATCTCTTTTGCATATGCAGCTTGTCCAAAACAGCCACTACCAACTGCTTGGGTCTGTGTTAATAACGGCTAATGCTTTTGTTTGCTAGTCAAATGCTTTATGAATATATATGCTCTAGTACTTAATACAGCCAAGACCCTAATATCTCTAACATAGTAGTTCACTCATAAGCCAAATCCTTGGAACCCTCCAATGTCATTATATAAAAAGCACTTACATTTTAGTAGCAGCCATTTATTTGAAATTTCTGTAACAGGAAGGTTGTTTGGAAAAAGTGTGGCTGATTTAGTTTAATATCCTCTTTACTGCGCTGGGGACAGGTGCCAGGCACTCAGGACATGAGTCACTGGAGTGTGATATGAAGATACTACTTATATTCTGCTGCATAATATGTGGAATTCTACCATTGCTTGTACTAAAATACTGCAGTGCAATCAGTGAAGGGTATGAGGCATGTTAAAATAATAGAGCTTAGTGTTTGGTGCAAAATGAGTTTGGTGGGCTAGCTCTATTCTCCAATGAACAGATGCCATTTTCAAAAGCTATCACCATGCATCAGTACTAACTGACATTGCTACCCAGAGCTTCAACAGAACCAACAGATGGAATGATCTTGGTGAACAAATAACTCTTTTACCCTTTGAGGTTGTTTTTACAGGTCAAGGGTGAGGCACACTGACTGGATGGCATATATGGCAATTTATACAGCCAGCACCCAGCCTGAACCTCTTCTATAAACAAAGAGAAAGTCTTAACCTTCAGGATAATCACAAGCTATAAAATTCAACAAAGCAGGCAAACCATTCCCACCATATTGGTTAGTTTCACACATCTAATAGAGAAGAGTTTCTTAAAAGAGTTTAAATGTGTTGGGCCACACAATCTAATAATTTCTGAAGCAGAGGCATTTTAGAAAGCCTTTTCTCATTGAAGAAATTAAGGCAGTTTTCTCTGCTCATTTAATTTATTGGATTTCCCTCAGAGGCATACCTATACATTTTGGCACTCTGGGTAAAACTTTAGGGAGGGGTGTTGGGGCAGTGGGGGAACACAAGAGCTGCTTTGTCACATTTGGAGCAGCCCTGTGTCCTCCCCCACCCAAAGAAGCCGAACTAGAGAAAACCCGCAACTCTTGTCTGTTACGAGTGAAGTGATGGGATGCAGCAGAAGCCCTGCACTACCTGGCCTTAGAAGCTGAGCTGAACCAACCCTGCACCATTCACCCTAGGAAGGTCTTACCTGCCCCACAGACTCAAAGATCCCTTTGTTTCTGTCACATCCCTACACCCAGCTCCTATGAGTGGGCAGTGTGGGGCTGCTCCTGCTCAGCTTCTAGGACTGGGTGGCATGAGGCTGTCTCAGCACATGGCTCCTACAGCTGGATGGGGCAGGGCTTCACCATACTGGCTGCTATGGCCAGAGGGGCAAGGCTGCTCCAAGTGCTGCAAAGATTCTGGGGAAGAGGGGCATTATTTTTGAGCCCTCTCTAAGTCAGCACCCAGGGCTGGTGTACCTCTCTCTACCGCATTCTCCCCATCAGTTACACTACTTGTTTCCCTTCTCTCCCATGTACTAAAAATGTTACTGGCTCCAACACTTCCCTGTTACTCCAAACAAGGCAATTCAGTCTTTGGTTGATAGTTGTGACTTTCAATAAAAATATCAATGCCAGTGACTTTGTGAGTTGAACACCTATGATCTGGAATAA
This sequence comes from Crocodylus porosus, assembly GCF_001723895.1. NCBI lineage: Eukaryota > Metazoa > Chordata > Crocodylia > Crocodylidae > Crocodylus > Crocodylus porosus. The sequence goes on from NW_017728950.1 coordinate 37,162,542, forward strand.
AAACTTACCACTTTATTTAATACAGACTACTGACCAGCCTGTAGTTTCAGCTAATGTACACTATTTTGTATACTATTAACTAGGCTAGGTTTGTGACTGAGATGTGAAGAGACTGTCTGTCCCCCATTACCAGTCCCTTTGGCCAACCAGTCTCTGTAAGTTCTTTCCATAAACAGGTAAATACAAAACTTGTTAACAAGTGCACCAAATATCTTTGTGTATAAAGCACAGAACTAGTCCTACTACTTTTTCAACGTTATGTTAAATGTGCTTGAAGAGGTCTGTGAAAGAAGTGAGGGTACTCAAATTAGCTACTATGAGTGTGTGTACATAGCAACAGTGGAAATAATGCAAAAAAGAGTGAGGTACTATGTGCAGTTATTTATATTGTACCATCCTAACAGCTGTTTTGAAATCATTTTGATTCCCTCTTAGCTCAGAAGTGCATTAAACAGGGGTAGAGGGAAAAATGTCCAAAGTTTACGTAGGTATACAAGCTGGGATCCTGACGGACTTAAATTCTCATTGGTACTCAGTGCTGAACATAAAGCCCCAGGAGCATCTACACAAGACGCTAATTGCGCAGTAGCTTAATAACACTGCGCAGTAGCATATTAACATGGGTTTTGCCCTGCATACTAGTATGCAGTAGTATTAGGCTACTGTACTGTTAGCATCGGTAAAAACCCGTGCACCAGTGCTACTGTGCAGTAGTGCGAGTTACTCCACGCTGATTTAGTACTTGGTTATTGTAGTGATCTTGGTAGGTGCTGTAAGTATCTCCCCACTTCCTGGGGTGGGCCCTCCAACTAGCCTGCCACAAGTTGATGGGAATTTAACTGAAAGGGGGGGTTCAGTGGTGTTCTTGCCCCGGGCTCAGAGATAGGGATACTTACTGCCTTGTCGCGGTTGGTCCTGGGGCTCTGCCTTCTCTACACCCTGCCCACTTACCAACCGTCATAATTGTTGTGCCGTTGTGCCAGCCTGTGGTCCCGGGTTCTTATATCCAGCCAATGGACCCCAGCCTCCTTGGCCTTTGCTCAAAGTGCAGGCCTGTAGGTTGTAGCCTACCCTTCACTTTTGATCCTTGTTCTTGTTCGTCGGCCCCAGCACCAGGCCTATGCCTGAGGTGCCCTCTGCAGGCTTCGGGTTGAATAAGCCCTGTCCATGCTCTGGGGTTGGTGGCCGGCCCCAAGCCCATTCCTGTGGAGCCTGGGGTCATGGAGCCTTGCCTGGCTTCCAACTACTGTCTTCACCTGCTCTCGGCAGGGCATAGTCATGTGGGGTTTCAGCTCAGCCAGGTAGCAACCTGGTGAGCTCGGCGTCTTGCCTCCTGCCTCTTCCCTCCACACCTGACTTCTACCAAGGTTTTTAAATTCCTCATGGTGGTGGCCCCGGCTGACATCATCAGCCAAGCTTGATTGACAGGTGCTTGAAAAGCCGGCATAGCACTGGCTTGCACGGCTCGCTCATCAACCCAGCTTGTCTCTTGGGTAAGTGATTTGCCTGGCTGAGTCCCTAGGTCTATCTCTGGGAGCATCGGGATCTGTCCCCAGTGCTTCTTGTCCTCAAGGGTGGCCCTTGCCACCGCAGACCCTCCCTGTTAAGCTGCCTTGTGGTGTCTTGACGTTTTGCCAGTCTTCCCTTGTCAATTGGTGTTGCTTCTCATGTGCTTGCTTCATTTTCTTCATTTTCTGAGTCATTTTGGCTAATGTACCTAGAAAGAAAGTCAGGCACGGGGTTGTCTTTGCCGGGGTGATGCACTATCATGAATTTGAATGGTTGGAGGGCCAATGCCCAGTGGGTTATCCGCACGTTTTCTATGTGGGATCTCATTAACCATTGTAATGGGGAATGGTCCGTGACTCCTAAAAACTCCCGGCCCAGTAGATAGTATCTAAAATACTTTATTGCCCAGCGAATTACCAAGCACTCTTTCTCTATGGTTGCGTACCTGACCTCAGCTGTGTTAAGCTTACGGCTGGCGAACCCCATGGGATGTTCTTCTCCTTCCTGTTGTTAAAGCAGAACTGCTCCCACTGTGGGATGCATCGGTCTGCAAGATAAAAGGTGCTGTAAATCACGGGTATGTACCACCTCATCTCCTTTAGTTTCTCAAAACTTTCAGCCATTTCGGAAGTCCGTTGTGGTGCCTTTGCTGGTCTTCCTCATAGGGCATCTGTTAGGGGTGCCGCTAGTTCTGCAAAGTGTAGTATGAATCTCTATAATAGCTGATGAGCCCTAAGAATGACTGTAATTGCTGTCAGTTCTGTGGTTCTTGGAAGTGGCGTATAACTTCAACTTTGTCCTTCAGGGACTAGATCATTCCTCGACCCACACAGAATCCTAAGTATTTGGTCTCGTGACTGGCAAGTTTGCACTTCTTGGGGTCAGCCATCATCCTGGCCATTCTTAGTTCTCCTAAGATGGCTTCCAGGGCCTGAAGGTGTTGTGGCCAGTCTGTTATGAAGATGAATATGTTGTCAATTTATGTGGCCGCATAAGCCGCATGTGGGACCAATAGTGAGTCCATTAGCCTTTGGAGAGTGGCTGCAGCTCCATTAAGCCCACATGGCGTATGTAGGGATTTGAATAGGCCCCAGGGTGCTTGAAAAGCCAGCGCAGCGCCGACTCACGCGACTCATTCATTGACCCAGTTTGTCTCCCAGGTAAGTTTTGTGTCTGGCTGGGGTCCCTAGGTTTAGTTCTAGGAGTGTTGGGGTCTGTCCCCAGCACTATCAGTCCTTGAGGGTGGCCCTCACCACCACAGTTATGCAAGTACTAAACTTAATGCGCAGTAACTACAGCACATTAATGAATGTGTAGACACATACCCCTGTGTTTTACAGGATCAGGCACAGTTACACAAATGGCACAGTTTTACAGGATCAGGCACGGTTATTTGCAAATTAACTCATACCTAGATTGCCTAAATCTTCTCTTACAAGTTTTATATATGCACCAATGTGTAGCTGGGGAAAAAGTGCGTGGGGGGGGGAGAAACAGTAAAAGGATAGCTGTAGGATAGAATCTGTAACATCAGTCAACCTTGAAATTTGGACAGCTGATTGACTCAGGAGAAGCAAAGCAGCAATGTAACTGAGTTTATTAACTTGAAAGAGTTTTGTTCTGTCCAGTATTCTACATGTGAAAATAAAACCAGTTCCCAATTTCTCTTCAGCAGAAATCTAATCTTAGGCTTCTTGTAGAATATTGGTCTATTATAGCTCGCAGTTTCACTTGAGGAGGCCATTAATTAACTTTGAGAGGATTTTAAACATTATCTAAAGATTATATTAAAAACATCGTAAACACTTGAACACAGTACCAGCAGTCTTTAATAATAAGGGTCCACCTCATAAAAAAGCACCCATTAGCTGTATGTAGAGGTTTTATACTGAATGCTGACTACCCATGAGCACTGTTTTGGGTTTGTACTAGGGGTGGACAATTATTTTGATTGGAGGGCTACTTAATGAATTTCGGTGAGCTGTTGAGGGTCACACACACAAAATTAATGGCGAAGACATAATTTTAACAAATGACAGATAAAAACCAAATCATATGGTAAAAATCAAATGTATACTATAAAATAATTTTATTTTATTTCAAAAAATACTTTTTTCTGGCTTAGGTTTTTTTTGACTAGTGTATATAGAAGTGAGTCACTTGCCCAAGGGAAGACCCCCACCCCACCCCCAGCAGAGCCCTGCCACCTCCCAGCCACCCCTCAGATCACAAGAGAGCTCCTGCTTCAGCCTTTACCCTGACACACCACTCGAGCCACCTGCACCCCGAATCTGCCTGCCCCCCACCCCTTCCCATCCACATTTGTGCCCACAGAGGCTGGTGAAGCCTAGCAAACCCCTCTAGCCTACCTCATTTCTCCACCAAGGCCATGCAGGCTATGCCCACCCACAGCCCAGGGGTTCCCCTTCCCCCAGGAGGAGCCTCAGCCCCAGGGTGCTGGGGGCAGCTTCACCTGGGCTGATGGGACAGAAACTGTGCTGGATGTAGCCAGGAGGCTGCAGGTGGCTTGGCTGGCTTGCAGCGCTGCATGGGGTAAGATGGAAGGTGGTGCCAGGGCTAGGACTGGGACTGGGGCTTCACTTGACAAGTGAAGCTCTAGTGCCTCCATGCACAGGTGCAGAGTTCCCGCCACATGGTCCTAGTGTCCAGGGCAGCTTCCCCCAGCTCCAAGAGGCAGGCAGGTGGGGAGCTACCAGTTCAGCCTGAGCACGGCTTGCTCAGGGTCTACTGCATGGTGCCAGGCTGGTGGGTGGAGGGGTGGGGCTGCTTTCACCAAGTATTCTTTGCAGTGCCAGCAGAAGCTGGAGCCAGAGCTGCCACCTGTCTATGGTACCGAAAGAATCAGTTGGTGGTCTGGATACTGTATTTTGCCCAGCCCTGGTCTATACTTGTAAAGCATGACAGCCAGGCAGAGAAGAGTCACAATTATAATACTTGTGGAATCATAATCTTCCAGTAGAAAGACAACAGTAATACCTGATGCAGAGTAACAAGGATATAACCTGGTGATATCAGAGTGGAGAAGAACAAATCTTGTAGACAGAGATGGAACTGGTCCCTGATTACAAAGGTTGCTGGAATTCAGGAATCATCTGTTTACATGAGAACTCTATGAGTAAAAGGGTAAAGGGAATGTGCAGTGAGATAGTTAAATTACAATACATAACCTCTCCTGACAATAACAGCAAACAATTAAATGCATAGGTCTACTGGGAAACTGTATGGTGCAATTCTTGAGCTCTATGCTCATGCAAAATTAAAGACAAACTGAAAATGAAATAGTGTATAATGTGACAATACCAAGAGACTTGAAACTATGCTCAGATACTAATGTGATTGAAACCTTATAAATGAGACAGTGAGATAGATAGGAGACTTGTTGTTACAGATTCTTAATTACAGTGAGTCAGAAAGACAACAAATACTGCCAGCAGTACTTGAGAGGTGATTAAATCTCCCAGCATTAATGCAGTCTTGCAGGGACAGACCGTTAGGTAGTTAAATTGGCTTTGGGGAGGTAGACTGGTGATTTACACCAACTATGGATCTGGCCTGCAGACATTATTTTAGCCAAAGGGTCAAGGTGAAAGAAAAGATGCATGCTTTTCTCACAGCAGAAGAACAGTTCTGCAGCTACACAGCACAAAGCTCAACACACTCTCACTGCTATTTACCTACCACTGGGATGTTTTCTACATGGAATAAGTAAATTGTATTGTTTATACAATACAGCACATATTGGGTAACAGCTTTTCAGAAACAGAGCAAGTCCTAGTTGGAAAAGAAGATTCAGTCCTGGTGTCTATCCAAAGTCCAAGAGATGGTGCTCCCTGAGCAGGAAGGATTGCCTACTCATGAATTGTAACTATAAGCAAAGCCTTGACTATCTTATGGGCTACATATGATGCAGATGTTATAAACCGAAGATTAAAAAAACAGCCAAATTCTGATCCCAGTTGAACATAATGCAATCCCAGGGATATGCAGCAGTGTAACAGAATACTAAACAGACTCAGTATGGCTAAGTACATGTAGTAAAAAAGCCAAAGGCTGAATTGATTTAGTTTTTGCAGGTTAGTCTAAACTGCAGAGATTGAACTGATAAGCAAATGAACACACATTCACTTTTGATTCAGGAAATGCAGCCACATGCCTGCAGTGGCTCAAGCCAGAAGCCTGTCAGCCACTGCCAAAGGGGAAGGAACAGAGAAAGCCCTGCTGCAGTGGAGGAGGCATGCCCAGGCCCCAACCCCTGCTCTGCCTGGGCCAGATGAATGCAGGAGGGGAAGGTAGTGGCATTGAATTCATAAAAGCTTGAACAAGAATAGTTCTTTCTCTGAAAAACTATAAACTGAAGAGCTATAAATGCATCCTGGGCTGTGTGTTCACTTACTCTTCCTGCTGCCCCCGAGGCCTCTGGGATTTGCAGCCCACAACCAGAGCACCAGCACTATCAGCATTGCTCATCACTTCCGCTTCCTGCTTCCAGGTCCCTCTGGGATTTGTAGTCCATGGTCACAGGCAGCAGTAAGTTTAGCAGGGAAGGGCAGGGCAGTTCTGTACTCAGAGGAAGATGAGTTTAACACCCCCCTCTCTGGCCCCAGATCTCAGCTGGGGTATGCTGGAGGGGGTGGGGGCAGTGAACGAACCAGTGAGTCCTCAGTGCTCCAACTAGGGAACAGAGAGGTGCAGCCAGCCCTGCTCTCTAGAGCAGACAGCCCAGCCCAGGACTGGAAAGACTGGAAGACTCTAGTTTAACTTAAACCAGGAAGGGGTCTGGGACAGAAGTTTTGTAAACCAGTTTGACCTAAATCAGCTAAGTCTGATACTGCATTCAACCATGTTTACCTTAAACCAGTTTCAGCCATTTTGAAACTGGTTTATGTGCACTGAACTTCTGTTCTGTTACAGGTTTAAACCAGTTTCTGATGACTTAAACCAGTTT
>NW_017728950.1:37170143-37173523 GCF_001723895.1 Crocodylus porosus
GCTTGAACCACCTCCGCTGGCAGGCTGTTCCAGACCTTGGGGGCTCGGACAGTAAAGAAATTCTTTCTTATGTCCAGCCTGAAACGGTCTTGCAGGAGTTTGTGACCAGGCCTTCCTTCTTTTTGCTGTAATTCCATTTGTATTGACATTAACAGAAGTTTTGCTAGTAGCTGTGAAGTATAAAAAGCATGAAAGAGCGCTATGGGAAGAGTGCAGCTTTCATCCTTGAAAACAAGCCGCTGAAAAAGAAAAAAATGCCATGTTGTATAGGCAAGTGGGATCCTATGCAGAAAAGCGCCAGATGTTGGGTGTCAAATTCCTTTATGTCACTTTTAAAAATCCTATCCTGCATTAGCAAAATGGTTATCTGGGGGCACACTCAAAGCCACAGTCAGTCTGAAGACGTAGGATGTTGCCTACAAAATCTGATACCTCTCTCAATCAGTTAGTCTCTAAGGTGCCACCCTGGACTACTTTATGACTGACTTCAGATTAATACATAAAACCATCTCTTTCTATCTTCCCCTCACCAGTTATTAGTATGCAATCATAGCAACTCCACCCACAGATTAGATATAATTTGCTTGTGTCTTTTTTAAACTACCCAGTCCTTAAAGATCCACATCTGTATTCCAACATAAAGTTTTTCTACATTGCACATACATAACTGATTCCGGTTTTTATGTAATTGAGGAATACATTTCCTTCTCACCCCTAACCATCAAAGAACAACCAGTATCTGTACATCTGGAAACTACATGTGATTCAGTTTAAATTACCTGGAATATTTTAGGCTTTAATTTTAGTTCATTCTAAAATAGGAATGTTTCTGTTCCGGTGCCATTTGAAAGAACCGTAAATGTTAAACCACTTTGAGTAACTAATTAGGCAGAACATATTCAAATTTAGAAACATCCAAGGGGAAAATAATCTTAAATAAAATATATAACCTTAACCTACTTGTATTTTAAAATTATGCATAAAACACACACAGTTTGCCTTACAGAATAACTTACTGAAGGCAACTTAGCAGCATGGTACAGAGACATAAGCAGTTCCACAGGGTGGCAGTAAAAAAATATTTTGTTTTTTCAAAGGATTAAACAAAGATATTTTTAAACTGATATGATTAGAAGCACAGAGAGAACATAGGCTTTTCAAGTATTATTTCTCTCCCAGGTATCATAACAGAAAAATATGAGACATGAGCATCTTCTCTGCAAAATCCTTGAAGCACTGGGTGGGGGAGAGGGAGGGGGCACAACACTAAAAAAATGTAAAACTCATTGGAATAGCAGCCACAGAAATAAAACAAATGTTTCAGATGGGTAAACTAAGGTACAGGGGCCAGATGCACACAAGATAGTTAAAGTGACTTGATCCCATTAAAATCCTCTTGTGGGAGCGTTGTGGGACATTTAGCAAAATTCACCAAGCTAACCATAACCCCCAAAACTCTCCCTGATCAGTTCTTTAGTTTTGCCTTAATGGAAATTGATTGATCTGAACCAGATACATATGAAACTTTTCATAACCCTACAAATGATATCACTCTTTTCAATACAGGAAGCACTTACACATTTATCTCTATAGATCTGTCATAAGAATCTGAAGGTCATGAAGATGCAGACAAAGATCAGGGGATGAAACTCTGGTGCCTCTGAGGTCAATGAGAGTTCTGCTTGCATTATTACAGGAGTTTTAATTTGCTATTCAGGATTAAGTTGAAGCTTTTTTTGTTAGAAATGCTAATGAATATATCTGTGAGGCTGTAATACATTGCTGGAAATATGGTTATCCAAAGACAGCAAAAAATTTGGAAAGTGTTAGGAATGACCTCAACACTTGATTTATTTTTAATTAGGACAAACCAGCGTTCTGTAAATTTGGATAGCTGGCATTTAGGTAACTTTCCTGCCTTGAGTTACAGTACCAATGTATCTGTTAATCATAAGAAACATACATCCTACAGAGAATTTAATGAAACATTGTAATCATTGAAAAGGAAGACTTAAACAATTTAATGCAGGTAACCTTTCCTATCATATTGAAAAGAGTACAAAAATTGAGAAAAATTACTGCAGCAAGTAGTATCTGTTTCTCCAGATAACCTGTATTTTCTCCCCAGGCCTCATAATCTGTCACTCAGTTTAACTACAATCTGTAGCCTAAATAGTATAAGCATATGCAACTCCATTTGTTTAATAGAAGCCACTCTGATGCAAGACTACGTAAAAGACTACACAGGGGCCTTTTACAGAGTATTTTTTGTGAAGTAATACAACGAGAATTGCCAACGCAAATTCATGGAAAAAATTATGACAAATTTTTACAGCATGTTTATTCCTAACATTTCCTCATAAGATTTTAGGCCATGCAATCTACTTTAGTTCAAAGGGAAGTCCTTTTGATTCTGGAAGACTACAATTGTCAGACCTTTTGTAGTAGGTTACAGGTGCTTCCAGATATATTTATATGGTTTAATTTTTTATTAAACTATGGCTTGCCCTCTTTCTCAGGAACAACTACTTGCTCTGGAATATATTAACTTAATAGACATGATGATTAAAAAAAAAAAAATCAACCAAGTGATATGTACTGGAAATTGACCCAACTTTTTCGTTGCTGTCAGAGTAAAACATAATTCTTATCCTATTAATTTTTGCTTTCCATTTTTAAAGCTCTATACCAATGAATCCTGTCTGAACTTGGAAGGCTCTCTCAGTTGGGACAACTCCTCTCATGGCCATATCAACATGATACACGTCAGCACACTTAGAAAAGCACTTCTAGTTAAGAAGCTTGTGTGACAGTAGCCAAATTGTTTTTTAACTGTAAAAAACCTCCTGAAATGTTAAGAGTTCCATCCATTTGCTTATCAGTACTTAGCCTCAAATATTTTAATTAAAGCCTATTGTTGCCTGGTCCATCAATCTTATAAAATAAATATTATCTGATTGGAAGTCTTTACACAGAGAAACTTTGCATAGGCTAGGAGCCAGAACCACCTTCCTGATTTCCACAGACAGGGTTTTAATTCATCTTTATGAAGTTTACTTAAGTTTTCTCTGCCAATGATTGTAAACATAAAGCATCTCAATGGTGTGCAGGCTCAGAGAATACATTTTTGATGGTATTACCCTGAGACAATTGCCAGATACTCCGGTCTAAATGTGGGAAATTAGCTATCACTCAAGGAGTCCACAGATTAACTGCTGCATATTTAGTTTCATAGTAGTTTCATAGTTTGTAGGGTCGGAAGGGACCTGAGCAGATCATCTAGTCCGACCCCCTGCCATGGCAGGAAAGAGTACTGGGGTCAAATGACCCCAGCAAGATGTTCATCTAACCTCCTCTTAAACACCCCCAGGGTAGGAGCC
>NW_017728950.1:37173925-37215796 GCF_001723895.1 Crocodylus porosus
GGCCCATGTTCATCTTGGAGTCAATGATGACCCCCAGATCCCTTTCCGCCTCCATGCTGATAAGAGCGGAGTTCCCCAACCTGTAGTATGGTGCCGGTTGTTCCTTCCGAGGTGCATCGCCTTGCACTTGTCTGTGTTGAAACCCATCCTATTCTCGTCCGCCCACCCTTGTAACCTGTCTAGGTCTGATTGTAGTCTGATTTAGATCAATGCATTGTAGTGAAACTTTCTGAACTTCTTCTGGCATTTTAATAACCTAGTCCTTTATTTGGGGGACTCATTCCTATCCCTTATTTAAACAAGTAAAAGTACAACAATTACACAATTAGTTGACACCTAAGGATAAATGCTGATAAGCCCCAAGAATAATTGGAGTAAATATTTAATTAGGGTGTTGTCTTTTATAAAATTCTCTTGTGTTATTTTTGGTCTGTTCTCTTTAAAATTGGAATTGGCATAGCCCTCAACATCTGCAAAGCAAGGTAGTGTGAGTCCCTTGAGATGATATTTGCCAACTTAGACCCCTTCTTGGTTTAAGTTAAATTAGAGTCCCCCAGAGTGCTTTTCAGCCCTGGGCTGGGCTGTGCTGTCTGCTCCAGAGAGCAGGGATGAGCCCAGCCCTCTGCTTCCTAGCCTGAGCAGGGGCAGGGATGTAGCCAGATGCCAGCCCAGCGTGATCTGATGAGTGTGTCAGTGCTAGCCCAAGGTAAAGTTGAGCCAAGCTGAGCATGCAACTGTGGGACCAGCTTCTGCCCAGTGGCCCTTTCTACCCACTGGAGAGTGCTGCCTGGGCCAGCCCTGGACACTGCAGCAGTGCATATGGTGCAGGCTTACCTCTCCAGTTCCAAGTGTTATTACCTGTGTCCCCTGGGCTGCCAAGTGCCCAGCTGGATGGGCACCTCTGACTCTTCCCCTACCTGGCAGTGCTGGTGCAGCACAGCCTCATGTACCAGGTGCCAAGCATGGGGCTGTACCACTATGACTTTCTTACTGCTGCTGCAGTCATGGGGGGCCACCCTGGCCATACTTGTAGGTATCACCCACACTACTGAATTGTGGTTGGCTGCCAGGCAGGCAGCCAGCAGTGGCGGTGATGGTGGGGAAGCCATAGGGGTAGCACCCCGCACCTGGCACCGGGTACACGGTATGCTTTTCACCCCCTCATCCAAGTCACTGATGAAGATGTTGAACGGTGTAGGCCCAAGGACCAAGTCCTGGGGAACCCCACTGCCCACGTCCCTCCAGGTCAAAAATGATCCATCCACCACCACTCTCTGGGGGTGGCCCTCCAGCCAATTTGCGACCCATCTGACTGTGTAGGCATTGACACGACAGTTGCCTAATTTTTTTTATGAGAATGGGTTGAGAGACAGTGTCCAAGGCCTTCCTAAAGTCCAGAAAGACCACGCCCACCGCGACACCTGTATCCAAGGATTTTATGACCTGGTCATAGAAAGCCACCAGGTTGGTGTGACAGGACCCACTTCTAATGAACCCATGTTGGTTGCCCCTCAGCATAATCTCCCCTGCTGGCCCCTTGCAGATATGCTCCTGGATAATTTTCTCAAAGAGCTTCCCCAGGACTGAGGTAAGACTAACTGACCTATAGTTTCCTGGGTCCTCCTTCCTCCCTTTTTTGAAAAGGGGGACCACATTGGCCCTTTTCCAGTCCTCCAGCACCTCACCAGAGCACCATGAGTACTCATAAAGCTATGCCAGGGGTCCCATAATGACCTCTGCCAATTCCCTCAGCACTGTAGGGTGGAGATTGTCAGGACCTGCTTATTGAACACATCTAGTCCCACCAGAAGTTGCCTGACAAGGTCCTCACTGATACTGGGCCTGGCTGCACCTCCCCTGGGTCTGTCCAGGATCCCAGTGAACGGGATGACCTGGTCCCCGATCAGAAAAATGGAGGCAAAGAAATTGTTAAAGAGGTTAGCTTTGTCATCTGGTGTGACCACCAGATTTCCAAGCATGTCCTGCAGAGGCCCCATGTTACCCGGTACCTTCTTTTTACCTGTTATGTATTTAAAAAAGGACTTCTCGTTATCTTTGATCTGGGTCACTAGTCCCAGTTCCATCTCTGCCTTAGCCTTCCTAACAGCCCCCCTAAAATCTCAAGCAATGGAGGTATAATCCTCCTTTGTGATGGTCCCTCCCTTCCATTGGGTGTATGCCTTCTTTTTAGCTTTGAGACATTCCTGGATGCTTTTGGTGAGCCATGGGGGCTTTTGAGAATTCTTGCCCCCTTTGATCCGTGTTGGGATTGTCACCCTACTACTGCACAGTATAGGCTTGCATCTACATGTGCATGACTGTACTGTGAAGTAAATATGGTGACTTACACCATACATCATGTGGATATGGACACCATACTCTGTGTGTGTGGACTGACATAGGACTAACTATAGTCCCATGTCAGTCCACACACAGAGCGTTAATGCGCTTTAATGCCTGGGTATATTCCTGGGTACTGCGCTGTTATTTACTTGGAGGATCATCTCCTTCAGGAACGACCACTCTTCTTGGACTCCCAACTTCCCTCCCCTCCGGGACCCCAGTGCCTCCCTGACTAGTCTCCTTACCTCATTGAAATCCGCCCTCCTGAAGTCCAGGGCTGCTGCCTTGCTGCAGGCCTTTGACACCCTGTGCTGGATGGTGAATTCCAGTAGGCAATGATTGCTGTTGCCCAGGGCTTCACCTCTCCCCCAAAGGTAAGCGTTTGTTCTCTTTCAGGTTGGCTGATCTACTCTGGCAGGCTTTAAACTAGGCTTGTCGGGGGAAGAGGAGGATGAGGATGGAGGGAGCCACGGAACACCGAACCAAGTGACACCAACAAGAACAGCCCGGCCAAGGCAGACATTGAGCCCAAGAAGTACCCAGGTAAGAGACAGGGGTCTGGACAGTCCTGGGATTAGGGGGGTGGTGCATATACCCTCAGGAGGCCTCAAATGCCTCTACACTAATGCACGTAGTATGGGGAACAAGCAGGAGGAATTTGCTGCTTACTTACTGCATAGTAAATTTAAGCCGGCGTAAATGCACGTGTAGATACAACCTGTGTATACAAATATCAACAGATCTAATATTGCTCTCTCTTAAAAGGGTCTCTGTCAAGGTACATTTGCCAACCTCTAGAGCTCCTCCTTATCAAGAAGTTTAATCTAAGGATTCCTTTGGCAATTCTCTGCCTAGCACAATACATATTGTAAGCATTTTTATCTTAGCAGTGTTTCTTTTAAATTATCTAATATCTTTTCTTGGTTTAATTGGGAGAAAGGCTGTATTTCATGAGAGAAGTACACATTAATACAGCACTGTAGCTATGTGCTCTCAGCAAGGGTTGGCAGGCTATATAATCAGTCATGCAAACCCCTGGAGCTTGTGCTTTGTTCTGTTGAATCTTTTCCTCCGTGGCTAATTAAACCTGACTGGGCCTACAGTGTACAAGGTGGTTTTGGATCTGGTGGAAACAGGTTCAACTCCACTGGCTCGCTCTTTAAACCAAAACTGAATTTGGTCTTTGTTCTTACTGACTTCTCTCTCACAGTGAAATAAATGGTTTTTGTTTTTCCCCCATTTTTTCTGTGTATTAAATTTTAGAACCAGATCTAGAGAAAGAGTTGCATAATATTTCAGGTTTCCTATAGCAAAAAAAAAATCTTGTTAAAGAAAACTTACAAAAATAGGATGCATTTCTGCTAAAAGAAATGTATCCTGTTATAAGAAAATGCAGGATAGTTCCTGGCACATAAAGAAAAAAAATTGTAAAGCACTGAAAAAAAAAGTTCATACAACATTATTCATCAGTCCAACTGAACAGAGAGAACCAGAGTAGTAGCCCTGGGTGCTACCTTTGTGGTGGTTTTGTGCAAAAATAGCCACTGCCATAGCAAAAGCTGACTATGTCACTGCCATCAGTACCATCATAGAGGGCTCTGACCCATGCACCATGGCTGTTCTGGGCATGAGGTGCCCTGCTACAGCTCTGATATTACTGGAATTTGAGAAAGGTCACAATGTTGTAGGGTATCTGAACAGGCAAAAATGTCTATGAAAACAAACCTGGGGGACTTTTGATCACATGATCATTCAAATACAAATGAACGAAAAAGCCATGGGCAGTGGGACACTGGTTATTGGTCTCTGACAGACTTCCTTGCAGTTTAGCTGTCATCACAAAAATGGTTTTTCAGGGTCTGATTTGTAAAAGTGACCCATGTAGCTGAACCTTGATGTTTTTTGTGCTCTAATATTTCATATGACATGAGCTTAATGGAAGCCATACATCAATATATTGCTGTATTGTCTCTGGCTCATCAGGGTGTAAATGGTCTTCAAGGTAATTTTTAATCTATATGTAAATTAGGTATTATTATAGCAGCTGTAGTATGAATCAGCAAACATGAGAAGGAAAGGGGGACATTTCCTAAAACACAATATTTATTGAAAAAGAGACAAGTTCCTGTGTAATAATTAGTCCTATGTTGGAGATGGATTTTGCTTATTTTAAGGACAAATACCAATTTATTTGTTTCTAGTTATGTAATCTTTGTTGTTTCTTAATGTTGAGGTTCTTACTATTTGTTATCTTTTTCTCTATTAAATATATATGATCTGCCCGAGGGTAGATATATTTTTATTCCTATCAAGTATCTATTAAGAGTCATGCTGTCATCCAGCAGTATTTGACCTATAGTCACACATCACCATAACAAAGAATAGGCAGGCCATTGGGTACCTATACATGTGCACCAATGTGTTCTAATTAGAATGCATTGGAGCAGACTCAATCAGTTTTAATTAGAATGTTCCATCACGCTGCAGCTTCACATGTATTAAGTGTGCTGCAGTTCAAAATGGCAGTGGGGGCACTTTAACTAAAACTTGTCGAATGAACTTTAAAGTGCCCCAGCAGCCATTCTAAAATGTGGGGCGCTAAATAGATGTGATGCTACAGCATCTAGCCAGTAGTCACTCTAATTAAAATGCGCCCCCCCCCCCTCCTTTCCCCCTCCCCATTCCGGAGCAGGTGTATAGACAGCCAATGATCACAGCAAAGGAAAGGGACAAGGAGTCCAAGTACTCCAAACTTGGTGCTATTCTGAGTAACCATGGTATATTATTTGGGGTTTGATTTTAGAAGTATGGGAACCCACAGCCATAGGTGCTCAGAAACTGAAAAGCAACACCCCCCTTACGGCTGTGCCTCAGTTCAATCATCTGCAATATGGGTAATATATTATCTCAGGTATGTGGGTAATCTTAATTAAACAGGGCTGGTGAAGTACCTAAAGATCTTCAAATGGGTGGTATTACATGACTGTACAGTATTACTATAAGGAATGCAGTCATTTAAAATATTCTGTCACATAATAGAATGGTCAGGGTACTGCCAACTCAACTGCATTAGAGAGATTTCAAAGATCTTTACTTTGTTTTACCACTGTGCCTGACGGATCTTATTTTCATGACAACTCACTAGCAGGGTGCTTTGCTTAATTGTTCTTTAATTCTGCACTTGCTGAATTTTCCACATCAGCTACCTGCTGCAAATATTATGCAGCAGAATCAAAATTTTTTTTTGAGAGAAAGGGAAAAAAAGGGTTTCTAGGTCTTATGATAGAAAGAAACATTTCTAAAAGTGACAGGAGCATAAACTGATGCAGGGATGTTTTCCAGAACTGTACAAGGTACACTAGGTCTAGCAGAATTGTGAACCCTCCATCATAATCGGGTTTTCAGTCTGAATTGCAATGAAACTTCAAATGTCAAATTTGTTATCCATTTTCTTTCTCAGCACATTATAAGGGACATCTAGTTATTTTGGATATAAAATTGCTAGTGGGTAAAATAGTGGGTTTGGGCACAAAAGAAATTGATTAGATTCCCCTGGCACCCAAAAGTTAAATCTCCACTAAGCCTGTGCACTGGAGAACATTAATTCTCTCTCCTCCAAGCCAAAAATCCAGAGCAGCTTAAACTACCTGTTTAAACTATCATTTTAAAGTAACAAAAGGTACTGTGTTGATTTGATCCCTGCCCCCACATTCATTTTATAAAATCTTCATTTTTGTAATTTACACTAAATTTGTATAAAATGAAATTAGGCCCTACTTACTGCAACAAAATCCCCTAGTTTGTCACACTCCAGTACAAGACATCAATCAGCTCAATGAGCAGCGGCAAACAAAAAAAGGCCAGTAAAATGTTGAGCATCATTAAGACGGGAATTGAAAGCATCACTTACTATATAAGTCCAAGGTGCACTCACATCTTGAATATTGTGTACATTTCTGGTTTCCACATTTAGAAAATGGTGTTGTGGATGATAGAGGTCTATAGAGGTATGGATCAAGTGAATAGAACCGTTTATTCACCCAGTCCTCCAACACTAGACCTGCGGGGAAACCATGGAAACTATCAGGAGTCAGGTTTAAAACAAACAAGAGGAAGTATTCTTTCTTTTTCTTTTTTTTTTTTTCCACATGTTGCACAGTTAGCTTGTGAACTCATTGCCACAGGAGGCTGTTCAAAATAAGGTATTAGACAAATTCATGGACAGGTCCACTGATAGATGTTAAGTAAAACAATCACAGTTGCATCTTCTGACATCCCTAAATCAATGACGACTGATGCTAGTGAGGGTATGACTGGGAACAGATTATACTAGACATGGCCTGTTCACATGCTCTCCCTCTAAAGCTGGGGTAGTCAGCCTCTGCCAGCTGCCAACTTCTGCTCTAAAGAATCTGTTACTTGCTACTGTCAGAGATAGGACACTGGGCTAAATGAAACACTGGTCTGATCTAGTATGGCATAGCTTATGTTTGAAAACTGAATATTTTATAGTAGTTTAATGTAAATTTTAAAAAATGAAGGCTTTATTGAATTAATATGAAAAAAATCAGAGTACATCTTGGAACTGCTAAAAATCCTCTGGCCTTGCACTGACAAAAATCTTTGCAAGAGGAGAAAAAATAATATTGGCCATTGGGCCAGAGGTGATGGATTTTTAAGTATGCACAATACTATCCTAAACAAAAGCATCTGCCTCTTTCATCTACCTCCCATAAATCCAGGAACGTAAGCAACTAGGGCAAGGTGAGTAGGTCACCAGCTCTGGGTGTCAGCTATGAGAGGGTACCAGGATCCA
Source organism: Crocodylus porosus (assembly GCF_001723895.1). NCBI lineage: Eukaryota > Metazoa > Chordata > Crocodylia > Crocodylidae > Crocodylus > Crocodylus porosus. Next base: position 37,181,085 of record NW_017728950.1, read on the forward strand.
CCCTGCCAGAAGTCTTTGCCACAGCAGGGCTGTGTACTACCCCTGCTCAGCCAAGCATTTGCATTTTGCTGTTTATACAAATGTATGCAATGCAGCACTTTGTGCTTTTAAAAGCAGCTGGCACTGCAGCACATACATGTGTACAAATGCCCAGTGGAGGTACTAGCTTTAATGTGCGTTAACTAAAGCCCATTAATGCATGTGTAGATATGCCCTACATGCCACAGTTCCATGACCCATACAATTCATTACCCTTTCCATTTTTTGAAGTAAAAACATAAGGTATTGGGCTCATAGTTTAAAAGATACGCTAGTGAATACAACTGCAATTTGATGAAGATCAATAAAAGAGTCCCTAATATACTATTTTATAATGTCTTATAAATTGTGAGTCAACCTAGTAATTTTCAGTACCTGACTCATAGGACAGGAATGAATCTCCCTCTACTATCAGACAGACATATCCCTCTTCATAAACTTATCTAACTCCCTCCTAAAACCCGTTCAGTTTGTCCCTAGTATGCTGAGTAGGAGGCTGTTCCAGAGCCTCTAATGGTAACCTAATTTCCAAACTAAATTTTTTCATGAACAAATGGGAATAAACACTGTTCTTCAGTTTCTTCCCTTGATGCTTGCTCCCTGATGTACATGGAGTGAGCTACCATGTCCTTCTCAACCTCCATTTTGTAAGACTAACAGTGATGTTGGTGGTCTTTCATAAGAAAAGTTGTCTATGCTTATATTTGAGAAAGACAAATTCAAACTGGCTAAGTTACAGAAAGGGACTGTTTGGATGGACATGGGTGGCCAGAGTTCTATCTGACTTGTGATTTTTGAATGGTTGAGGCTGGCAGGACTTACCACATTTTGGTGTCATTTGAAAGAGCAGATTTGTCTGAAGCAAAAGGGCTCTGTGCTTTGGTTAATATAAAAAAGCAGTATGTTTTCTCTTGTAAGGGTGTGTTATAATCCCATGTAGAGGACTCTGAAATCACTGTTTTTATACAGGCTGCTTGTTGTATGCACACAAGTGGTATTGACAGCTAGATCCAAAGAGCAGTTCTTCCGTTATCTGGTAAATACTCTTATCCATGTTCAGGCTGTAAAAGGATATTTGGGAAAACTTAAATCCAGAGGAGTTCAGTGAAATCATTTATTGTTAAACACTCAAATCTGCTATCACAGGAACTCATTCCAGGGCCAGGCCTGAAGACGGAAAAGAAAAAACCACCTCTTGACAACACTACAATCTATAAAGCATTCCCAATACAACAATATTTACTCCAGGTCAGTGCTCCAGAATGTAAAATAAGGTATTGGTACAGCCCACGAATCCAAAGCTCTTGCACTGAGTTACTTTGTACAAAGAATATTACAAGACATACAAGACATCTGCCTCAGGAGCGATAACGAGTCTGGTCTAATAAGGTTTGACATTCAAACCTTAAAACCATACCAAGTAAAATTATCGAAGTATGACATGACTGAGAGACAAGTGAACAGTTTGGAAATATTAACAACACCATGGGCACATCTACACATGTAATTAACGTGCCTGAATTTCTCGCAGAAAATTTAGGCTCATTAAAGGGCTCCCCTGCACATGTCTACATGTGCACCTGTGTTAGGAGCAAATTGAGTCAATCCAGGGCTGCTCCTGCCCTGGTCTGTCCCCCTGCAGCAGCCAGGAGGAGCTACAGGGTCCCTTGGGTGCCAGCCTCTCACTGTCCTGGCTATGGGAGCAGCCTCGATCTGCACAGACTGGGGGGTGGGAACTGTCCCAGTTTGGTGGGAAGGCCAGTGAGCCCCACGCAGATAGGCATTTGTCCTGATCTTCTCAATGCAGGAAGAGCTGTCCTGGCTGCCATGTGGAGATTGGGACCATCTGCATCTCCATGTGGCTGGGAAAGCTGTCCCACCTGCCAGATAACTGCCTCCCAGCCACGTGGAGATCAGGATGGGTCCCAATCGGCATGGGGTTCTCCACAGGGCTGGCAGACAGCTCTCCTCACCTCCTGTAGCCCCCTGCTGCCTAGGCTGACTGGGAACGATTTTCTCAATAGGCTAAAGAATCAATTGGCATATGCAGTTGCAGAGTAAAACCCCTTTAACTAAGACTCCCTGTCAGTCTAATTAGGAGGTATTTAAAAAAAAAAAAAGCCTGAAAGCTCTTTCTGTCAGATTAAATACTGCTTCAAGTTAAAATAATAAGAATGGAAATCCCAAAGTTTCAACTATAGCTCATTTTCTTATCTTTGGTAACTATATTACTACCAAAGACCAGTACTTACTGTCTTACATCTGTGTGATATCTGACTGAGCACCGCTTAGTGTCTGAATGTGCTCACTCAGGAATGATGTTCATTCAAAGATAGTCAAGCAGCAGTCACTGTGCTAAAGTCTGTAGACTAAATCTGAAACATGACCTAGTAAAGCAGTTGTTAGAAATACCCTAGAGTGAAGCTGGTTCTGCATGAGCTTAATCATGTGATCAGGACCTAAATATAGTCAGTAACTGCTGAGTACTGACACTTTCAACACAATTATTACAAGGAAAAATATGTTTAGCTACCCATTCCTACCAGAAGGTGTCACTGGTGAAAGGGAAATCATTTTGGAAAGTTGTCTCGAGTAAGTATAAATTTTCAGAGCCTATAATATATTGTTATTAATATTTATTACATATATAATACTATACATACTAAAAAAAAATCTGTTTCTTGCATTTTCTGCATCTCACAATAAATAGTGATACTTTTCTTCCAGTTCTGAAGAATCCCTAAATTATCCATTCTTAATTAAAATCCATACTTACTTCTCTTTAGATCTGCAGCATCTGTTAAAAGATTAAAATAGGAGTAAAAAGAATGATCTTCAGTGGTGAGTTAGAAAAAGGGAAAGGTATTGTGAGGATTGATTAGATTATGCTAAAGGACTATATACACTAAGTTGCATGCTTAACAGAAAAAAAATGTCCATAACATATTATCCTGCATCTTTGTGCATGCAAAGCACCCCACAGAAACATATACCATATATTTGTTAATATGAATCCCTCACTATGCTAGGCAGAATGCTTCCAGCATATATTGGAAGGATTTTTGCAAGTCTGAAGAGAAGAGGAAATAAGCAGCCATTGTAAAATGCAAAACTTGGAACCCTTTCTTTTTAAAGGGAAACATGCACAAGATAAAGCTGCCACAAGCATGGACGGAAAAAATGAATCTACGGTCTTACTGACCTTGGCAGCGTTATACACAAGAATCAACACTTCTTTAAAATCTCTCCCTTGATCAGTTTTCCCACCCCTCAGCTTGAAGATTATACATTGCTTTATAATGAATGCAAGGTGGAAATCCAACTTTTATTTAATAAACTGGAGGCTGATTTGTGCATCTATGTGAAGGATCAGCAAAGAAAAAAAGTCTGTGGGTGATGAAGGGTGTCTATATACAACTTATGAAATACTTAGTTTCATCTAACTATTGCATCATTATACATGGAGACATTCAATGAGTCAGTCATTGGCTGGAAAAGCCCCTGGCACACATCATTCAGTGTTTCTGGAAAGAGCAGCAGAACAAAACAAAGATCAATAATTATGCTCTAGGTGAACCACGGGTATGCTAAGAAAGATGGCTGAGCTGGAAATGTCTAGTTCAAACATATTTATCTGCAGGGATAGGGAAGCAAAGAGTTGAAAATACGCAAGATAACAAATCAGGGTTTTAAAAAGACAGAATGAGGATTGTTACAAAGCAGATGCATAAAAGCATAGGCTTTTGGATGAAGACTGGACTATATATTGACTGCAGAACCAGGCAGAGTCAAAAGCAGCCAGCTGGAAGGAGAAAACTGATTCCAGGTTCTAGAGAAGAATCCGTAAGGCTTTTGGTGTGGGACCTGTCCTTATGGGACACTGAACCAAGTATAAGCGTGGTGAGGAAATGAAGGCTGAGAACAGCAGACAGCTATCCCGTTTTGTCTTGACCTGCGTATATTTTGTTCTCTCTAAAGAGAAGAGTGATTGTGATAGAAATCTCTGCAAAGCCTTTGTGTTAAATGTTTCAATTACTTCATGTTCCTGGGGAATTTAAGTGTAAACCACAGTGGGCATGTCTACACAAGCTGCTTAATGCCCATTGGACTAATTCTACTGCACATTAGCATGGCTGGCAAAAACCATGCTAATGTACATTAGATCAGTCCAATGGGCATTAAATGTCACACAAAAAGTGTTCATCTGCACTAATGTCCAGTAGCTGTGATTACTCCAATTACCTGTTATTACAGGTACTAAACTTAATGTGTCATAATTACAGTGCATTAATGAATGTGTAGATGTGCCCAGAATCACCTTGTTAGAGCCCTGGCAAGTGGCATGCTTAAGCTGTTGGGATGTCTTTAGGTGTCGTTATTGATCTTGGGAGCTAGTGCAGCTGGACTACAAGGTCCCAGTTCTGCAGAGGGAGAAAAAGACAAAGTCTATGCCCAGGGAGCATGCTGGAGAAACCACAGATAGATAGTGGTGGAGCTTATTTAAATTTTAAAAGTCTAAAGCTCACAGATCCAACTTGTCAGGACCCAAACAACAGCTCAGTAGGCACATCTTTAAGTGCAATTAATGCAACTGAATAAACTCCAGTGCAACTTGAGCCAGAGTAAACTAATCCAGATGTCACTGTCTACGTGTGCATTTAAGCATAGTTATTAGGGCTCTGCGAAATTTCAGCAGCTGTTTCGTTTCAGAGGTGTTTAGGGCTATTTTGGTGACTGAAACACCAAATCTGAATTGAAACAGAATGCTCAGAAACACCTCTGAAATGAAACGAGGTGTCCTAAATGTTTCAGAAGTGTTTCGTAAATGTTTTGGAAAATTTTGGAGTTTCAGAGCTGGACTTGCAGGGAAACAGTTGTAACCTGCTGCCCTGCTGCATGACTCAGTTCCGGTGATGTGAGGCTGCACAGGGCGGGCAGCAGAGATGAGTAGACCCCCAGCATGGATCTCTGCTTCCTGAGGAGCCAGGTTGTGCAGTAGGGCACTGCTGGTCCCTGCTGTGTGACCTGGCTCTGCAAGGAGCAGAGATCTGGTGCAGTGTGGGGTAGGCAGCAGCAGCAAGGAGATCCCAGTATGGATCTCTGCTCCTTGCAGATCCAGGTCATGTAACAGGGCAGTGCTGATCCATGCCACATGATTTGGCTCCACAGGGAGCAGAGAAGTGATCCAGGGCAGTGTGGGGTGAGCAGTGGCGGCGAGGAGACCCTGGCATGGATCTCTGCTTCCTGTGGAGCCAAGTCAGGCAGCTGGGACCAGCAGGCTTGCTCACTGCTCTGTGCTGCTTCTCTACCCTGCCATCTGGTGTGACAGAGACCAGAGATCTGCACGGGTGCCTCTTTGCCTGCATGGAGGGCAGCAGCCCTCCCCCTCCCCTGGATAAGCCACCCATGGTCCCATCTGTCTCCCTGCTGGGGCCCCAAGCCTCTGGCCCCAAGCTCCGCCCAGCTGGGCAATAGGGCTGTGTGAAGTTTGCAGCCTGCTCAAAATAGATTCAGAGGAGATTTGGCCACAATGAAAAAGGACAGTGATCCAAAACACCAAAATGAATCACTGTCCTTCAAAACAGCCAAATCCAGAACTGAATAAAAATACAGCTGTTTCACACAACTCTAATAGTTATTTACTCTTCCATCAGATAGTATTTGTGTCTGACAGAACCATCTGACGGTGCAGTAAATTAGTCTACACTGGTCTAATTGCTGCATGTGTGTATATGGTGATGCTTTACTGTACAGCAAATTAGTCTACTGTGCAGTAAAGTACATGTGTAGATGTGCCCAGCAGGAGTTCAGAAGAGGGAAGCTCAATCAGGGCTTGACATACCAGAAAACTTTGTGAACTGTTCAAATTGTTTGAACCACTTTGTGCCTTCTTTCTAGTCTAAATTTATCAAACTTCAGCTTCCAGTCATTGGACCTTGGTAGACCTTTGTATGCTAAACTGAAGAACCATCTGATATCAAATTCTAGTTTCCTATTTAAGGTTCTTACACACTATACTTGCTACCCTGTTACCTTTTCTTTGATCAGCTGTAGAGATTGTACTCCCAAGCCTTTATTTTTTTTTTAAAGTAAGGTTCATTTTCTGGTACTTTCAGAAGTACAGTCTTATCTGCATGCTCTCTTCTACTCCCTGGAAGATAGAACACTTGAGTTTCTCCCAGGTCATTTATGAAAACATTAAATATAATATAGTGCTGAGAATGTTGACACAACTTTTTGCCAGCATCCCAAAACTGAATGAAAACCAACATTAGCAGACCAAAATATTCCTAGAGAAGCTCATTTGAAACATCTAGTTGCAATTTATCCAAAGCTGCAGATTTTAAATGTCTAATGTCAGCTGCTCTTTAACATGTTTATGAATTCCTTTTGAAATGAGGAGTATAATTATCATCATCATCTGATATGAATACATTTGAGTTTTTCTCCAAATTTATTTGCTCCAATATTTATCGAGTACTTCTGCCTTTCCCGCATTACTGGTAATTCTACCACTTTGTATGTAGTATTGGCCAGTATCATTATTAGGCCTCTTTTTTTGCCCCCTCTGAAAACACTTTCAAATTCCTATCTTAAAGTGGTTTCTAAAGATAGGAATTGCCTTTTGAAATTACTTCTTTCTGCGCTTCTCATAACAGTTTAGATCATTACTTTTTGCTATTGTAGGAGGATGCAATGGAATATATAAAAACAAACTGGTGTTAGCTTTCAGTTTATATTAGGTTTCTATGACTAGCTTTGTTTTGGCCATCTAAACTGGCTCCTTCACAACAACATGCTTTAAAATCTCCAGTCATCAGATCCTGTTTGTCTCATTATACAGGAACAATCGGTGACACAGGCCTGAACACTGAGGCAGGCAACTGTATTTAGGATCTTGGCAGTGACACCAAAACTAACATCTTGTGAACAGTCTGTAGGTACAGCCAGAAGTAACAATGGATACAAGTACAGAAACACTTCTTCAGCTGCAGCCTAATTCCATTTAAGGCTCCCCAGTCTAACTCCTGGTGCTTGACAGAAAGCACCATGAGTTAGACTAGGGGTAGGCAAAATGTAGCCCATGGGCTGGATGCAGCCCTCCAAGCCATTCTATCTGGCCCGCGTGGCCCCTAAAAAAATTAGAAAATTAATATTAATCTGCACTGGAATGCCTGTCATGTGGCCCTCAATGGCTTGCCAAAACTCAGTAAGTGGCCCTCCATCCAAAATAATTGCCCACCCCTGAGTTAGACCAACCCTCCCAACCCAACAGACATTCACTATTAGATCAGGAGGGTGGAGGATTGAGCTCCACTTTGGTGCCAATCCAGTGAGAGAGGCTGCATGCATGCAGCATCTTCCCCTAGCCCCACCCTCCCTCTCCCAGCCTCAGTGTTTCCTCAAGATGGGGTGAGGAGAAGGTAGGGGAGGGAGGTCCATTCTGGGGTTTACCCAGCCTGCACTGGAGTGAGGAGGTAGGTGGCTTAGAGCTTCACACCTGAGGAGGGCTCCAATCCACTTGCCCCACGCTCCAGTGCAGCTGGGCGAGCCCCAGATGGAACTGCCTCCTCTCCCTTTCCCGCCTCCCATCCTAAAGACAGCACTGGGGACATAATGGGGGTTCATTTGTTGCTCAATTGGGCACTATTTAGTGCTCTGCAGCCATGCATTTCTATCAGCGCATGGCTATAGAGTGCATTCAGTGACTGATCGTGTGACAAAATGTCACTTCTGTCATGCCCATAGAGTCAAAATTAGGACAGTTTAGCTAAACTGTAGTACTCTTAATGACACACGGTGGCAGGGGTGGGGAGCACCTGGTGCTGGCACTGCCCACAAGGCAGTGAAGGGCCACGTGTCACCAGAGCAGTGGTTCCCAATCTCAGGGCATGACCCAAATTAGGGTTGCAGGGGGGTCCGCAGTAGTGTCGCATTGGCCCCGTGGAGCCAGGCGGAGCAGCTGCAGCCCCTCCCACAGGGAGGCTGTGGTTTGGCCTGCCCCCCTGGGTGAATGTTTTTTTAAGTTTCTTCCAGCCACAGGGGCTTGCATAGGCCGATTTGCCCCGGGCCCTGCACCCCCTCGGGTTGGCTCTGGGTTGCGGGGGGGCAGGGTCCTGATTTAAGGTCACGGGAAAAAAAAAGCTGGGAACCACTGCACCAGAGCTTCCTGAACAGCAGTGGTGGTGATCTTCGTGGGGTCCACCCCCCTCAGCATACCACCAATGTGATATCATGCCATGTCCTGCCTCCCAGCCATGCTGAAGCTGATGATTCTGAACCACTTTAATGCATTTAAAATCAAGGCTATGTCTTTCTAAGGCCACATAAAGCTGGGGGAAGAATCAATCTAAATTCTGTAGGTCTCTCTGAGTGATGGATTGGGAGTGAACCAGCCTGCAAGGAACCAGCCTGCTCTGTGACGCCTGGCCAGCTGACAGAGAAGCGTATTCATAGGACTGGTAATATACATATATAATTGAATTGCTTGCTTGCTAAAACTATATCAAGATGCACACCAGCAGTTGATACTTTGTAATGCTCAATAAACTGATTTATTAAGGAACTAAAAGACTCTCATTTGGAGAAAGATTAAAAGCATATTCTTAAGGCAATATGGATCCTTCTTGCTTACTCTCCATGTTGGAGGAGAACCAGCTTTGCCCTGGTCTTCAGGCAAGCACCATACTTGAGGCTAGAGAAGTTCTATCCTGTCTAGGTACCTAGGTGACTCCAGCAGCAGAGTGTTTGGACACCTCAGAGGTGTTAATTAATCTATCTTTACAGCACTATTCTAAGGTAGGGAAGTATCTCCCATTTAATCAATGAGGAATTGATACAGATGTATTACATCAGTGGTCTCCAACCTTTTTTATGGTAAAGACCACTTTTTGGAACTAAAGATCACCCTTTAGTTGGGCCCTCCCCTCCCCCCACCCGCTGCCCCGCCGTCTGTCCCACCCCCTGCCCCTTGCACCCCTGGACTGTGGAGTCCCAGAACCAGCCAGGCCAGGGCCCGATCCCACTTCTGTGCTGCAACTGCACTGAGCAGCGCCCACCCAGTAGCCGGAGGAATGTGACATTGGGCCCCAGCCTGGCATGGTCTGGGACTCTCCACCACCCAAGGGTGTGCTGGGGGGAGGAAGGCGGGCTGTGGGTACAGCCTGACAAAAGCCCCAGAGGCCCATGCCCCCACCACCTGTGCTCAGGATGAGGCAGCTGCTGCTGCAGGCTGCCCACTGTGACCTAAGCACAGGTTGGGGGGGACAGGCCCTCAGGGCCTCTGCTGGGCTATGCCCAGCAGTGGGAACCCCCCATGCACCTCTGGAAGATCGGATCTTGCCAGACCCAGCTGGGCCACGGTTGCCCCCATGCAAGCCCTGCAGCTCAGCTGAGCTGCGTCCGCACGTGGCCAGCTGCAGCAGGACTCGAGGTGCAGCAGCCTCTGCCATGTCTGCCCCCGCAGAGATGGGGAGGGAGTCCTCTGCACCTCTGGAGTAGCCCCTCTGGGCTCCAATCCTCCCACCACCCAGCCAGGCTGGGATCCCACTTACCTTCCCCTGCTCCTGGCTGGGCCACACTGTCAGCCGCTCACTGCAGGGGCCTTGATCTGGCCCCCACCCCTTCTCTCCTCCACAGATTGAGTTGCTAGGGGTGCTGGGTGTACACATGTGTGCACACCCAGCTGTCCCCCCAGCCCAGAATCTACCAAAAGAGGCTTTAGGATCTGCCTATAGATCAGGATCCCCAGGTTGGTGACCACTATATTACATGATTTGGTTGAGCTCATGCAGTAAGTCTCTTACAGGTGGGAACTGAGCCGGGATGTTAAAACCTAGTCCAGCATTAACACAGGACTATCCTTCTCATTTGTAGTCACAAAAATGGAAATATTCTTACAGACAGAGCCATAACACTTTTTTTGAGTTCTAGTACATGGTAGCATTACCAAGACCTGGACCTCCTCCCTGAAGATGAAGTAAAATTTTATTTTTAAATGCAACTCTGATGCTGTCTTTGCCATAAGAGTCACTGTATAAGAGAATAGACTAGTCTATTAAATCAGACTCCATTGATTCAATAGTTATTCTGCCCAAGGGCACTGGGAAAATTTACTCTTCATTTTCGCAAAAGACTTCATCCTGACAATAACAGGTACCTCTCCACCCCAAGACAATTCCTCAAGGGAAAAAACACACACCGATTTGCTCCATATTCTTAAGTTGTGCTTAGGTTTTTTATCCATCCACTTAAAGGCAAGACCTCTTCTACCATGTCTGCACAGTTAGTTTTTTTGTGCATATTACCACTTTAAAGAAAAATTGGATTGAGGTTTTTCATTTACAAAGTTCTTCATCCATCACTGCAAGCAGACTTCTGTTCCCTTGGCTGTCAAGAGGTGCATATGGAAAGTAACAACTCTATCTCAAAATGACTTGAGTATTGGTTAAATTTGTCAAATGAAACTACCTTTGTGAGCAGGGCCGTTGAGTGTGCATTTCCAGATTTATCTAGAAAAGGGAACAAAAGTGACAAGTTGCTAGTGTTGAAACAGCCTTTGCCCATCTGTCTGCACTGACTCACCAGTTCCTGTAGATCTCACTACACTATACATCTGGAATTCATACAGGACCAAACACATTTAATGAATTACAAGGCTGTCCATCTGCCAGCCTGTACTTAGCCCATCCAATAGGCTGCCAAGAGCTCCCTGTCAAAGGAAATGCCCAAACATCTGTCACACCCAAGGTGCAGAATGGAAGAAAATAGCATGTCATAGGTGGGAGACTGGGGAATTCAATGAAAAAGAATTAGCACCTACTGAGCCAGACTGGCTTGTAAATTACCTATACAATTCATCAGTGGTACACAGATAATTTCAGATGGTGTTTAACATCTGTGGTCTTAACCACATATTATATAAAGTCAGGGTTGTAATTTTTACCTTGTTCCTTCACAAAGACCTATTGTTTCAATACAGAAGTTACTCTATTAAAATGTAAGAGTGCTATATGAATGAGCTCTATTAATTCAAAACCTCTTCTTAATGCCTGGCAAATAGAACTCAAGATATGACATTCTGGGCAAGTTTACAGGATTTTAAGTGACAGATGCACACTTACAATCCAGGACACATTCATGCACAGAGGATGAAGTTTATACCAAACACAAGAATTACCTAGCATTAGCAATCACCAAGCCCTAATCTCTTCCCCCAAATCCCACATCTTTTTAAAACAAATCTCCCCGGCATAGAACAGGAAATAGCATCCAGTGTGTTCCATCCCCTTCACTACTGTGAAAGGAAGGCATTTCTCATGAAGACTGTAGCTATGTGTTCTTTCATTAAGAACCTGTTAGTGTCTTGTGCTTTTTGTACAGTAGCTGTCAGTCCTATGAGTATGATCTGAAAGACCAAAGACAAGAGAATCACAGACATACAAAGGTGCCTCCCTCACCCGGAGAAACAGGAAACCAAACAGCAAACTAGGGACCAAACAGGAAATAAGCCAGGTATTCTTTTGAGATGGGCAATGGTCCGGGCTAGATCTTATATGATCAATTTGGCCTCAAATAGCCAAACACTTTGTTTCTGGGAGTGAGCTGATTTGTACTAGAAGTGTTTGTCAAATTCTCGTTCAGAATCCAATTACTTTCTGATGGATGTCTGTTGACAGACTAACAAAACATTACCTAAATCATTACAGGACTTCACTGGAAGAGTAGAGTATTCAAGTAAAGACAAAATTTGGTCCCAAGTAGAACTATTATTTTAAACATGTTAAAAGACACAAGTCTATATTCACTACAAATACCATGCAGCCTGCAAATGCCTAGCAAGTTTCAACAGCACTGCAGAAGGACAGTTAGAAAGAACTAAGAAGTTGCTTAAACATATGCTTATGGTTGGTCATCAGCAATCCCTCCATTTGAGGATGATCTCTATGACAACTCATTGATCTCTACCATGACTCTCTATCATAGCTCACTGCTATGCCAAGTAAGTTTGTATTCTGTATTGGGTAATACTTGCACACAGTAAAAAAGCCTCTCCCTGCAAGACTGCCATTTTTTGCTAAAGTTGGTAGTGAAAGATCTAGTAATGAACATACGTAAAATAATCCTAGACTGGGAAATATTCAATTTTCTACTTGTATACATTACCCCTTATCTAAAATCAATGTAAAGAGTCTCATGGACTTCAAAGGGCTTTATATCAGGTCGATGTTACACTGTAGGGGCCTTAGGCCCTGCGTCAGCAAAGCACACAAGCTCCAGTTTAAGTATGTGTTCAGGTCTATTCTTGAGTCAAGGCCTAGATTACTTTTCCATCACAAAATACTGAACCTCTATTATTTCACCAGGATTATACAAAATACCCTTCAGTCACTGATTATAAGACAGAAGAAATGTGCCAGATGCTATCCAATACAGTTGAAAAAAGAAAGCACAATTGCTGTACTAAATGAGATAGGAGATGGATCCTGAAGAAAAGAGGTGGGTAATGTAAAATGCAGTAACTTACTAAGGGATACCTGATGAAGATGCCTTGCATTCAAATGCTGTTTACCTTTATCTCAACAATGCAGTTGGCCCAATAGAAGACATCACCCATAAAAATGATTCTCTGTCTCACTAAGGGTCAGGCACTTGTGCCCAGATGCTCAAAGGTATTTAGGTGTCCAATTCCCATTGCAATCAACTATTTGCTCAAATGTGGTGGGGATCTTGGCTGCAGAAACTGCTATGAGGGCAATGTAGAAACTCGAATGAGACCAGACAGAAAATTTGTACACTGCATGGAAAAAACAAGAGCAGTAGTTTTAAATGAAACTACAAAGTATTCAGCACAAGAGGAACACATGTAAATACATTGGATATATTGCTTTTAATTTGCAATCTGATATCAAGACTTTTGTGGCTAAGAAATTGATGAGTAGAGGAATGTGACTGCATAAGGAACATGGGCAGAACTCACCCAGGGTTTGTTTTGTCTGTTTTAATTTAAAACGTGGCCAAAAGTTATTTCTGACTTTCTTGTACCTAGGAAAAAAGGTACTGTTTTAAAGTCTCATTTTCATAGTCACTAAAAGTGGCCTCTTGATGACATCAGAGTTTCTCATGTGGCTTTTATTAACTAGCATCAGGATTTTTGCTATTGCCGTTAAATAAAAACATATGTATCCACACACATATGGACATTATTTTCTTATCTACCTCATTAGCTACAGTGGTAAGAGTAAATTAAGCATATCTGAGGATGCAACATTATAATCATCCCCCTTAATTGGTTTCAGGAGTTCCCAGCATTATATTTCACCCATCTCTCAGTCACAGAGCAATTTCTCAAGCAAGAAGAACTGACGGCCAATTATTTATTTATTTACTAAGTGAGTTATGTCCGGTGTACCATAAATAGCTCAGTGCAATTGTAGTCATTAACTGTAACCTATTTCTGAGTGACTGTGAAAATCACAATTACATGCTGATTAAGAAATATCAAATTGGTTTTAAATATCCAGAGCCAATTCTTTACATTATACGCATGCTGTGATCAGAAAGCCAAGTAACATTTAACCCTGGAAGTGGGATGTGACTCCTTTCTGTGGATGAATGAAAACAGTAAACATAGAACTATTTTTCAGTAAGGCACCAAATGTAGGTTCTTCTAAAATCTAACTTACACATCAAAACTTTTTGTCCACTCTTTCTTTCCATTTCCCATAGTCAAGTTTAAGGTCTCAGTCCTTATCGAGACAGTCAGGGCACACATGTGACATTTGTCATGCAATCTAGCTCCTGAAAGCACTCCACAGCTATAACCTAACACACATGTATGGCTGCAAAGCACCTCTAAAATGGCCAATCGCACAAAAAATTAACCCTTGTCTAATCAGGTAACAGGTTAAGACACTGTGCTTTAGGGAATTTATGTTCCCTCAAGGGTTAATTTTTCATTCAGAAGCAGGGCTAGGCTGGTGTAAGCACCAGATTAGTTCTGCCTGTGGGGCTGTCATCAGAGAGGGAGGAAATGGAGCAGCAGAAGCTGAAAGGCTGCTATGCCTGACTTGAGCTGTGGAGGGAGTGGGATAGGATGCAGCCACTCACCTTGCTGGAGTATTGGGAGGAGATGGGTGAGGTGCCCCAGTGCAAGGGGGCTTCGTTCCATTCTGACCCCCTCTCAGCTCTGGCTGGGCCCCTGTGGCAGCAGTAGCTGCCAGGCAAGCCTGGCCTGAGCTGGAGTGGGGAAGAAGGGTGGAACAGAGCCCCTACACCTGGGGGTTTAGTCTGGCTCCCCTCAAAACCTCAAGCCAGGGTAGGTGGTGGGGGCCACAAGATGAGGGGCTCCATTCCACCCCCAACTTCCTGGTCAGGTTGCACAGAGCATCCTGGCATCTGCTGCTACTCCCTTCACTCCATCTCCACCCACAGCCCTGGAGCTGGGAGAGATTAATGATGACGCTGAAATACCATCACAGCAATCAGTATGGTATAAAAAGCATGCTAGAATGGAACTGGAGTATTCTTTAATGGACTGAAAACTAGTCGAAGGAAAACAAACAGCACTGATCATCAGCCCTGCACGATTCTGGGGTAGGGATGTGGTGTTACAAGTAGAGAAATCCCAGGATCTGGATTAGATCCAATCTCCATTTGTTTTAGATTCTAAGCATGAAGGAGACAATATAGAATTATTTATCTATCCTTTGCCACACACATGGTGGGAGGGGAGGGAGACACATACATGTATTTATGATTTTTGGTTTTGACAGTGGGGGTGAATTATGAAAAAATATCAAAGCTAGCCACATTTGAGAGAAGAGAGCATGTCAAGGGTGAAAAGTGGTATTAGTTGCATCTTGAACAGGGAAACTGACTGAAGCAGTGAAATATGAAGATATCTGTCATAGGGCTATTTAAGCAGAGCAATAATCTGGGTGTCTTAAAAAGGGTTTCTGAGCTAATGTGTACTGTAATGACCATTAATGTAATAGAATCCTATTCTATCATGAACAGGAAGTGTTTAACCAAGGAAAACAGCTACAAGCAATTAACATCAAGCTTCAACATAGCCTGACTTGTAGTTTCATTTCCCTGGTTTGCTAGGGAATTCATGGGCATTTATAGACATGCTCCAGGAGACAGGGAATGGAGGGGGCATTAATTAATGCAGCTCCAAGAGCCACACTAATTAAAAGCTCCCAGAGCATCACGTGTAGCAGCATCCCCTCACTGCAAAGTGGCAGTGAGCTGCTTTGAACTAAAGCTTGTCAAGTGAGCGTTGGTTTAAAGCACCCCGCTGCCATTTTTCAGCGCAGGGATGCAGATACGTGTGATGCTGGAGTCTGCTGGAGCTTGGTAATTTCCACAGTGGAATTACAGTGCATCCGAGCAGCCTCCCTGCATGTGTGCAAGCGCCCTGTAATTGTGCAATCAGTGGGTAAGCAAGATACTGTAAATAAAAGCATTTCAAGAAAAAAAATCATTAAATGTTTTAGGAACTGGATGGATTATATGATCCAGAACATGTTAGTAGTTAAGAATTCTTCTCCTATTTCTACATATACATAGATACATACTTTCACAATGTATAAAGGAAGAAATTTGACAACAGAATAGAGACAGCAGTTTTTTTAGCTCTCTGTCTACTTATTAATTATCTGTCCTTGTTAGTTTTCTGCCTTCTTATTTGTCTCCCCCCCCCAAAAAAGGCACAAGAAAACATGTTCTAACAGCTCCTGTTTTGTAGTTAAGTCAGTAAGGAAGTAAAGGAGTAGTGTATTCCACTTTCCTGCATAATAAGTAAGTGCATAATTTTCTCAGCTATAACACATGATGCCAGCCCCAATTTTTTACCTACTTCTATACTATAACAATCTGTTATCTACCTATTAGTAAAGTTCACAGCATCTTGCATGGCTACTCTCGACTTTGTAAGGTAATTCTGCTCAGTTTAACTACATAGTCACTGGTTCCTGAAATAGCGAAGGAGAAAAAGCTGTCAAAAGGCTGATATTAGAACCCCGGAAGAAGATCAGAACTAGTCAGTCTGAGGGCTGCTGCACTGGCAGTGGTTCAGATGAATTATTCTGTACTTCATGAACATTACTTACATTAAGCTTTGGAAGGGTGCAGCCTTCTCAGTTTTAAGGTTATGCACTGAAGTAGAGCCTGCTATATGGTGCATTAGAAAAATAACCCTGTGTCAATCTCTGAAAGACACCACACTAAGCCTAGCTTCTTTTACTGAAGACATAAAAGGAGCCATCTTGCTTAAAGTGTAACAACTAAAACATTTCTATTACCATAGTTTAAACTGCAACAGCTTCACCAAGAAAAATACTGTGCTCTCACAGAGCAGGATCCATTTGGTACCTTGCTCAAATATCTAAAAACAAACGCTCACTATGGTAAATTAAGAAAATGCCTCAGCTGCCAAGAGACACACAAAAATCATGCAAGGTTGCACTGTTCTATTTTTTAAGAAAAGAATTTAGAGATGGCAAATGCAAATTTGCCCACAGTATTCAAAAAACAGTTTTCACATTGACAATGCATTTTCTTTGTTTTCTAGAAAACCTGCACATCATCATAACACAGCCACAATGTCTCCTGTGCTGCACACAGTCTAAGTATCACGATCCCGTTACTGATGGTCACATCTCACTTACTCAGCTAGAGAGCAGTCCCAAGGCATCTGTTAATGCTCGTGCTAGGTATGAGCATTTAATTTTACTAAGGACTAGCAAAAGTTTCTCCCTGCAAGCCTCAGTTCTACAGCTAATTTCTGCAGAAATGCAAAGCATATGGACTTCAAAGATACAAAACAGAGCTCTAAGCATTAAGAAAACAAATAACCGTACAATGTACAAAACTCTTATCCCATGGCAGGAATTCACTACAAAGTTTCACCCAAGCAACAGAAATTCCACAACCTAAGTGAGATCTACAAGTCTTACGCCATGTTCACTGGTATAGTTGGTATTACAATACATGAAATAACTAGGGGTTAATGAATTTGGGCTATATGACTTGGCCATTTAGAGGTATAAGACTTACATTCCTTCCTAGAGTTAAGAACAGACATCACATTTGTCCTAGAAGCAGACAAATATCCACTTTTTCCCAGTATATGCTATTGTACATCTGTATGATTATTGCAGTTCATTCTAGGGACAAGCCTATCAGGCTGTGTTCTCCCACTGGCTACCCACTGATGAAGGAAGAGCAATGCAGCTTGGAAAGGTGACTTCAGTGATTCAGGTGATTGCCTGACAACATGACCACCACCTACACCCTGTGTATGTATGGGTACAGACTTGCTAACAAAGCCATTTTTTGTGTCTGTTTATGGTACTATGTGCTGGAGAAGGGAACATGACTGGTGTTGCGAAAGATGGTTTTTCCAGTTATTTATGTTATCTGCAAATAAAAGGTGTGTCTGTTTCCCCATGTCAGGAAGCCTGTTTTTTATTCTGGATATTTGTGCTTTTACCATTCAATATTTCATCTTGGAGTTTAAGAGTTGGCGGAGGATATTTGTATATGCAAGCTGATAACTGAGATATACTTAACACAGATATTCTCAACCAGGGTGCTGCAGCATTAGGCTTGCAAACATGATTCACAAGATAAACCCAGATATTTCAAATAGAAATCCATAACTGTGGTCTTTTTTGGCACCAGAATGATTGCTCTATTATTTTTCTGTAGTAAAAGAATGAAAACTAAAAGCTGGCATTTTCAGAGGAATGCCTTGAATTTATCCAAGCGTGCCTCAAGTCTATTCAGGCACCTCAGGTCTAAAAAGATTAAGAACTACTGACTTAACAGAAAAGCCCCTTGGTTTGAATAATCATATCAAAGGCATTCCCCTTGATTAAGAAGTAGGGTTCTCTATTTCACTGCTGCTGCCAGCTCAAACCTGCTTTCACACACCTGCCCTGCTTATGAAATAGCAGTTGCTCATCCTGTTCATTTTTCTCTGTATCTACTGACAGATTCTGGGCTCCTCATTTCAGCCTCACTTTTCAGAAATGCAGTTGACTCCAACTACTGCTCCATTCTTCAGGTCATTTAATTATGGCAAATCCAACTGTTCAGAGGGTGACAACTCTGCAGATTCAAGTACTTCTCATCAGTTCAAAAATTACTTTCAAGTGCAGCTTCCATTGACATTACAGTACCTGCTCTTAAACTTTCTCTATTTCTGCCCCGAGTACCAATTTGTTTCTGATCACAGACTTTTTTCCCTGTGTCCTGATAACAGTTTTCAAGTTTCCTATATTTTTCACCTGGGCTTTCCCTTCAGAGTTCTCTCACTAGACTAGATGGGGTTTGAAAGGGTCAAAAACTTAATTGTGTGGCTCTTTATAGCCGCATCAAGAGGTACAAGCATTGTTTGACAACACATGGCCCTCTGCAGTCCAGATTCTGCTACCCTTATAGGTATGGAGTGATACTCATGTGGAATAGCCCTACCCCATTCAATAAGACAAAGCCAGAGCAATAGAGATATGCAGGAGACTTTGCACTGGAACAACAATGCAAAGCAAACAGTTTACTCCCACCTAGTGGTAGTAAAGAAGGAGCAGAGAGCTAATCCTGGGATTTCTAGCATAAAAAGCACTGAGCTCTCAACTGCATCATATCAAACAGAACGTTGTGTTCTTGCCCCCTGTCCTACTGCACTACCAAATCAGGAAGAGGTATTCTACGTGATGTGGCCGCCAGCAGGTTACTTAGAAAAGATCCACATCTTACACCCTGGGCCCATGCAACTTCTGTCCCAGACCCCTTCCTGGTTTAAGTTCGATCAGAGTCCTCCAGCATCCCAGCATGCTCTGCAGCCCTTGGATGGGCTGCCTGTTCCAGCTAAGCAGGGATGGCCCTAACCCTACTGACTTAGAAAAGTTGGCTGAGAAAAGGATGGGGATAGAAAACCCTGCTCTGGAGTGCTGCCGGGTTGGCCTGGCAAGGGGCCAGTAGCCCTTGTCAGGCACCCCCATCCCCCATTCCCTTTGCTGCTCCAGTGGCAGGAATGGTGGTGGGGCCAGACCCCAGTAGCCTGAGGGGAAACAGGGATTTACTGCCCCCATTGATAGGCTCCACTTGTGTACCTGGGGCTGCGGCGGCCAGACACCAATAGCCTGAGGGGAAGCGGGGGAGGGTTTAATCCCTATTGCAGGCAGCAGTGGTGTGGTGGTCAACGACGTGGTGCCCTGAGCTGGGTCCCTCCAAGGAATGGCCAGCCAGCTGCTGGGAACAGGGATGTGACTTCGCTGTAGCCAGGCAGGGAACCAGGGCTAGCTACAGCTTGACTCACCGCTGCCTCCTGCTGCAGCAGTGCAGCCCAGGCTGGGGTGGTTTTAGGGGGCAAGGGTCAGTGCCCACAGCCTCCTGCCATATGCAGGTGCTGTGGTAGCATGCGGGCTGCAGCGCAGCTCCCTGCCCCCTCCCTCTTCTGGTGGCAGCAGAGTGAACTATCATGGCAGACACAGGTGGGGCTGGGCTGGATTGGGCTGCAGTGGTCCATTGCTTCCCCATACCACCCTGAGTTCCTGGCTCCGTGGCCCAGGAGTGCAGCCTAGTCTGGCCTGGCCCTGCAGCGCAGGAGCATAGGCAACGACTGGCTTGCAGCAGCCTGCCCCTCCCTCTCTTGGTGGCAGTGGCAGCAGAGCGAACTATCATGGCAGACACAGGTGAGGCACCTGCTATTCACAGCTTGTTTGCATTGGCACCGGGTGCTTGAGGCAGTCTGCCATGGGCCAGTCACTTCCTAGGCCTCTAGGCTGCGGGGCCACGCTGGACTTGGCTGCGGTGGTCCATTGCTTCCCCCCACCAAGGCCCATATGCCTGGCCTGCAGCAGCCTACCCCAAGTGCCCAGTGCTGCTGCAAGCAAGCAACAGGTGCTTCACCTGCACCCCCTATGATAGTTGGCTCTGCCGCTGCCAGGAAAGGGGGCTGGGGGGGAAGCTGCACTGCAGCTGCAGCCTGCCTGCTACCATGGCTTCCACAGTGGGAGGCAGCAGTGAGTCAGGATGTTAGTAACCCTGGCACTGCAGCCAAATCACATCCATCCTCCCCGCAGCCAGCTGGCCACTCCTCAGAAGGACTCAGCCCAGGGTGTCATATCAGTACCCCTGGTGTTGCTGCCAGCAATGGGCAATAGCCCCTTCCCTCAGGCTACTGGCATCTGGCTGCCGCGGCCCTGGGTGTATGGCACTGGGTGCATGAGCAGAGCCTATTGGTGCCCACACCACCCCCTGCAATGGTAGCATTAACCCCCCACTTCCCCTCAGGCTATTGGGGTCTGGTCCTGTCCCGCTCCTGCTGCCAGCCGGGTGTGGGGGGGCTGAGGACTCCTGACAGGGGA
Organism: Crocodylus porosus; assembly: GCF_001723895.1. Taxonomy (NCBI): domain Eukaryota; kingdom Metazoa; phylum Chordata; order Crocodylia; family Crocodylidae; genus Crocodylus; species Crocodylus porosus. The sequence continues at coordinate 37,201,502 of NW_017728950.1, forward strand.
TGCTTCCTCCCTCCCACTCTAGGTGCACCCTGGCTGTGGTCCGTGCAGGCCAGGGTGGTGGTTTAAACCCCTCCCCAATCATACTCAGACCTGCCTGCCTGGCCATGCCCCCCCGCTCAGTTTAGTTTCCTTCCAGCTGAGGGCTCACTGTAGTGCTCCCCCTGGCTTCTGGCCTGAGCCACTGTAGGCATATGCCTGCATTTCGGGAGTCAAAAGTGCATGTCAACTCACTTGCAAATTACTAACCTGGAAAGATTGGATCAATTCAGGCTCCAGCTTTTTGAATGTCTGTCCCTAGCCTAACTATTGTTTGGGTGCCCAAATTGCAAACGCAAACATTACATCCCAGATAATCCCAGACTATGTTATGTAGCCCTCCCTCCTCAATTCTGTTCTTGTAGCTTCCAGCCTACTTACTGTCATTCTTTCCTTCAGCTCCCTGTAATTTATATGTTACTTTGCAGGAGGAAATTAAGACAGCAAATTTCTATCTGTTGCAATGCATGTAGCCAAGGAGGTTGTACTGAGTGGATACATAAACTGAAAGGGTTACTAAAATTAACATATTTAAAAGTACTGGAGGAAAAAAATCAAAGCATAAAACCAGTGAGCAATTAGCAAAGGTGCCAAGTCAACTTGCTAAGCAATCTGTGACACATAATCAACATGGGAGACAATGGAAAGGAACACTAACTAGTAATCAGGTGGAGCTGATGGGATAGAAAAGCTCAGGAGGGTTTCTCCATTACTCCATTTCTCAGAAAACTGAACTTTTTATTATAGTCTGCAATCTAATTTTTGCTCCGAGACAATTGAATCAAGAACTGTAAAAAAAAATAAAAAATGCATAGAACATCTGAGGATTGCTCTCTGCTGTACTAGTGTGCATATTGGAATGTAAAAGTAAATAATAGATGACTATTATTTATAATAATCTCCAGCAACAGGGCACTGGCAAGCTCACTAACAATACTGCCATGTTTTTGCTCAGCTCCTGTTGACTTCAGTAGGACTACAGGTACTCAACAACTCAGCTCTTTAAAAAAAATACAAAAAACTACCTTTCATTGGGTCACAAAATGCTTGACAGATTTAACGTTCTCCAATCAAACAACACATAAAATAATAATGGTAGCTATAGAAATATGTAATAAGTTATACAGAAGTGTAACAAAGTAGTATATGGTTTAGGGCAAATCATTTTTCAGAAAAGGTTTAAGAGATGCAGAGTTCCTGAGGCAGAAAGATACAGGAAGGCTTTCTAGAGTCAAGGGGCAGAGGGGAGTACTAGCCAGGTTTGCATTTACAGTCACATATAGAAACATCAGACCAGCATTTGCATCATGGTAAATGTATGTGCTAAATTTAGATTTGCCCTTGTGCATAAAGCTTTCAGAAACAGAACTTCTCTGGCTATAATACAAAAAATGAAATACACAGATAAAATGCCCAATTCTCCTGCATTTATTCAGGCATGACTATTAACTTCCACAGAGGTATTCCTAATTTAAACTATGGAAAATCTATCTTGGAGAGCAACCAGGTCCAATCACTCTGGTAATCACTATAACAAATAAATGGGTTTCTATCCATGTATTCCAAAATACAGCTAACCTGGTTCCTGAACAGTGCTAACTTTTAAAACAGGCTTTGAAGAAAACCCATTCAAATGTCTTACTGGCATTAAGTGCAAAAATGAGCTGTTTCCACAAGAGCTATGTTAAATGACAGATGACTAGCGGTGACCACAAATTGCCTTGATCTGTGATTTGTATTACAGCCTCGTACTCTAATATTAGGCAGCTGCATCACGCATGTGGGAATGAGAGCTTGTGAGGCTCTGAACAGTGTCGTATAGTTACAGAAACACCTGTCCTCATGTTGATCCCCTCATTTTCCCCTAGGAAAATCAGCATATTTGAGAGCCCTGAAATTTTTCAAGTGTACCATAAGCTGCAGTCTAAAGCATGAATAGAAAGCACTGGTTGAGGAACCCTTCAAGGACACTTATCTATAACCTATAAATTTATATATAAACTAAATTATATTTAATAAATATATATTAAGTATATTTATAGTTATACATAATCTAATATACAAGCATCCCCTGATTCTTATATATCATCACATAGGCATAGATATCTCAGATTCAGGTAAGAACTAGTATCAACAACTAGGCCAGCAAATATACAGCTATAAAACTAAGGCTGCAGACTTTGCTGTAACACAACAGTCTCAGATTGTTGGATGCCAAATTACTGTGAGCAGGAGCATCCTTCATGGGTCACCGTTTGTCTTAGTGTAGATTATAAATCTGCCTCTGCCTACAAGTTGCTTTACTTAAGCATGGAAGATTGCTAAGTGGATGGTCATTTATAAAGAAGCATGGATTTAGATCTTAAAAACTACTGATCTGTTTCTATCCTGTCTTTGGTGGCCAAAGCTACTCAAAGAAATCACATAAGAAGGTTTGCTGTTTTAACTGCTTTATAAATCAGTTTAACAGACAACAATCACCTGCATTTTCCCCTGTGCCCAAGATACTCTGCCTTGAAATATTTTCTTACATTTACTGTCAGGTATTAGTATATAAATAGCATCTCTGAGGGTACTTTACCTTGGGATCTAATGAAAACATATGATATCGGCAAGGATTGACCAAGCCGTTTCATGCACAGGGCACAGAAGTTAGAGCCTGAAAATATCAGGCCATTCTGATTGCTTCCTTGACAGAGTAGGTTGCAATTCCCTGAAAGAAGATGTAGGAGCTATTTTGGACTTGTACCCACCACCTGACTTTACCCAAAAAAATTAAGGTAGGAGCATAGGATTTGCCACCGTATTTATGGCACATATAGATTTTCCCATTACCATCATACAGGAGAATCTCAGTCTTTAATGTAATAATTGTGACAGCTTGTAACGAAATGCTATTATTACCTTTTCCAGATAGGAACCAGGATAGGGTGAGACTGTGGGAATAGGTCCTTAAGGGCCAAATTGTTAAAAGTATTTAGGTGCTTAAAGATGCAGACAGACTATGGTAGGATTTCTTTGTCCCAAGACTATTTAGGTTGGTGACAGAAAGGGCTGCATGAGAAAAAGATGGGCATAATTCCTTGCTGGGCTCAGAATCTGCTAAAACTATGAGGTCAACAGGGGACAGATGCCTCCCTGGTGGAATGGTATGGAGTTTCCATATACCTACAACTTCTACGCAAGTCAGCTGAGTTACACTGGGGATGAATTTGGTCTCATTGGGTGCGTCTACATGTGTGCCCCACTTTAGCGCTTGCTTTAGTGTTTTAGCAAGTACTAAATGACCATGCAGTACTCACCAGTACTGTGGAGTCCCAGTGGCACACAGGTCATTTCTGAACCTACTGCACAGTAGTGGTGGCACCATGGTTGGTGCCTGCTGATGCTACGTCACCATAGCAATGAACTATGTTGCCATAGCTCACTGCCAGAGCAACATAGCGCCTCATATAGATGTGCCCAGTAAGTTGTATCACATCATGAAAGTGATCATTTGACTCTGAATGCTAATTGGAAAAGATTGTTAATACCATAACAATATTTAGAGCCCAATGGACATGAGAGAAAATTATTTAGAAAATGTATCGTTGACTCACTGGTAAAACTGAAGCCAGGACCTTCTTTTTCAGGTGTCTGGGTTTCATTGGCAAGAGCCAATTAAAGTCATTGGCAATGAAAAAGCCAATGAAAGCCAGGACCTTCTTTTTCAGGTGCCTCCGTTTCATTGGTACTTATTCCAGGTGATTATCTTAAGAAGGCTAAGCACTCATTAAAGGAGCTGTGACAATCAGTGGGGTCATGGCTCAAAGACAGAACTAGACAAACAAGAAAAAAAAAATCAGCCCTTCCTTCTTGCAGGAAATTTGATTCTTATTTTTAGCATAAGCTTTCATCCCAAGTCAGGGCAAAAAGTTGAAATACTGAAAATGGAACGTTCCAAAATATTTACTCTCATAAACACAAAACATTGTTTCAGCATTTTCACTCCATATGAATGATTTCAATATCCAAAACAAAGTAATAATAAAAAAGTTCCATTTGAATTTGTTAAAGTGACCTTCCTTGTCCTCCATCTTCCCCCCATCCCCTCAAAAATTTGCTTTGAGTTCATTGGATTTTTGCACAGTCTCCTGGTGACCATTTTTCCCAAGTCTTAAAATGATACACTCTACTCCTCCCTGCTCTCTAGTGTGCTCAGCTGTCTTTAGCCTCTGGTCTCTGGTGAGTACACCAGAGACCTGGGAGTAGGGGGGAGGTACAGAGCACTATGGGATGCCAGAGGACCAGCAACCCCCCCACTCATGCCCCCTGGCTAGAGAACACCACTTTTGTCCTGTTTGCAGAAACAGAGGTTCTGAAAACAGACAAACTCATTCATTTGACCAAAGGGATGGGACACCCAGGACAGGGGTTTAAAAAAAAGGACTCTTCTGGTGAGAACAGGACATATGGTGACCCTACTATGAGTAGTGCGGTTCAGGCATCTGATACCTCAATTCTTCCTTCTGAGGCTGAGCTCCCTGCCTAGAGCATCCCTCTCAGGATGCACCATGCACCTTAGTCACAGAGGTGATATGGGAGATAGTATCCAGGGATGGCAGGTTATTGATGAGAGTTTAAATTATGGAACTTGCAAAACAGCTACCTCTTATGTCCCACACAAATAAATTACTCTTTTGCCCCCAGAAGAGCCTGTCAAGGTAAAAGGCTCGTTCAGGGGGAACTGCACATGCACTATAAAACTAACACCACCAAATACCTGTCACTTTACATATTCAAAGGACTGCATTATGATTATCAAATATTTGAATGAGGAGACACCAGGATCTGACAAGAAGCCTGCCAAGCTCTATAGCTGTGCAGCTTTATCAGTAAAGAAAATGGGTTTTTGAAAGGGGTGGAGCAGCATATTAAATTGTGAAGTAAATTGATTTGTATTCTGTTTAGTATCATGACTACTGAAAAAGTTTCAGGTGGCTTCAATTCATGAGGTTTCCTGAGCATATTTCTTGTTTTTAATCTAAGATGCTCTTCCCACACCTGGTAATTAAGTATTGCAATACCTTAATAAAGTGATTGGTTTTATTAGACTAGAACATTTCAGCAAGCACAAATGCAATCAGGAAATGTGAGAAACATGACAGTATTGTTCCAGTTGGCCTGCCAAGCAGCTATTATCTGACCACACCCCTGACCAGGCAATTATGTTCTTTTTTCATCTGGGGCCTCCATGACCTCATGTATCAACCTTAAGACCCCCCCCACCCAATCCAACAGGTTTTTATGCACATCCCTCTGTGGCTCCCAAGCCAGGTAAAAATGCGCTAGGCATCATGCCCTAATGATCATTGGCAACAATGGGAGAACGGAGAACTTTCAAGAACCAGCCAGCCAAGGGACAGTAAACAGGCCCTAAATGTCTCAAGTTGGACACCTAAAATTAGAATGCATTTTTACAAATATGGCCCTGAATCTTTCCTATACTCAAACTTATTGCGCATTCCTATATGATTTGCTTGAAGCAACACAGTAAGTCAGGGACAGCATCCAAGTTTTTAACACCCACCCATCTATGGTACAACTAGGTCACGATCTTCTCCTCTAAAATTTTTGGGCAAGATTTTCCCAAAATAAACTAGTGACAGCACATGACCCAACTTCAAATCTTTGAGGGGACTTGACTCTCTGAAAAGGGGTCAGCTGCAATTCCAGAAAAGCAAGCTGTTCTAAGATGTCAGGTTGTATACCTAAAATTCATGTCACATCTGAAAATGTTGATCTGACACTCCCCCTTAGCTGCTGTCAGAATTCTTTAATTTTCTTCACTTCTCCTTTCTGTTTCTGACAAACTTAAAACAGCTTTTGTCTTTTTGCGATCTGTATATTTAGAGAAAGATTCTGCACTGCATTTTAGAAGCAGCATAAAGGCCAAGAGAGGAAGGATGGTCCAGTGCAAGCCTGGAACTAAAGGACTAGCCTGGCTCCCCCACAGACATTCGGTATGATTTTGGCCAAATTGCTTAGTCTCTTGATGCCACTCAGATCCCCTGAGGATACAAACACTGCCCTACCTTCTGAGGTTGTAATGAGGATAAGCATCTCAAAGCCTGTGAGGTGGTCAGACATAGTCCACTAACCATACTAGTTATGTGGTAAGTAGTGCTAACTGTCCTGGTTCAGCTTCTATTTAGGGTATAGACAAATGAACAAATTAAAATGAATTAAAGGGGGCAGGGTCTTGGTGTGGGAATTGTTCAGATGTCCACAATTTCTCCATGCTAAGGTTGTCAGAATTCCTTTTAGGGACTCCAAGGGCATGTCCTTTGCAGCAATACTTCCACCATCCTGGATTGGGTTAGTATGGCTACTCCATTCCCACTCACTCCTGCTTGAAACAGAAGTTTCCATGGAAGTTCTACTCTTTGCTTCCCTTTATGCCCTTCAGAAACAATACTAATAAAGCAGCAGTAATTAGTTAAGTAGGCACTTCCTACTTTAGGACTCATGGTCAATCCTTCCTTACATATTACATATTGGGTATGAGGAGAGAGCTGAAGTTTGCATTATCACTCCACAGCTAACTAAACAGGAACTCTAATTCAACCTAACTAGGTCATCCACTGTCATAGTAGCTTTGGCTGGTCCTTAGACAACCTTTTACAAAGCACTTCTTTTTCTTCCTTCCTCTCCATCAGGGTAAATCAGATTCTTTCTTCTCCCACAGGGTAAATCTAACTCCTTTTTTGGAGTTAGAAAGGAAAAAAAATGGTGAAATAACAGGGAAAACCATAAGGGCTTTGCATTTTCAACAAAATGATGGATGGACATAGTTCTTTGACAACTTACCAGGTTAAAAAAAAGTGGGTAGGGGAAACTGTGTGTGAGAGAGAAATAGGAACTCTAAACTCAAAACTAATCCATGCTCTGTTTAGAAAGTAAGATTAGGCAAGGCTTTTACTATGGGATACAAGATAAAAAGAAGAGCTCTATCTTTTATTGCTGGAAGAAACTATGGGCCATTTACTTTGATATATTACACAGAAGCATCAACAGGATAAAGGTCGCAAAATGTTTACAGAAAAGGCAGAGATAAGACATGCTGTGATCACACCATTTCCTCAGTCAGGTGTTTATCTTGTCCTAGCTCTTAGACCAACTTCAACACAATGGGCTAGGGTTCGGTTCTCCTCTTCCTGCATTCTATAAAATCATAAAACCCAGCTTTAATCTTTTGCTTTATTCAAAACAAAATTAAAAGGTGTATTTCATTTTGAATTTTTCATATGCAAATTGTCAGTTGGTTTGTGAAATATTTCTCTTCAACAAAATTAGATTATTCACACACCCTCCAGTAGAAAAAATCTCATCAACTCTGTCCCTGTTAAGGTTGGGATTTCAAAACGAATGTGAAGAGAAGTGTCAAGTCTTCAGCTTCTAATCAGTGAGTAGGTTCACAGGTTGTAAGCACTGTATAGGCCAAACGGGAAGAGTAAAAGTTGGAATTGGACCTTATATGAATATTTCCAAATGTCCCTATGAAGAGTTACCTTAAATGGATAGCATACAACATTCTGGTTCCCAGGTACCAGTTTCAGTTTTTCTACTTTCACTCAGAATTATCTGACTTTCAAAAGTGTGTTGTATTTTGCTTGCATAAAGGATATTTTATTCGTGTGATTTAAGCAGAAGACATCTGTTTCCAACTTGGCTTTAATGACAAGAAAGCTCCTGTTAGGTGCCAAGAATCTTGATTTCTAAGTTTATGAAGCAGGAGCTGAAGTCTTTGTAGGATCAAGCCTTAGTTCCTTCTTCCTACCCTCTGAGACCAATGTGAAAACATCATAAACTCCTCATTTATTTGAATCTAAGATGACTCTGAATTTAAAATGACCCCCCCATAATTAGATTCTACACATGGAAAATTTATAGATTTGTTATAATTTTCCATCTTTAATTCATCCATCGCACCACTGCAAGGGGCAGGCAGTGTGTGTGGGGTGGGGTTCCCTGCATAGTGGTCATGTAGCTAAGTATCATCCCACACAATCTTCTGAAAGGCTTAAGCAAAAGAAATTCACTAACTTTTAAATAGAGGACACTGTATCATTGAAACCTTTTATGAAGTCAGAGGTGGTCTTTGTTGAGAAAATTATATGGATGGGCTAGCAGAGCATTCTCAAAGAAGAGAAAATGGTTTATTTCCATTATCTGCCAGAATTATTATACCCAAGGACTGGTTTATGACATGACTGGTACCTGTGATCACAACCATATACTACGCATCAACACAATGACTCTATCACTTCAACTGGCCCTTGCCTGAATTATAGTAATGCCTGCTGGAACTGTCTTGTTACAGCAAGCTTGTGTCAGCATTTTTATTTCTGCATAAACCTATTTGTTTAGGGGATTATAATAATTCAACCATAAACATTACTCTGGGCTTGAATTATTATTATTATTAACAGAAGTAGTAATAATAATACCTTACATTTATATTGTGCCTTTCATCCAGAAGGATCCCAAGGTGCTTTGCTGACTGCACAATGAGTAGGAAAACTTTACCAAATTACAGGAACCTTTAAGGTGGAACAAAGTAATTGCTCAGCAGCAGCAAAATAATAGATTTTTTTTTTTTTGCGGAGGAGGAGAAATGAATAACATTCTCTTAAGGACAAGAATATATCTTTGCCTCCTTCCCTTCCCAAACAGAATTATAGATTGTGGAATACATGCATTAACTTAAGAACCAGACTACAGTCACTAAAGTCTTCCTTAATTTCTCCTTAGTGTCAAACTTCTGTATTAATATTCTAAAGTATAAGCCATAATACATTGCATCCTATATATGATGCAAGTATAATATGCCTCACAATTAGCACCCTAGTAAGAATAAAAATCCAGTCATGTGAAAAATGGAAGAAGAGAAGCAGAAATATTTTAATACACAAAATGATATTTGGGGACCGGGTAGCTCAGACCATGCACACAAGATTTGCAAGGATCGGTGAAGCCGGACAATCCCCTAACAAGTTACATACAGAACTCTGCAGGTCAAATGTGGCTCTTAGATGTCTGATCCTGGTTTCTTTTGAAATAAACAAAGAAGTAGAACTTATTATTTATAAAACAGCTTCTGAATACAATAGGGAAACAATAGGTACAATTATAGCAATTGGAAAGTAAAGTCACCCTTTGGAAGACCCAAGGTGCAGAAAGCTTTAGAAAAAGCAGACCTGTTGTCCAAGCCCTCAAACAGAGAATGTTAAAAGAAAATGTTTGGAAATTTTAAGTGTAGCATTTCCCTGCAGTAAATGTGCATAAATCTGTTTAGCAGTGGAGTTGTGGATCACAGCAACAGAACTCCTACATGGGTGTGAGGGCTCTCTTTCTACCTAGCAAAGGAGCGATTTAGAGGATCCTTTCACACATCGTTTGGGGATAGATTGAGGTCTATTATAATATTCTTGCACTCCTTCCATTTAAGGGTCAACACACTGATCGACTTAGTAATCCTTCAATTAGCTGTTCAAGGGAGAAAGCACTTTTGTTTACTTTTATAAAGGAAGAAAAATACATGGAAGTTAAGGTTACTGCTTTCAAACCTTTGATCCTAACATTAAACTCCAAAAGCTTAAATTTAGGAGCTTAAATAAATGGAGGCCAATTCTCAGAAACCATTTTAGCAGACAGCTCTGGCTCCTCTGCAGCACTGGGGAAAAACAAACAAACCTCAGGCTGGCTTATTTACATGCCACAAATGGATTAGAGTGCTGAATTTTAGACATCCATGTTTAAACTAGAAATGTTTGAGATCTGAGAGTAGCAGTCAACCTTTGATCCTTTGGACCTGGTCAGGTGCCATTTGTGGCTGACAAGCCTAGCTGGAGAGTGATACAGCTTATTACAAGTTCCACAGATCTATATGTCGTCCAAGTTGGGGTCCAAATTTACAGCATGCTGATTTTCACTTTGCTTCCATCCTCTGGATCAAAGCCACTTAATGTTGAGCTGCACCCAGTGCCAGATGTCCCAACAGATCAGACAGGATTCCATGCACTCCTCCCAGCTTTCTACATTGATGTTGAATGACTTCATATTATTTTTGCACACCTCATGGTACCACCATAGGGTGAGACCCCTGCCTTCTAGAATTTCACTATATAAAATATTCTTAGGGATACAGACTTCTTCCGTTCTCCTGACACAGCTGATCCATTGCAACCGTTTCTTCTTGATAGTGGTTTCTAAGGGTGCCATGCCTGCAGGTTCCAGTACCTCTGTGTTTGTGGTCTGTTTCCCACTTTATTTTCAGGATCTTACGCAGACATGTCATGTGGCAGCTGTTCAGTCTTGACATGCCTCACATATGTAGTTCACATTTCTGAATTTTAAAGCAGGGATGACAGGACACACACAAGTCGCATAGTTTCATATCTTCACCATAGCTGATAGTTTGCTGTTAGCTGCTATTAGTCCAGGGCTGGACAAAGTCTGGCTCACAGTCTGAATTGAGCCCATGGTGGGCTCCACTGCTCATCAGCCCCTGCCAATGCAGCTCCTGGATGGTCTTCGAGGAGACCCTGAGAGCACAGGGGTGTGACAGCACGGACCATAGAACTGGGGAAGTGCCCTGCTTCAGGCAACCTGCCCTTTCCCAGCTTCTCCTGGCCTGCTGGAGGAGCCAGGGAGGAACTAAAGGAGTGGAGGTGCTCTGGCAATGATAGCATCTCTCTGGAGGACAGAAACTCCATGTCAGCTACTTTTCTTTCTTTTTTTTTTTTTCTTTCGCTACCAGGATTTCCTGGTAGCGAATTTTGTCCCCACTCTATAAATTTGCAATACAGAACATGTTTTTCAGTGTGCTGGGTATGTGGTTTGTGACACCATAAAGAGGTTTGCAGTACCACAAACTTCACATGTCTGCACATCTGGATGCAGCCATAGTGTTCAATGCTCATGTTGTTTTTGTTTGTCAGTAATAACATTTGTGTTCAAGTCTTTCAGCTGTTTTCTCCTTGACTAGACCGATTGCTTGTTTGATGCCTTAGCACATTCCATGTTTATCAGCTGCTTTCTGAATATCATCACAGAGTTTCAGACAAAAATCTTAGGCTCAAAGAGAAATGCAAAAAGAGGCTTTCTAAGATTATCTAGGGTTATGCTGTTGGGAGATTTTTTAGAGTTGGGTAGTGCTGTTCTTTTGTTCTCAATGCATGGTAGATGTGTTTCAGAATGCTTTTCAAACCCGTCTGCATTTTTGTCCCAAATGCTGTTATAGCACCATTGTACATGTTAGTTTTAAACTTTACTAGTCCTCAGTGGCGGAGGTGTTAGGGAAACTGACATTCACAAGTTCTTCATTGATTAGTCTGCAGTTTTATATGTCTTTAGTTTATCTGAGGTCTACACTAAGGACAACTGGTAGTTTTGCTATGGTGGATCTTTTTGACATTGATTCTGACTTGGTAGCAGACAAAGGCATGGTCTGTGTTACAGTCATCAAAAAAATCTTGTATGCAGGAATTCTTTTTGGTGGTTATGCCTGGTCAGTACTAGTTCTAACTGGTGCCAGTGCCCTGATCTCGGATGTTTCCATGATGTCTTTCTTGTGATTTTCCCAGCGAAGTAGGTGGTGGTAACACATACATTTTGACATGCACAAAGTTTGAACACTCGCTGTCCATTTTCATTCATATTACCAATTCCATGTTTTCCCAGAATACCAGGCCAATTCTTAAAACTACATCCAACTCTTGCATTGAAGTCATCAGGTATTATCAGGGTCTCATTTCTATGAGTTTCTCAAACTCTTCTTCAAGTTGCTGGTAGAAAACATTCTTATTTTTTTTTCCAGCTTGAAGGGTAGGTGCATAGACTCTAAACACGGGGATGAAGCCATTCTGTGTACGTACTCTGAATATCACAAATCCAATAGATACAGCAATGGGACTTTCACAGAAAGATAGTAAGCCGTTTCTAATAGCAAAGCCTACTCTCTGCTTTTTCCTTTCCCATGCCAGAATACTGTACAATCATTCTCTTGGATAGAGCCTACATCTGACAGCCGAGTTTCTGATAATGGAGCACTGTCAATTTTGAGTCTTGACTGATTCATAGTTTAGTAGTACCATTTTTTATAAGCCAGGGGTTAGAGTCCAAACATTCTAGCATGTGAATCACTTTATTCATTTGGCTAGTATACACCTTCAGTATATACCTAGCTGAGAGTATGGAGGAGTGGAGGCTTCCCTAGGCGTGCCTAACACCTCAGAAAGGGCATGTTTCTGTCAGGGTGATGTCCCTTAGTTTTTTTCCAGGCATGGAATACCTACAAGGCAGTGGGGGGTAGGGTTTTGAAATTTGCCTTACTCTGGAGGTTGCAATATTGTTGTATTTTACAGAAGCTACCCCACTACCAGTAGCCCCATCACATTGACTGACACAAGCCCTCCAATTGGATGCAGTTTATGTTTACACCTTGGGCCATGTACACACAAATGTTAACTGGATCTTTGGCAGTTACACAGACACATATGTACATGCTAATTTCATGAGAAAAATATCACTAAACCAGTTCTTTAAGATATGAGACAAGCGTCCCATCTAGAGATGGTCCTGAAACAAAACCTGCCAATCTCTGCTAACGTGGAGCATATACAGGTCCAGAACTAGGAGGCCTTCTACACATTAAATTAATGCTGGATACAAACTAGCTATAAAATTGTTACACATTTTCAAATACTAACTCTGTAACTGGTTGATTCTTTTTATAGCTGGATGGATATTTTTATGGCATGATCATGACTTTGCATGTGTGGCCCATCTAAATGTACTGCACAGTTAACCAGTTAATTGTGCAATACATGTAATGTATGGCTTTGGACTAAAATAAATAGTTTAGGTCCATTTCTAAATCTCATGCCTCTAGCCATGCCAAAGTAACCAAACTAAAAAATAAGATAAAATGAAATAAAAAGCAAACAAGACTCCAAAAAGAAATTCATAGGTCAATTGCCACTTATCCAAGTCATACTTGTTTTTACTGGTTTAATAGGTCTTAGTTTATTTCTGGATGTATGATCAGCTCTACAAATTGTCATCATACAGATTCCAGAAATAATATTTAACAATATAAGCAAAATTATGTCATTAAGGAAAGAAGAATTTTTTTTTCCCCCTTGTACTTGTCAAAGCTAAAACAGATGCTGTGTGCCACACTCCAACGTTAAAGGACATTTCTTTGCGTTGAAACTTTCTAATGTAATCTTAAGTCAGTTCAGTATACCTTGTGCATGTTTGTTGTAATAATGAGTATGACAGCAGTATGGAGAGTACCATTTTATTGTAGAAGGCATTTTGTTCTTGCTATTAGCTGTCAGCAGTCTTTGCATACAGCCTAACATTCTAGACTTTTAGTGAACCCCAAACAGCCGGCTAAAACAATTTTACACAGTATCTGTAATGAATAATTCGGGTTTTTTTTTCCCAATTACCAACACAATGTTTGTCATTCTACTTGCTTTGATGCCTGAAAATTAGCAAATGGGTAACACTTTTAAATCTATTTACACTCTACATTAACATTGATAAATCTCCCATGTGTAGATCATGCAAACCCCTCCCCCCCAACAACCCCACCATCTCAAACAAACATTATACACACTCCTTTCAAACTGTGCACAACATTTTTACCTTAAGGCACTAAACAATTAAGGGTATAAGCTGTAACACATGCACATATTTATTAGGGCTGTGTGAAATTTTGGTTCCCGATTTGATTTGGCAGAGATTTGGCCTGATTCAGTGGACGGATCTCCAAATCGAATAGGAAGACCCTTTAAATTTCTCCAAATCAAATCGATTTGGAGGGTTCTGATTCAGAGAGATTTGCACATAGACACAGCTTTAAATGTTTTTTTCTATGTAGCTTATGGTACCAGGCAGCTCATGAATGCTGAGGTGATGGGGTGGATGGAGCGGCCCACAGGAGTGTGTGTGGGGGGGCTCCCCAGCGTGCTCAGCAGCAGACCCAGAAGTGGACCAAAAGCACTTCCAGGTCTGCCGGGGAGCATTTTGTCCCCCCACCCCACCCCTGGTGCCTCATGGGTCTGAGGGGGTAACCAGGGTCCCCCCATAGCCAATTGCCAAGCCAGAAGGGGTACAGGGGTGGGGGGCAGCACACTCCCTGGCAGATCCGGAAGTGAACCAAAAGTACTTCTGGTCTATTTCTGGGTTGGCTGCCAAGCAAGTGGG
>NW_017728950.1:37215896-37262982 GCF_001723895.1 Crocodylus porosus
GGTGCAATCCTGTGGGATGTCCCATCCACCCCAGCATCTCACCATTCACAAGCTGCGTGTGCTACCTTGAGCTATATAGAAAAAGCATTTAAAGCTGCATCTGTGGCTGAATCATTGATTCTCTGAATCAGCATTGAATCTTCAGATTCAGATTTGACCGCATCAACTCAGGGACAGAAATCCGAATCAATGAGTTGAATCACTGTCCCCGATTCGGGCCGAATCGAAATCCAAATCAAATACAGCCCATTTCGCATACCCCTAATATTTATCTCACAATCTTATTTTCATGTGCTGCTGACTGTGGACTGTGTTCTCTGCTATTCTAAGAACACAAAAGATACACAATCCAGACTCCAGAGCACTATGGAAGCAAGAGAACAAAGCTCTTACAGAACAAAATGCCTATGATAGCAAACTTAAGAAGAATATTACGGAATATTTCAAAGCTACCGAGGTGCTCAACTTCTATTAGAAGTTCACAGTGTTTTTGTAAATCCTATGGAACACTGATGTGCCCCTACAATACATCAGTATACAATATATCTTTGTAAATCTAACTCAGGTGATTGGGGGTAGGGGAGGGGAAGTACACCAAACAGTAGGTATGGGAATCAATTTTTAATTAACATTAATGAAATTTTAGTTAATAGCCATTGTGTTATATAATTAAAATCAGACTTTCAAAATTCTCCTTATTTACTCTCCCTCTGGAACATTGTGTTATTACAGTCATTGTGGGGGCATCTACATGAAATGCTACATTGCTGTAGCAATGAGCTATACAATGTTGCTCATTGCTACGGCAATATAGCATCAGCGGGCATGAACAGCGATGCCCACACTACTGTGCAGCAGGGGTGGAAATGACCTGTGAGCCGCCAAGACTGTGCAGTAACAGTAGTTACTGCACAGTCAGGGGCATGTGTAGACATGCCCGATGATAAAAGGCATGTGTGAGGAGTAAGTTTAAGCTTGGTTGGGCTACTATGCTTTCTTTATAAAACATGGCCCTGGGAAGTCAATAGGTAAGATTTCCTATAGCCCATCCTTTCTTCTAATGCACATTTGCTCTGTTGGAAGTCCCACAAGTCAGGCATGGCAGAGACTGATCCACAGTAAATAGCATTATATTCACTTACTATTAAAAATCAACGGGACATATTTCTGTTATGCATTTTTTGTAGCAGACATGCTTTAAACATTCTATTATGCCTGCGGCAGGCCATAGTAAAAGAGCTTCCATCCCTCTGAACTTAAGACTGGCTATTAGCCAATCTAAACAAAGCCCTGAGGACCTTTCAGACATCTTCACTTTTAGGCCACCTTTTTGATCTAGGTTAATTTTTCCAGTCTTCTAGCAATAGGCAAAACTGCTACACTTTACTTCTAGCTAGGAGAAGAGCTTTCCCTAGGGCAGAATGTATATGGGAAACTCTCTTAAGCAGAAATAAGCTCAAGCTGCAAAAGAAC
Source organism: Crocodylus porosus (assembly GCF_001723895.1). Lineage (NCBI taxonomy): Eukaryota > Metazoa > Chordata > Crocodylia > Crocodylidae > Crocodylus > Crocodylus porosus. The sequence goes on from NW_017728950.1 coordinate 37,217,370, forward strand.
AGATAAGCATTGAAAAAGAAGTCAGGGCATTTGGAACTGTGTTTTTATTAGAGCTCCATCTGTAATTTACAAGTTGCCATTTAATAAAGCAAGGAAATCTCATTCATCTAATAGAGGTGCCATAGATCCAATAAGTTTGCACTAAGGCCTGCAAGGGTCATTTCAATTGGCTGCTCAAGACTGTCTTATCAGCTTATATAGAGGTAGACCTTGGGGGTCCCTCACCAATTGAGAGCACATAATACAGGCTTTCTGCAATCTGAGATCATCACAGTTTCATTGGGACATGCATTAAAGCATTAGAGTCCCAAGGTCACTGTGTTGCAAGCTCTGGTCTAACCACTCGTTCACTGTAACGAGTCAGACTTGCCCAGCATTATAATGCTGCTTCCATCTTATTACCAGCATATGGTTGGTGGCGAATAACCCCACTATTATTTGCACATCTGTTGAGTAATATTACGTTAAAGCATTACATGCACAATTATGTTCAATTATATTAAATGAATCTATTTTACCTAATGCCGATTCTCCAGGGCTTGTGCATCTTTAGTTACAGAAAGTTTAGTGCAGAATAGCAGATGTTACAACAAAAATTTTGTCAGCTAATAAATTTAAATGTCAAACACACAACAATAATTGCAAAGCAGATATGTGTTTTAGTCAAACGATTTCAAGTTAGCTTTTCAAAAAGCGTCAGAAAAATTGCACCAAATTTGGCATATCGGCTCCTAATTTGGGGGTACTGCATGCTCTTAGGCACTCAGTCCATTTGGTTTTACCTATCAGTCATTCCCAAGGTCAAATACAGCAGAGAACGGACAAACACACACATCCCATAGGTTTTTCTTTTAGGACAACAGTGAATTCTCCTTTGTCTGGAACTTTCCTCTGACGGTTTTCACTCAGCTATTTTGTCTTTCCTGAAATCTGTTTTTAGAAGGTTCTGGGATCACAGACTGCCCATTAGTGCTTATTCAGACAGGGTTTTAGTAATGCATTTTCATTGTAGGAGCTGCGAAACTTTCCTTCCTTTTACATTTCCTACCCTCAACTAATCATTTAGAAGCATCCTGACTATTTTATATTGTGCTAGCAATCATTATTAACCCATAGAACTGGAAAAGAGCACATTTCACATTCAGTATGTTGGCCAAAGGTCAGTCTTACATTCTGCACCATTCTTCATGGAATCAGAGATTTGGTAGCATCAGCCTAATACAAAAAAGTGGGTATGGGGGCAGGAGAAAAAAGTTGCTGCTCCTAAGTTACTTGAAGACAATTGAACTTGTTTGAGTTCAGTATCACAAAGCTCTTTCAGACCCTGCCCCTGGGAGTTGAGAACACATCCCAGGAATCAAGCTTTTATTTTAAAAATCTTCTAGAAAGGTGTTATCAGTACCACAATTGGGTGTATTGTTTCATCCTTCTCAGACCTCATGGTACAAACAAACAACAGGCCACTCTTTCCTTTATAGGCATGTTCAGGCCATGATACTACTGATAACCTATTTGTAAAGGTACCTAATCTTTCTGAAGAAAGTACTATAGCAATTTTTTCTCAATGGATATGAAGTTCATCGTTTGTGTGTGTGATAGGATCTTGCAGTCATTCCTTCCCATTCAGCAGGCTGCAATGTCAGTTTGAAACACCCTGGGTGGGTGCGTCTACACGTGCGTTTTACTGTGAAGTTGACCAATCAGCTCTGTGGTAAAACACCACTGTCTACACATGCACCCATATTAGGGCACAGTAAATTAATCAACTCTGCTGTAAGTTAGTACTGTCCAGGACAAGTACTAACCTATGGTGGAGTAATTTACACCACTGCAACACAGTTAGGGCTGGCTGCAGCATGAGGGTGCTGCAGTGAGGGGGCTGCTTGGCTGCTAGCCCTGCATTATTGTACTCCTGTAGCCCAGCCAGCCCCACCACCACCCAATGCTGCCACTTGGAGGCTGGGGCTGCCCCATCTTGGTTCAACATGCTGTGGTCCCAGGCACACATGTTAATGTTGCACCCGAGAGAAAAAACTCCAGTGTGAACTGCATCAGTTTATTTCTCCACCCTAAATGCATAAAATGTACCCCTGTGTGGTTTAATTATACCACTTTTTCTCCTACTATATCTCCATTCTTGCTACTAGAATAAATTATGTATTTTGAATTTCACTGGTGATATTGGCATGATACCCTTTGAGAGAGAAAAGAGCAAATGAACCTCTCTGGATGCCAGTGTCTCATGTGTTAGCTGGTAGCAAAAAAAAAATCTCAAAGCTAAGGAACAATGTATGGTAGAAAAAAAGATGCACAATGGAGCACTCCACTATAATAGCATTAAAGGTATCACTGTCATGGACTCACATTTCAACACTAGAATATTTTTTGTGCTATAAATATATCCAGGGAATTTTCTCCCTCTTCAAACAATTTCAAAACAGCTTTTCTTTGAAGGAAGCTCTTGGGCCATCAGAGAAATCATAGAAAATTAGGGTAGGGAGGGATCTCAGGAGGTCATCTAATTCAACCCCCTGCTCAAAGCAGGACAATTCCCAATTAGATCATCCCAGCCAAGGCTTTGTATAGCCAGGTCTTAAAAGCCTCCAAGGTTGGAAAGTCCACAATCTCTCTGGGTAACCTATTCCAGTGTTTTACTACCCTCCTAGTGAGAAAATTCTTCTTAATATCTAACCTAAACTTCTCTTGCTGTAACTTGAGACTGTTGCTCCTTGTTCTGTCATCTGTTACCACAGAGAACAGTCTAGCTCCATCCTCTTTTGAACCTCCCTTCAGGTAGTTTAAGGATGCTATTAAATCCCCTCTGTCTCCTCTTTTTAAGGCTAAATAAGCCCAGTTCCTTCAGCCTCTGCTCATAAATCATGTCCCCCACCACTCTCACCGTTTTTGTTGCCCTCCACTGGATTCTCTCCAATTTTGTCTACATCCTTTCTGCAGTGGGGGCCCCAAAACTGAACAGAGTCCTCCAGTTGGGGCTTCACCAGTGCCAAATAGAGGGAAATAATCACTTCCTTTGACCTGCTAGTAACACTCCAATGCAGCCCAGTATGCTATTAGCCTTCTTTGCAACAAGGGCACACTGTTGGCTCATATTCAGCTTATGGTAGACTGTAAACCCCAGGTCCTTTTCTGCCCAGCCAGTCAGCCCCCAGCCTGTACTGGTGCATGGGATTGTTCTGTCCTAAGTGCAGGACTTTGCATTTGTCCTTGTTCAACTTCACGAGATCTCTTTTGGCCCAATCCTCCACTTTGTGTCACTCTGAATCCTAGCCCTACCCTCTGGCGTTTCTACTACTCTTCCCCCAGCTTGGTCTCATCTTCAAACCTTCTGAGGGTGCACTCTGTGCCATTTTCTGGATCACCGATGAAGACATTGAACAAAACTGGCCTCAGGACTGACCTCTGGGGCACTCCACTTGATACCAGCTGCCGACTAGACATCAAGGCATTGATTACTACTCTCTAAGCCAGATGATCCAGGAAGTTTTCTATCAACCTTACAGTCCATTCATCCAGTCTGTACTTCTTTAGCTCACCTGCAAGAATACTATGGGAGACTGTATCAAAAGCCTTACTAAAATCAAGGTATACCACATCCACTGGTCTCTCCACATCTACAGATCCAGTCTTCGCATCAGAGGTGGCAATCAGTTTGGTCAGGTATTACTTGCCCTTGTGAATCTATGCTGACTGTTCCTAATCACCTTCTTCTCCAAGTGCTTAGAAATGGATTCCTTGAGGATCTGCTCCATGATTTTTCCAGGGACTGAGGTGAGGCTGACTAGTTTGTAGTTTCCTGGATCCTCCTCCTTTCCTTCCTTAAATATGAGCACTATGTTTACCATTTTCCAATTATCTAGAACCTCTCCCAATCACCATGAGTTTTCAAAGATGATGGCCAATGGTTCTGCAATCACATCAGAAAACTCCCTCAGCACCCTCAGGTGCATCCTGCCTGGTCCCATGGACTTGTATATGTCCAGCTTTTCTTTCACCACTGAGGGCTGCTCACCTCCTCCCCAAGCTGTGCTGCCCAGTGCAGTAGTCTGGGAGCTGACCTTGCCTGTGAAGACCAAGGTGAAAACTTAAGTACTTCATCCTTTTGTGCATCCTCTGTCACTAGGATGCCTCTCCCATTCAAAAATGCTGTTATTCATCTCAAGACCTGTTGTTCCTTGTGCACAAAGATGAATGGGAGCATATAAAGGAAAGACAGTATCATATTCCAACCTGCCCCTTCATCCACATGTGTAAACACCTTGGCTTCTTGAGCAGAATCTGGCATGAAGCAGGGGATTCCTGGTTTTATGGGCTTAAATATCAAAACCAAAAAGAGAACTCCCTTTTAGCCCATAGATGAGCAAAGCAGCAAAGAAAATAGAAACACACTAATTAGACAATATCACAGCAAGTTATAAAGGCTCATGCCATTTGAAGGATGAGAACTGATGAGCTCTTTCTATAGCTCTGAAGAATACTTTATGCGACTGAAAACCTAAAGAAATGACTGTAACATTGATAGATATGGAATTTTGCGAGTGACAAAAAGCTGAAACGAAAGCTTACTCACTGCCCTTTACAGATGGTAGAGAAGCTCCAGAAACAAAATGGAAGTCAGAGACATTCCTCTGAGACGCCTCCTGTAAAGTTCCCTTCTTGCAGTCTGGAAAAAGGATAGGAAAGGAAAGAACACTATATCACCCAAGAGGTCTGTGAGAAGCCTGTATGTAGGCCACTTAACACTATATCCCTTAGTTTGTTAATTGCTCCTAGATTTCTGAAAAATTCATGTTTAAGGCTCAAAATTATGGATTAGTTGAAAACCTGACCAAAACTTTTCCTTAAATGGAGTATTGGGTTTTGTGTGACAGAGAGAGAGAGAGAAAAGCTTAAAGTTTTGGCTGAAAATATCTCTGTTCTTTTCTGTAGCCTGCAATCCCCAGACTTCTCTTCAATAGCCAGGCTACATTTCTCAGTAGGGCCTCAGCCAGGGATTCCATTTCATACAATTTCCCATTAATCAAAGGGGAGACCATAATGCTTTTTTTGGAACTGTAACACCCTTGGAGATCCTTGCTCTGCAAAGATAATGGGGACATAAAGAACAATTACACCACTGATGAGACATTAACTTTCACTGTCATTTCATCTTTTTTTCCCCTCTCCAAAAAGCTTTAAATGGCTCATGGAAAATTTGGTGAAAACAAATGGCTCACTTTGTTTACATTAAAGACATGTGTGTGATCACCTCTACAAAGTGTCAGAGCAGATCTCAGACCACAGAGGAATAAAGGTGCATAGGGAAAGCGTGTTTACGTGGAAAGGCCAGTGGAAAGGCAAAGGGCAGGGGAAAGGAATGTTGTCATAGCACTTCCCAGGCTGTATTATTCCTTTTCCACAATTGCTGAAACAGCACTATGCAGTTAGGAGAAACCAGACAATTCAAAAGCATCCTTAAGTTTTCTTTATTTTCTAGCTGGAGATAAATTCTCTCTTAAGCAGTGCTAAGATCAAGGGAATGGACAGATGGCAAACCACCTTTCCCTGCCTCGCTTTCAGTACTACATTCATACCTGCTACATTTCAGCTGTTTAAAAGGAGCTTGCCCATAATGGAAGGAGGGGGCAGGAAGAAATATACCCTTCCCTGAAGCCCTAGATGTGTAAGCTTGTGGAGAGGCAGGAAATGCCTCTATACAACAGCCCTGAAGAGTCTTTTGTAAAGGATCTGTCCATGGTGCTAGAGGCACTTCTGACTACTGTCTTGACTCCGTATGGATCCTAGCACCCAGTGCCAAAGTCCACTAGTAAAGCTACTTTTCTCTTTTAATGTCCATAAATCATCCTCCTTCTTAACTAGCTTCAGAAATAAAACATGACATCCTTCAAGTAACACATATAGTTACTCTTTTATTTTAATGTAAACAAAAGCTTTTTTGTTTCAAAACACAAAAAGGAAAAACGTCAAGATGGCAAGCACAAAGGTTTCAGTAAGGGGCCAGTCCTCTGTCTTATGCTATTGTGATTAAATCACTCTGTATCTTGCTCCCTCCTCCTTGGTCAGAAAGTCAGCTGGCAGGAATATTCTAGAAGCAAAGCTAGCCCGCCCTGCATTTTTAGGAACAATAGCTGGGGACAAGGAAAGGAAAGACAATCATAAAAAAACTAGTTAGAGAGACCCCTGACCTAGTTTGGGAACAATGATAAATGGCAGTATCTTCTTCCTTACAGAGCTTTAGTCACAAGCACAGCTCAAGGCTGTGCTGTTAGTCTGTTAAGTAACAACAAAGGCCAGTTATTTGAAAATAACTTTTATTGCACAGTCAGTGAATTTTGATTAGGAAGGATTGTTCCCATCAGCAATGAATTGTCAAACTTGAAGATACCACCTGGGCCTCAGAAACAAGCTTTTTATGTTAGATTTTCATGGCTATAAATACATATTTGGAGCCTTATACTGCACTTGTTAGATGAGTAATTAGCCCCAGTATCCATTTAAGAGATTGAGAGGCTAATTAAGCAGCTGTCACTAGGGTTGTTTTTAGAGTGAAGGATCAAGATTTATCCCTGAGCTGGGTCCACCATCCCAAAGACTGTTCCTAGCAACTCTGCTTCTGGTCTTGCTAATGTTGGATCCTTCTTATCTCAGCAGCTACAAAGGGAAAGAGTAAGAGTTTAAAGCACAGCTGCAGGATTCACCTAGCTTATGAAAGAGGACAGAGCACAAGAAAGAGGAACAGCAGGGGAGAAGTAGATAAAGAAGAGTTGAGGTTGGGCTTCATTTTTAGCCAGAATATATGTCCATATCTGGGCAAACAATTCAACCAGGTTTTCCAATCTGTTAGCAATCCAGTATTAGGGCTGGGGAAATTAATGGGGTCACTTCTGGAACCCAGCCAAAGAATACGAGTTCACTGTGACATCACTACGTTTACAGTCCCCAGAGCAATTGGGCCAAAGGTACAGAAGAGGGGCAAGGGGGCTTTGTGGCTTGTACCAAATTATTTTGGGAGTGAATTATGCTATAAATGAGCATCACAGGTTTTCCTTAACATGGAGACATTGTTAAATAAGTTACTGATTTAAAAAAAAAAAAAAAAAAAAAAAAATCAAACCCATACATACCTCACTCACCTTAAATGATAGAAGGAAGGGATAAAGAAAGAGAGAAAGAAAACTACAACACAGCTGCAGAGTTATTTTAACATGTTCTTGGAGGGCTAGAGAAATCAAGAAGCCGTACAAAAAGTTTCTTTCCTGTTGTTCAGGAGATCTTTGGTTAGGCTTACTGAGGAACCTGAATAGATTCATGCTTTATAGAAGAACGTAAGAGAAGCCATACTGCTCTTTTACTGCATGATCCAAATGCTGTACAAGCTGAACACTACTTTGGGCACATAAGCATTCAGCAGAGCCTACCCATTCAAGGCTTATTTGCTTTCCTCTGAGATCCTTCATCAAGACAGACTAGTTGATCAGCCAACTGAAGCCCAAGTAGTTGTTTCTGCTTTGTGGTATTTTTACAGATGAGCAGGTATCCTTTAGCTGGGTTTCTTTTGGTGCTTTGCAAGAATTATTCACTTCTCTGCATGCAGGAAATCTCATCATTTGTTGAAAGACTTTTTTCTTGCACAGTACAAATAGAAGCCAGGCATATGTTTTGGTGCCATAAATGATTCCCTGGTATACCCATAGGTCCTATTCCAGCCAAGAAGCCACACATCAATATTAATATGAAGACATAACAGTCCTTTAAATGTAATAAAGGAACAAACAAGCAATTCGGTGATGCTGCTACTCCCAGAAATTGCTTTCTTTTGACTTCCTTGATCATGAAGCCAAAAGGCTACCTCACCTTAAATATAAAGATGGCAAAGAGCAAGGCTGTCTCTGCATGGTATGTGTAGGGTGCAGACTTAAAGGAAACTAAAGCTACTAATGCCAATCAAGTCTATTCAGAGTGTACTAATAGCAGAAGGAGAAAAGGAGACCAGAGACAGAGAGAGTGCACACATGTGACTGCACTAGTCCAAAGTGATCAGGAGTAGGACTAGAAGGAGAGCAACTAATGGCCTTGTCCCTCCATCTCTCAGGGAGAATGGAAAAGAAGAGAATGCAGCTGAAGGGAAGAGACTGGCAAAATAAGAGGCAAGGAAAAGGTAAAGAGACAGGAGGGAAACATGAAATGAGGAGTGGTGAAATTTGGAGAGGGATAAGACAACAAAATAGCAGCAAGAGAGAGAGAAGAATAAGAAAGAGAGGCAGGAAAATAAGTTGGAAAGACACTGCTGTAGGTGGGGGAGGCAGCAGGTAATGATAACAAGGTGAGACCTGGTACCACATCTTGTCTCAAGGGCTGCAAATCTAGTGAAGGGAAACCATTTCAGATTATCTTTTTTTTTCTAAAACTCAATTCTGCCCTGAGATACTTAGTGGCAGCTCTTACTGAAGGATGCAGGAGCTATGCATTTACATCTTGGGACAGAAAATAGCCTTAAGTCACTAACAAGTCAGAGAGAGATGCTACGATGATGCAAGCATTTCTTTCTTCACAGTAGCAAAAAAATACACTACAGATAACAGCAAAGGCAGTAGTAGCTTGGTTGCTGCTGCAAGGGGAAACCATGATCCAGTAATCCAGGAGATGGTGCTGCTGCTCTGTAAATTTCTACAGAGAGAGACTAGCCCTTTTTGCTCTGCAGAGATAAGAAAGTTGCATTCCAAATGAACAATAAAGAGAATTATGGATGCCTGCATGAGGATCTGCTAAAAAGAAGAGTGAGGCATTGTGTCAGTCAGAAACCAGCTCTACGTGCAAAGAGCTTAGCTTGGGTGACCTTGGGATCCAAGAGGTACATGACAAGAACAAAAATTAGGAGGAGGAGGGATAGAGAACCACGTTTTTACCTACTAGTATACTGAAATAACTCCACATGCACACAGGGAGCAAAAAATTAAGAACAATACAGCACATGAAAGCTTAATACACTCCAAAAAAAATCCACAAAAAATTCACCTCTGAATTGGTACTCTTGTCTTCTTTTATATCTGTGTAAGAATACACTCTCTCCCACCCATCTCTATAGAGATTTAGAATTCCCCAGGGCAGCATAGGTTATTGTACTAGGAGATTAACTAGCAAAGAAAATTATAGCAGCACATTTCTTCCATTAGGAGGTAAGGTGATGTCAGCATTTCTATTACAAACTCCCATTTTCAGGGGGTTTACGAGTCTGACACAGCCATAAAATTCACTGAGACTTGACCTACATGGTCTGAACCTGACAGCAACATGTCCCTTCCTCTTACTATTATCTCTGTCTTTTTGGCCCCTCTAAAGAAACCAGTCACGTTTCCCCCATTTCACATAGAAATGAATGAGGCACTAACATTTGAAAAAGAATCATCCACCAAGCACATGTTCAGTAACTTTTTCAGAATTAAAAGGTCAAACCTTTGAGGCACCTTGGCTTAATGCTTCTACAGCACTGCAGGATTAGTAGAACACTCTGATAGCTTTTAATGATTCTTTAGGCACATCCTTGTAAAGAGATTCTGAACTCTTCTTTCAACCACTCTCTAAGGCTTTGGGGTCAGATCCTTATTGGCTTAAGCTCATTTAGCTCTGCTGGCTTCTATGGAGCTACCCCAGTTTAGATCAGATTATGGAGCCAGACCTATAGTGCTAATTCATCATTGAAAGATGTTTCTGCACATACCCTACATATTGTAAATACATCTCTCCTTGCAGTGAGGCAGCTGAGCTATTTCCTATCCCACAAAGGACTCCCTGCCATTCTTCACACACCTTAAAGCCAGAGCAAGACACTAACAAAACAATCCTCTTACTATACCATGAACTCCCAGAAATTCCTTCCTTTCCCTCCCACAGGAAAAAACCTATTTAGGTCTCTTCAGTAGCTTCCCTCCCAGCTTCATAGGGAACTCCTGGCTGCTTCCCAGCTGGGTCTGATAATTAATTGCACATGGCTTGCTGACACCAGGCACCCTGGCTCTTAAAGGACAGGCCACCCAGTTACAATATCAAACAAAACATGAGGCACACCACTTTTCCATTCTGTCTTTCACAGGAAGCACAAGTAGTACTATCACTCACCTGCTGTGTTCAAATTTTAGGCTCCAGGCCTCCACACATGTACTCATAGTTTGGACTATGAGTATGTGAAAATCTCTTCCACAGTAACTTATGTTTAAAGTTAAGCAGGCATATATTTGCAGGTTAGTTATCCTGCAAATCCCTAAGTGCAAGAACCTAAGGGCATGTCCTACTATCTGTTACTAATTTTCAATCAGTAGCTAATTTTCAGAATTAGGTAGCTTAATTTAGTGCATATTACTCTGAAAGAGGACCGACAATTCACCAAACACACACAACCTTAATCCTTATCCTGAATATACACATGTGTGAATGAAAGGCTGTTCCTGTAAATGAGATCAGTGTATTAACACTTAAATGACAATGCTAGTTCTCTCTCTTTAATGGGAGCATTTAAGAAAGAAAAATATATTTCCCATATTAGTAATATCAAGGAACTGAAATGGTGTTCCTTCTGTGTCCACAGAAATCAAAAGGAGATTTTGGAAAGCCATGAATAAAGAAACCGTGCCTTGAGGTTGTGATACATATCATCCAAAGTAACAACATCACAGAAGTTCCAGGGATATACTTTTAGCTCCCATTCCTCCTGCTAAGCTAAATATTCAGCAAATATTTTGAAAGATGTCATCTCTGTGCCCTTCTCTTTGCCTCTGCATAATTGCTAAGCAACCAAGCCACGAGGCACGTGTGGATATATAGTGAATAATGGACTGATGCTGTACAATATAAATTATCTTTGACGATAGAAAACTGAGGGTGAAATGTAGACCTCTATGGAATCATTAGCAAAACTTCCTATTATTGAGTGGAGCCATGAATTCAGCCAGAAAGACCCCAGATACACAGCCCGACTGTTTTTTTTATGTGCCAACTTTTACAATGGTGCAACTCTGGAGATTTCAGTCTGAAAAATCAGATCCAGAGATGCAATGACCCTTCTCTTATGTTTACCCGTGAGAACAGAAAACCAGTCCCTTTTTCAGAACTAAAAGATAGAAATCTCTCTCTTTATAACTCAGCTATCTAGTGGGAATCAACATGCCCATGAACTCCAGTATATTTCACTGAGTAGCAAGAAATACATACCCTGTGTCCTGCATGATCAGAATCAGAGAAAAGCAATCTAAGCGGGCTTTAATTTTTCCAGCCAGAGGCAATTAACACGCATTGTGTTTTCTTTCCTCTAGGGTTTGTAGCTGTTCATACCTGGTAGTCCAGATTGAGCTCTGCTTATACCAAGTTCCTCACTATGCACTGCAGTTGCACTAGCTTAATTAAAAGTGTGGTGTTGCATTGATTTATTTAGATAAATGTAGTTTCCTGTATGGCCAATCTTACATGGTATATGCTAAATCAAAACAACTGAGCTTTAAGCTGATACAATAGTATCCACACATAAAATTGCATCAGTTCAACTAAACTGGTGCCACACTACAACACTTGGATGCAACTTTTGAATGAAGACAGGCTCTCAGAGGGACTTCAGCAGGTTTCATAAACCTTTCAGTCTCAGATAGGTAAGCAAACCACCACAGCCTCACCTGGGAGGCATCTGACTCCAGATTCCGTGGAATTAGGCAACTGGTAAGCCTGTAAAGGAAGAGGTTCTAAAAGTATTATGGTTCCCTCCATAAGTATAAGAAAAAGACCCAGGATGAAAATGTACTTGCTGCTTCCTTATTGTTTACCACTTTTTTTTTCATTCAGTAAGTTTTTCTGGATGTCCCTGCAATTCAGATAGGGCAAAAGGACAGCAGGGAACAGGCCTTCTGACAACCCTAGAAACCTTGCTAAATACCGGTGAGTGATAAACCAGACAAATATGCATTTTTAATGGATTCCCTTTTGGAGGACTGAACACTCAGGCATCCACTAAGCATCCCAGCAAGTCCAAGCTGGAAAAAAGGTTTAATATAGATTTTTCTATATTTAATAGAACCCTTAGGGCCCTTAACAGATGGACTGTGGCACAGATAGGCAGTTTTCGGTGCTCTTCTGACTCTGCTGCAATCAAGATATCATCCAAGTAAATAAGCACTTCTTTTCCCAGAGACCTTAGGAAATGAATAACTCATCCCATGACTGTGGTAAATATTCCTGGGGCAATGCACAGGCCAAACACCATTATGTACTACTGATATAGTGCTCCTTTCTAGAAAGATTTTAGAGATTTCTTTAAGGTGGCTTGAATATGGGAAGGAATGCTAAAGAAGGCTTTGTTAAGAGTCTATTCATGGGGTATGGGGTGGGGGGGATTCCCTGTGAACACTGGCTTTAGAGATTTGAAACTGCACAGCAGAGAGACTGGTCCAGCACAGCCTGTTGATTCAAGCACTCAGCTGAGGAGGAGAAATGTGAGTTTGGGGCCTGTTAATGTATTTTAAATTAAGTAGGTGTTGGTGGAAACCCCCCCCAGAAATAATATGGAGAGCAGAAACCAAAATTCAAGTCACCTCATAGCTAGTTGAGAAACCAAACCACTAGTCTACACAATCAGACTCCCTTGCTGACCCCATAAATTTTGTCCTCCCTTCTGGCCAGTGTCATGGTTTCAATAGGATGGGTTAAGCTCTCTCCTCCCTTCAGATTAGCTCACACACTGGTGTTTAGAGCACATGTCAGGAAGAGGTGAGCTTCCCCTCAGCCTGAGGAAAGCATAGGACTCAAGTCTCTACTAGGCTAGTCATCAGCTACCTTTTAAAGCTGTGAACAAGAATGATCCAGGTTAGGAAGGTATGGGGAGCAGTAGCTATTTCACTCCACTCATCCCCAAGTGGGAAGATTCCTCACGCCTCCCCCAGATAAGGGACTAGTTGGAAAGAAGCCTATTTCACTCCATTCCCAATCCCTGGGAGTAGAATGGAAGGATCAGTGAGGAAGAAGCTGGGAGCTAGCTGCTAGATCAATCCAGGAGTTGAGCAATGGACGCAGCTTAGGGTCCTGGGTGGGGCTGGGCAGGGGGAGTATGATTCAGATCCAGGCATGAAGGCCCAATCCTGGGACATAAGGTCCAATCCAGCCCACAAACTAGCCCTACACCACTTATTTGGCCCACAGGGCCCAAAGGTTGAGCACCAATGTCTTAGGCCTTGGTCTTGCAAAGAACTTCAGGCAGGGATTGCAGTGGTGATATCAGTGATTCTCCATTTAAGGCAAGGAGATTCCTCAAACTAATTAGGTGCCTAGGTCCACTATTTTGGTGCTACTGACATTTTCAAAACCTTGTTAACCTTATGTGCTCTTAAGTCCATTAGATGCTCTGTAGTAAGAGACCATGTGAATGCTTGTACCCTGTAAGAGTATAGCTTTGTCTTCTTCCACTGAGGGTCAAATTACTGCAAGTTAGCCTTCATTTACTATAACGCAAATTACAAGGCCAGTTAATGTAGGGAGGCCAATGCACAGGAAACCCAGCTGGCCGTTACTTCATCGTAACCAAAGCTTGGTTGACATTTGTAAAGACTCTTAAGTCTTTATGAATGCCACAGCCATAGAATGAACAACAGCATAGCTCATGAATAGCCTGGACATCTAGCTGAAGTCACAGCCCCAGAAGTACCAAAGCAGTACTATTAGACTAGGTATGTGTACATGTGTGGGGAGGAATGGCGCTCTCACCAGGACAGGAAAATCTTGTACATGTGCTTAAAGCATACCTGGCACTCCTTGTCTTCTATCACTTATAGGGGCAATGGAGTGTTTGCAGAAAAGACACAAGGAAATAAAGCACAAGCATGAGAGAAAGTTAGTCTGATGGTAAGTGCATCAGGGATGGGGTTAGCACAGTGGGAGATTAATGAAGCACCTAGAAAGGCAAAGACATAAGACCAGAGACCTACAGAGGATGGAAAGAGGGAACTAAACATAGTCAGTGCCAGAAGACTGGAGGGAATTCCTGAAGGGAAAGAGAGGGGTAGGAAAGGCAGAGAGGGATAGGAAGTGAGAGAAAGGTCATTGATGTGTGAAAGGAAGATGGGTAAAAGTTTTGGGCTGCTATGGAGTAGGCTACAATGTGATGTAATCAATTTCTTTTTGGTACAGTTGCCAGATGTAGGCAGAGGGTCACAGGTAGAGAATAGATATGGCCCAACCTCAAGGGCATTATTGACACCCATACACTTAATTACTGTGCCATCCCTAGTTTCCTAGACATCTGAAAACATCTGAATCCAGAGGTGCATACTCAATCAGGACACCATCAAAAACCTTGGGAAACCATGTTTTATTCCATAAAACAGAGAATGAACAAGATAGCCTCATTGTTGTTACTCTTAGAGAATGAACTTTGGCATTTGCTGATATAAACTGTGCACTTTTTACACTGCATTAACACCATTTTCTCTCCGTTGAATAGTTAATTAAAAAGTGCAGGACACAGTTTTCAGGACACAAAGTAATATAAACTTATAGCTGTTAAACTATTATTGGCAGCCATTTCTATGCTTTAAGTTACTGCTGTGTTGAATGTGTTTATTTTCCCATCAAGAATAATCTAAAGCTAATGTATATATCTTTTTTTTTCTTTTGAGACAAATTTCTTTACACTGAAAAAAGAAGATAGTATTATTTGTTGTGATTGAGGAAACAGATTTTATTTGAAAATATTTCTTGTCTGTTTTTTAATGAAATTAATGTACCACTGTTGAAGGAATTCCCAGATTCCTTATGGTTAGTCTTAATAAAAGATTATTCTTCTGTAGGGTTTTTACATTAATTATTAAGACAAATGCAGTAGTAAATCCCACTAGAAGGAACACACTTCAGCACTACTTAATATTATCTATCCAGAAGCTTTCAGTTGAATCCAATTAATACTGCTGTGTGAGAGTAGAGAACCTTGCTGTTGCTTTTGAGATTCATCAGAACCCATAATGAATGTCTCACCATGTTGTGTTTAAGCTATGTCCATCTCCCTGACATCACGGGGAAAAAAACTACAACCCGCGCACAAAAAGCCAGGCTTTTTACATTTAAGTTGTTGATCCTATACTATCATTCATTGCACATAATTGGCTTCTTAATTGCCTCTCTTTAAAATGCAATACATATAAGTTCAGCAACCTTTCGCTAGTGAGAGTAGTACAATACAATCTTCAGCCAAATGTGTTTGCCTATAACCAAGTGTTATCAGGATTCCGATAATGAACTCATAAGACGTTTCCATCAAGGACTAACAAAGCAGTATATGGAGTGGCTCATTTCCTAGAGCACTTCTCATGCTTAAAGGAGACCAGTGCCATTTTATTTGCATTACAAGGAAGTTTTGTTACCTTAAGCCAATGGATAAAGGCAGGAATGATCGAAGTGACCTGATCTGACACTCATGAATGAAGGAGAATACCCCACTGGCTTGTGGATACTTACAACCTTGTTACAGCTGACACGGAGCTGTTCAAATTTTGATTGCTATTAGTGCTAGCTTGTCGTTTGGAGCAGTCAGACCCTTAGTCTAAAATCTTCTCTGCCTGTCCCGCACCTGACAAATGAAGCAAGTCACTCATTGTTAAGGATAACATTAAAAATAGTAAGAGAAAATAATTTAAAAAGAAATAAAAGGGGAAGTAAATTAAAGGAGGTTTCAGGTTTTGATGAATTGGAATTGGGGTCAAGGGGTACTGGTCATGTTTCCGGGGGAGGCAGGGAGCAGTGAAGAAAGGCACTTTTGTAGGAGCTACTGCCCCTGCCCTAGGAAGGAAGCCCTAGCTCATGAGGAACTGATCAGGTCCCCAACCTTTTTCCCCCCCACCTAAAGTGTGGGGCTTGCTGGAGCCTGGCTGGGTCTGAGGGCTCTCTGACCAACCTGGTTTCTGCCTCCCTGGCCCCATAGCTTCTCATCCCAGACCAACAAGAGAGAGACAGCACAGCAAAGCAAGGCTTTGAAGACATCTTTTGATCTTTATCCCAGAGGACCCCATCATACTGAACTGTATATTAAACTCCATTAAAGCCATAGCACCATTTTCGAACTGTTAATTTCCCTGTAGTAAAGAGCACAAATGGCATTTATATTTACATTTTCACCCCCTGGTGAATGATCAGTGCTTGCCCACCAGTCCCTGCTGCCCCCCCCCCCCCGACTCTGGGAGCAGGGAAGAGCCCTGATCAGGAGCCTTGTGAGTTTCAAAAGAACCACAGTTAATTGACATTTTCCCACAGCTGCTGGCACTGACCAGTCAGGGGGTGCTGGCTGAGGTGGGAGTCAGGGTAACAGGGAAGGGATCTATATCAGGCTTTTTCTTCTCAGGCAGGTCAAAGGACCGGCACGGATTCCAGCCTTGGCTTTCCCTGCCCAGCCCCTCTGGCTTCTATACCAGCTGCCCCCTGCCAAAGCAACCCTTAGAGCAGGAAGGAGGAGGTAGGGGAGGGGAAGGGAAGCACATTTCTCCAGCAGCCCCAGGCCCATCCTAGTGAGTGGCTACTGCCTGACAACCTTTGAGCCCTGGGGAGTGGGGGAGGGCCTGAGGTGAGGGCTTTTCTCCCTGAGCTGCCCAGTTTGGGAAGGGCTGGTAGGAGCACCTATCTCCACCAGCACCAAGGGAGCAGGGGAGAGCACTGTCTGACTCCAGACATCCCCAGACTGAGCCAGGCTTGGCAAAGCCCTGCACTCTGAGCCAGCAGGCAGCTTTATCAATTTGAATGGCCTGCAGTTAAAGGAGGTTAATTGAAAATTTCCCACATTGCCTGAAGGCTGGCTATCCAGGTTGCAGGGCATGGACCAGGCCAGGATGGGCGCCAGGAGTGCTGGGAGAAATAAGTCTGACGGCTGGACTGGGCTCTTCCATCCTAGGCTTTTCAGGGGAGAAGGCCAGGGACTAAAGAGGCAGCTTTTCCCTTCTCCCTGCCCCTGGTCAATGAGGGCACTTTTCCTGGCCAGTGCCAAGTCATCCTGTTGCACCCTGCGCAGCCCCAATGAGCAGGGGAGAGTGGTGTCAGTCCCAGACAAGCCCCAGGTTCAGCCAGGTTTGGCAAAGCTCTGCACTTACACTCTGAGCCAGCAGGCAGTTTCAGTAGCTTCAATGACCCACAGTTATCAGTGGTTAGTTGACAATTTCCCATGCTACTCCAAGTGGCCTGAAGGCTGGCCAGCCAGGTCTCAGGGCACACACTGCTGGGGGAAGCAGGGTTGGATTCAGGTTGAACAAGCCTGGGTGCCAGGGAAGGGCAGGGTAGGGTCCACAGGAAGTGCTTGCTGTGTTGGGGTGTTCAGTCATATTGGACTGTGGCCAGGGAATAGTGGGTGGGTGTAGGGATGACCCACGAATGAAATAATTTACCTTTGAATAGGCCTAGCAGGCTGGCAATAGAGTGTATACGTGTGCTATTGACTGACACTGCTCATACCCGGTGCATAGCACAAGCTTTCACTCTCCTGGTCACCTGCTAGGGGTTGGCAATCAATAAGTTTCACCTGTAATCCCAGCTCCTAGCTAGCCCACCATGCAAAGGGGCCTAATCCCAAACTAGAGCCCAGAGATGCCTCTAGCTAAGACCCCCTTTTCCCCACCAAGCTCCCATCTATTACCCTTCAAAGTTTCCAAACACTACACCAGTGCAACACCAGCCATCCTCTCCCCGCACCCAAACCTCGAGTTACCAGAGAGGTTTCCTGCAGGGTGTTGAATGTCTGTCATCTGAGCTGCCACCATCCTGTCTTAAGTCCACCTCTAGGGTTTCCTGAGTTCCAGGTTCGGTGATGGGGCTCAGGCAGAGGATCACAGAGCACATCAGGTCCTTGGAACTTTTTGGGGGGCAGCAAGTTACTACTAGGAGGAGGCTTGCTCACTGCTGTCCCTCTCCTGCTGGTCACAGCAGGCCAGCCCTAAGACCGTGCACTGGATATATGGTGAGAATCCCTCTGAAGGATGTCTGCAAGCTCTTTGTGGAAGGCAATCAGGGCCCTTGCTGACCCAGATGCACTATTTAGCATCCCTGCCCCTCAGTAGAAGAATGTCAGGACCTTTATCTTGGTTCTGACTTGAAGCCCATCTTGCTGATGCCCCCATGCCAGCAGCTGCCCCACAGTCCTCTCATAAACAATCTGATTCTGCCAGTTTCCTTGAGTTCCCTTCACAGTAGTCTTCTATTTTACCCATATTGCAGTAAAGGCCAGCACCTCACCACAGCTCCAATTAGATGCCTGCCTGATAGGGTCCAGAGGGAACATCTTTTTGCTCATACTGGCTGAGTGATTTGGAGGTTGATAGAGGAAAAGTTTATGCTTGCTAGGTGGCATGTGCTCTGTATGCTGTTTGAACCCTGGGGGGTGAAAAGGTCAGACCCCTGGAGGCGAGAGGGGGAATTGGCTTGGTGCCAAAACTGGCCCCCTGGCAGAAGAGTTCAGGGACTAGAAAGTTTTTCCACACAGAACAAGGGAGTTGAGGAGGGGCCACTGCATCCTGGCATACTGGAGGACTTCAACCTGAGTAGCACAACTGTGGTGAATGGCCACACCTTAACAGAACAGGAGCTGAGTAGTACAGATAATCCTGCTTGGAGTGGTGTAATTTTGAGCAGCATAACAAGTACTTAAAACAACTTTCAGGTGTCAATGTGCAAAAAATCCAGGGATTAAGAGCTCCAGGAGCCACCCAAAATTACTGTGTAACAAGGCCCTCAGGTGCCTTCAAGTTATGTGCTGTAATACCTAACTTCTAGGCATCTGGCCTCCAGAGTTTAGTAGTAACGCTCCTCATACAATGTGTGGGGAGATGTAGGTGCCTCAGCAGCATGATCACTATGCATAATTTGTAGGTTCTCAAGCATTTTATTCAATCAAGTCTTTAGTCTCTGTTTCCTAGCTGTTCAATGGGGATAATAATCCCAGGGGTATTATAAGGCTAAATGGATTGTGAGATGCTCAGGTATTCTGGTGATAGGGGCCATAAAAGCACTTAAGATAGGGATCATCTCCATTCTGGGCCAATTAAAATTTAATTGAGAAAGCAGCACTGAATGTCAATTGTTTTGGTTCTGTAAGGTGTTGAGCTATGTGTTATGGATGGTTGCAAAGATATCATGAATGTGATAACAGTTGATGAGCCAGATAATTCCTTCAGTTCCCCAGCTGGCTACTCTGTTGCCTGGACACAAAAAAGGAGCTGAAAGATGGCAAGAAACCTAATGCTTTTTTGAGGGGGAGGGAGGTGGATTTAGGGTAGGGTTTGCCAGAGGATGACTAGGTAAAAGTGATTCATGAAGCATCTTGGTAAATTAAGCAGACACTTCCACAACAGCGAAACTTAATTAGACAACAGGGGGCCTAATCAAAACATGCCTGTATTTTTGGGACTCTGTGTATTTGTTTGCATGATTTATAATGGACCTGTCTTCTCCTGCCACCCTCTGCTGCTAGCAGAGAATGGCTTATATGTGCTGACCCAGCATGTTATCCAAATATCCTAATGAAGGAGCAAAGTAGCCTCCCATGGAGTTGGAGAATGATGATTTTTCAGGAAAATCTCACAGCTGAGCTTAGAACAAACACATAAATGGAAAACAGTCTCAGCTCTTGCGGGGACCTGAGCACTTGGGATCTGATCTAGGTGCTTAAATACCTTTAGAACAACAGCTGTTGATCACTCTGAAAGCTGCACTCCTTAGTCAGCATGAGGATTTTTAGGGTCGCTCTTTTTAGTCATCTAACTTTCTGCAATTAGTGTAAATGGAGCCAATGTGGCTAACTCAGTCTTGGGGGCTGTGCGTCTTTACTTCCTTGCTATATGCCCTCTACATAGTGCACTTTCAGAGCATGTGGCCCATGCCAGACAGTGCTGTAGTGAAGCCAGTCACATTTGCTAAACCTCAGAATAGATGTACCATCCTACCCTGCACTACGCATTCCTCTGCTACCTCTCCTGAGATTCCCACCACAGTGCCCCAATCCCTCCCTCTGCCACCTCAGCTGACCCGGGTTTGTAGCAGGACAAGACAGCAGCCCTTTTTTAATGCAGCCTCTGCTTATTTTCTTTGCTTCTCCAGGCTTGGAGCTGAAGCAGTGCTACTACATTTGAATTGTTCTCAGCTCATTTACACATAACTATCAGAATATAACAGCTGTTGCCCTTTCAGAGCGTTCCCTTTTTGAAAGAGTTCCAGATGTACCCGTGTCCATGCAGTGTTCAGACAGCATGATAACGGACACCACAAAATATGTAGTTAGATGCCTGCTCCATTTTTCTTCACCCAAAGTTTCTGACACCCTAAGCCCCTACAAGAAGGTGCTTCTGGTATTTCTCATTCCCCAGGGCCTAGCTGATGGTACTGTTACTAAGGACATGTCCTACCTGGAACACAGGATGGCTGTGCCACCTACTCAGGAAACCAGCAACGGACACCAGGAGTGTTTATGTACAACCATTGCTCTTTTTGTGGTTGAAAATATCCTTTCCCTTTAAAGATTGGTCTTAATAGGATGAGTAAGTGACAATCCACGTACAGATCAGCTTTGTGGCATTAAAAACAGCAGGCTAATACAAAATGCACCTATGTACTTGGCTTCAAAAGACTCTTTTCAAAATCAAAACTGTTGAAGAGTAGCTCATTTCCACACCAGAAGCTGTGATGTCACAGGGCATTCTACCATCAAGTAGGGGGCTGAATGGCAAGAGCACATGAACTCTTCAGAAATGTTCTCAGCAGCAAGGAAATAAAAAGGCATACTAGGGTAACAGGTACCTTTTGAGTGTTCAGAAGAGAGCTATTAGCACTAATGCAGCTTGGAAATAGTGAATTGTCGTGGGAAACCTATATGGACGTGCAGAACCCATACATATGCATGTACTTCTTTCAAGAGTTTTTTTGGGTGCAAGGTGGTGGGTATTTTTTTTCCTGAACAAAAAAAGCCCCTTTGTTTGTACTTAGACATTTACTGTCTTACCTGTTTCCATCTCATTCCCCACTCGCTAGCACAGGTAGATTTGGCTCCCTTGCTTACCAAGACCACTTCTTAATGTTGCTCTCTTTCAAGCTCTCCACAGGCTGAAGGATCCCTAAATTTGGCCAGACCTAGCTCACTGATGAAACTCATTGTTTCTAATCTTTTCTTCATCTTCTAGACCTACCCTTTTCAATAAAAACTAACCAAAAATTTCCACACAGCTTGGTCCCAGCAAAGCTGCAACTTCTTTTAGCTGTGGGTATCTTAAGCTCTGATGAAGACAGAAAGATTAGGAATATTAAAACACTGTCTGTATTTAAATAGCAGCCCAAGTCTTAAAATGGTGTGACATCCGGGGAAGCAGCCAACAGTCTAGAGATATAAGAGGGGATTGTGGATGGTTATTGGCTAATGGAACAAGGACAATATGAATGTTCCTCCCTAAAGGGTATAGCCAGCATTTTAAAAAAAATGTATGTGGTCTCAGGTGATCACTACCAAACCTGATATATCTGAAACCCAAATATTTTTAATCCCCGGAAAATAGAGGGTCCCTCAAAGCTGTCCAGTTAGGCACGCAAAATTTTAGACATTCCAAGTCACTTCTATCTTGCTTCAAACAAAGCACTGAAACAGGGTTTCCCCCCCTCCCTTTTTGAGAGGTTATTTTTAATTTTTTCACACTTGAAAAACAACTATATAAAAGCTTACTGTCATTATTCTCCACTATGTCTTAAAATGCAACTGGCTACTATCCTGTCGTAAAGAGCATACATGGTCTTAACACTGTGGGTGGATGCTTAACAGACAGCTGACATGGTGAGCAATAATGGGACCTAATCTGTTTGAATACAGCTTGACGGTGCAATATTAAACAATAAAAGCAGTGATTTTTTAAAATGCCTCATTCGTGAATGTAAATTTAAAATATAGAGTATACAAACCTTCATGATAGTCAAATTTAACCACATAAAATGTTAACAATTCACATAAAGTAAAGTAATTCATTTACAAGTGTTACAGGTATTTGAAAATATTTTGACAGTACTTGTCCCAGTTTAGAGTAACAGGTTTCTTCTGGCCTTTAGTTACCTTAGGCTACTAGATATCAAAGAAGGCTGTACTTTGTAACCCACTGAAGTCAATGAGAATAGACTGGTACATCAGCCACATAGACAAGTGACTCTTCAGTATGTATAAGTACTTAGGTTCAGACTCCACTAAAATCAATGAGAGTTGCACCCATTTACCCAAGGGTTGCCTCATTCCCATCACTGCATTACAGAAATCTGCCTGAAGTATGGCCACCACAAATCCACTTTAAGCAAAATTCCCAGCAGGCCATTCACAAGTCCAACCAAGGCCGGAGCATTTCAACTTTATTATTAAAAAGGTCACAGGACTCTCCACAAGGAGCTTTTAATGGAATTGGAGTTACAAGCTGTGCTTTTTGGCTTAAGCAACCCATTAATGGTGTGAAAAGGAGCAGGCTCTTCTTTGAGGAAATTATGTGGCAATAATAAGCTGCCTAAGCCTTCAAGAGGACAGTCCATTTTGCAGAACAGATAATTTCCATGCATTTTAAAGAATACCATGAAAACCCCTTGAAGATTGAAGGCTGACTGCTGCATAGAAAGATAGGTTTCTGTTCCTATATTTGTCAGTCAGCCCAGATCTCAGCCTAATAGCGCCATTGATGCATTATAACTGCTTTCTCTCTAGAGCCATTTAGAGGCCTTGATCACACCAGAGACAGCAAACACCCCCTCCACTCACCCACCAAGACAGAGTCTGCTGTTGTGCAAAAGCAGTATAATCCATACCGTGAACACTACAGTAGCAATTATAAATGTTAACTGTCTTCAACTTTTAGAGTGCCTTTCATCTCAGGACTTTTTTATTAGAAATACTGGAATTCCTTCACCCACTACAGAAATGCGACAACTTCAAGGGTGGAAAATGGCAGTATTCTAAGCACTGTAGAGTAGTACAGGCCAAGTGGCTTAGAAAAATGTTGTATCCAACAGAAGCTGCAAAGGGAAAGTTTAAGGTGGGTGAGGATAATCACCCCCAGCATTAAATTAGGCCTGCTTAGTCATCTTGAATTGAATTAGGTCATTTTACTACTACAATTAAAAAGGGCAAACATTTAAGATTAAGAGACTAAGCTATAATTACAAGAGAACTTCAACCATAAGAAATGCTGTCGATTGCACATGTGGCCAAGTCTTCTGCTCTTAACTTTGTGCCACCTCTTCATTAAAATACATTGGGGTTGGCTACCTATGTACAGGAAAATACCTGAGATGCATTAAGCTATCATAAATACTGCTGAAGCAGCTGTTTCTGAGGTCTGTTACAGATGGCAGATCAGAGACAACTGTATTTTCACACATCTCTTGAAAATACATCTGATGAGCAGAATTCCTATTCCTGAGCAAGCAAAACAAATAACAGAAGCAGATGGAAAGGTGTCATTACTTGTATAATTGTATGCATACATGTGAATATACCAGCATCTGAACTTCTTTGCTTGGCTCTCTTCCAGTTTACTGAAGGAAGAAAGGGTTTTATATAGAGCATAATACTTCAGTGAAGCAGCTCTGCTTAGGGACATACTTGAGCTCCACGTAGGGGTATCTTCAGCAGGTACAGGGTGGTTGTTGTTGTTTTTTTGTTTGGTTGGGGGAAAGTTCTTTTGTTTTATTTTAAAGTCTTTTCCTGTGAGAATTTCATAGGCAAATCATGAATCTTAGATTTAAGGCATCACTTGACCCCAGGGCAGTGATGCTATTTAGGAAGAAAGAGGCACACTTGGAGGGGTGAATGGGGAAAATTAAACAGTTGCTTTAAGAGCCCACTAATGTTTTCTAAACATTTGTAACTCCAGATAACATAAACGTGTTGTGAACGCTGCATTTTTGGTGATTGCTTGTTAAATTGACATAACACAGCTAAGCAGCAGTGGTAAGTTTGTGAAGCAAGGACCAGTGGCTTCCAGTCCTTGCTTCACAAACATTTTTGCATCACTAGCAACTCAAGCTGGAAGATTGGACGGCCAGCTGACTCCATGACTAGGTGGAAAAAACCCCACCTGTGAGGGAGGATATACTCCCATGTGATCCATAGACCATCAGACAACTGTTTAGCTTTCCTGAGAAGCAGAGCTAATTAACTCAGATGTGGGGCTGGGCAGCACTATTCTGCAACTTCTTCCCAAACACAATAGGGTGCCATGTAGTGCCAATCTGGAACCTAACTCAGGGCAAAAGTCTCATTTCAGGGAGCCCCCAGGTACAGTGGGACATGGGCCAGAAAAATCATACTGTCTTGGGAAATTTGAGACGTTAGATTGCTTATTGGGACAATGGATTCCTTTGTAGATGACCTTGTGTTTGAGATCCAGTTTTTAAACTACTGATAATATTTGTGCATCTGTATTTCCACAAGCGTTTATAGTTGTATGTACAAATTTAAAAAGCCACAGAAAAATGGCTAGATGTATAGAAATTCACTTGCATGTGGAAATTATGCATGGAGTAGCATGAATAAAATGTCAATATAAATGTGTTGAAGACTTCAGCTTGCTTTTCAGAATCTCATATTAAATGTAAAATTAAAAACAAAACCTTAAGTACCTCACGGTTCAGAAAATAGTTTGGACTGATGGAGTGGCTGTCCTACCTAACTGCAATGGTCAGTATTGTTTTGGGGAGCAAATCAAGTCAAAGAAAATTCTGAAAAGCAAAAATAAAGTAAAGTGCTAAGACATTTTCACACTTAATGCAATACATCACAGTTTCCCATTAGGAAAGTTACTGTAAGCTCTCACAGTATTTCACAAGTTATTTCACAAGATATCCAAAAGCAGTCTAACCACAAAACAAAAAAGCCCCAAACCCCAACAAAATTAATATACTCACATGCGAGTCTGCTCGTGCTCTATGGTCTGGGCCCCTGAATCATCTGCCATGACTTGATGGAGTTACAACTGAAAGGAGAGGTTCAGTGGTGTTCCTTCCCCTGATCTGGAGACAGGATACTCACTGGCTTGCCATGGTTGCTCTTGGGGCTCCATCTCTTTGGCACCCCTTCTACTTGCCAGCTGTGTGGATCTCTGTGTCGCCATGCCAACTCCTGGCTTTGGCTTGTCAAATGCCCCAAGGAGCCTCTGCCTCCTTGGCTGCTGTTGGGAGTGAAAGCTTGGAAATTCAGCCTGCCTGCCCCTCTTCCTCCTTGGTCTACCTCCATCCCTACACTGACCCCGGGTCTAAGGTGCCTACCTCAGCACTGGGGTCAATAAGACCAGTTGTGTCTCCTGTGGGGAACTGCTGACCACGGGCCTCTATCCCAGGGGCTGAGGTTTGTGAAGCCTTGGCCAGCTTCCCACTCTTGCCCTCGCCTGTTCGTGGCAGGACAGAGTCATGGGGGTCATCTGTTCTGATGCACCTAGCCTCGGTGTGCTCAGCATCTCACCTCCTGGCTTCCACCGCATCCAACTTCTGCCAAGGTTTTTAAATGTCCTGCGGTGTCAGTGTCAGCTGACATCATCAGCTGGCCACTGCCCAGCTTGGTTGACAGCCGCTTGAAGTGCCAGTGCAGTGCTGGCTCGCACAGATCCTTTTCTGTCCCAGCCTGCCTCCCAGGTAAGTTTTCTGTGGCATCTGGGTCCCTGGTCCCTCCTCCGGGAGTGTCAGAGTCTGCCCCCAGAGCTCCTGGCCCCTGAGGGTGTACCCCACCACCACAGGATGGTAGGGTAAAAAGAGAGGTTGCTTTTCTCCTGGGAGAAGCATTTCTCTTAGGAGAAACCCTACAGATTTACATGTCCATTGTGCCACTTCAAGTACCTGTGATGTATGCAAGATAAAGTGTGCTAACACTTTTTTACCCTGGGATAATGTTGTGTAGTCACAGCTAATTCAAATTAATTCCCAGGGTGTGTAAAGGGCTGTGCTACCACTTCTTTTATATGACTCAAAACCAGGGATAAATCAGAATCATCTCAAATGAGACATTGGTTTATGCCATATTAGTGGCTCTGTCCCTCTAGGGAGACCAGAACCAATAACAGTGATGGATTTAAATAGTCCTTCAGTTCACAGAAATGTAAAAATTACAGCTGTGATTGACCTCTCAATTAAGTGCCCATGGAAAGCAAGTACCTTTCCCTTCTTTCTTATTCTAAAGCACAGGTACTGCAATATTCATGTCTGTGCTTGGAAAATGTTAATGCTTTCAAATGATACTTTGTGCTTTCTGTTGGCTTGTCTTGTCCCTTGCCTTGAGCTGCCTTCTCCTCCTGTAACGTTGGTGTATTCCATACCTAGGGCACTATGGTACCTGAGCCAAAGCAAGCTTCTGGCCAGGATATTCAGCCTAAAGCAGAAAATACAAGCAACTTCTCTACCTACAAATTCAAAAACAGGTCTCCTTGGAAGATGAATTAGTCAACTCCATGTCCCTATAGCTTTCCCCATCCTTTCTTCCCATTTCTATCCTCTGGCCCATGTTCTATTCTTCCAAGACCACTACCACCTGTACTGCACTCCCTCTGGGCAGCCAGAATGACGTGGGGAAGTGATTCCCAGATAGTCTGATCAGTATTCAAAAACTAAAAAGGACTCTATGATCTTAGGAGCTCCAATTATAGATAGAAACTTCTCAATCTAGAAGGCACAGCATACAGAAAGTTAAGCAACAGCCTGCAGTGCAAGTGGGTTCTTAAAGTGGATGGCCAAAATAACTATCATCCTGCAAATGAATTTGGATAACAACCTCCTCATGTTGTGAATGTTTCTCCATAAATTTAGTATTTGCTACAGGATCCAGAAGAACTGTGGCACAGAAAGCCAGAAGCAATGCTACAAAATTAAGCTAAATTGTTCTTGTGTTTGCATATAGCCAATCACATTCTGTATCTTGCATCTACATATCCCATGCATATGGTGTTGATTTTAATTTAAATATAGCTTACTACGTTTTAATCTTGTTTTTTTAATAAACCCCTGTGGAGGATTTTTGTATATGATTAATTCACAATGGCTTACATTAGACATGAAACTAATTGTAATTTTCTCTTGCCTTGTGCCTTCTTTTAGCTGTAATTAAGAAGAAAAACAGTCTAATGTGACCAGGTTCATCATCATGCTATCACCGACAGATCATAATAACCTGTGCTATCATCCACAAAGAAAACAGAGCATAAGAATACAATTCCATTCATTTTCTTCTCTTTAAAACTTCAAGAAAGAATAATAAAAATTCACTTCTTAAAATTTGTGTATGGATAGGGACCGATCTAATTCATGGAGGCTGCCTTCAGTGTAGGGAGCCATTTTCACTGTGGAATCAGCACATGGAAAACAAGCCTTCTCAATTTTTGTAGTGTTTTGTGGTGTTAGCAGATGTAAGCACTCAGTGAAAGAGCTGAAATCAGATAAACTCCCAGGCTCTCAAACTGGCTCAGAGATACTTAACCCAGCTAGTAAGGATAGTTTTTTTCCCCTACGGATACAATGGGTGGGTCAAGTTAAAGACCAGATCTATAAGACAATGCAAAGCCTGGATCAAGCCTGAAAAATTCAGATGCATGGATTTGTGCAGACTAATCAGAAATGCAAGAATTCTCTGATGGATAATCAGGCAGCAGAAAATAAGCAAGATTGAAGACATGAGAGATATTGAAATCTGCTGCTGCACAGAATAGTAGTAAAATAAGAAGGAGAAGGTTAAATGATATTCTCTGGATTGTATGAAGTATTAGTGCTTTACAGATCCAGATCCACTAATTTCACAGTCTATTCTGGATTTCAATCAGAAGAGTAACATGAAATAATTACCTCTTATGAACTGATACGGAATGTGTAATACGACATCACTATAATAAAAAGAGGAGGGAAGCAAGCAAACAATGCAGAAAAAGCTTCCATTTAAAATTGTTTATTAGGTGTGTGGGTGTTACTCAGGATGTCTGCTATTGAGTCACACATTGATTTGTCTTTCCAATTACTTTCTTTTAGAACAGAACTTATTGCAAAAAGTAACAGCGAGAAAAGAAAAGAAAGCTACCGTATGTACTCAATTCTAAGATGACTTCAAATTTAAAAAGACCCTCCCCCATAATTAGATTCTAGACAGGAAAATTATATATTTGTTATAAATTTCTGTGTCTAGAATCTAAGTATTGGGATGAGGGTTGTCTTCAATTTGTCTTCTTACCACTGCAGCAGGAAAAAAAGCAGCAGAGGGGCAGACAATGGGAGAAGCAGAAGCAAGGGAGCAGGTGGGGGAAGCAAAGGCTGGGGTTAGGAGTAGGGAAAGTAGGAGGCAGGGAAAGGAAGGGCAGGCAGGGGAAAAGCAAGGGGTGGAGGAGAGCAGGTATCTTGCCCATCATTTCCTGCCCTCCTGGTGACTATTACTCCACAATTTAGCTCCTTCTTCTGCTGTTCTCCCCGCTGATCTGGGCACTGGGTAGTCTCAGAGCCATTCCTGCCCCATGCTGCAGAAAGCAGCTGTGCTGGGAGCCAAATTTGGCACCCTGTAGATTTATCTTTTCCCATCCTACTTGATGGCTAGAAAATGATATTTAGAGATTTGGTTTTAGGAATTGGCTTGTAGATAGAGTAAATAATGCATTAGAACAATGGTCCAGGGGGCTGGCAAGGGTTAATTGCTTTCTAAAAGTCTGTTTGTGATAAAAGATGCATGTTCTTAGCCTTTTAGGAGCCCCTGGTCATGTCTACATGTGCCCCTGACTGCGCATTTGGTACTGCACAGTCCTGGCAGCGCACAATTACTTTTAGATGCTATGTCACTGTAATGGTGAGCTACAGTGACATAGCTCATTGCTACGGTTTGTGCCTGACATTGTTACGTCACCATAGCAATGATCTACATTGCTGTAGCTCATCGCTACAGTGATGTAGTATCTCATGTAGACATGCCTACTGTGTCTGAAGCTAACAGGCAAGCAGGCACATGCATCCTGGGAAATTGAAAACATGCACAATGTTCTCTGAAAATCCATAAGGAACCCTCAAGCATTAGCAGTAGGTCACAGTGACCAGCTGCAAAGCCCCTGGGATTTCCAGTTTTGGTGGATTGACCAAATTAGGAGGCTAGGAATGCCCAAATTAAGACACTGGTAAATGACCAAGTTAAAATGTAAGAATGTGATATACCTGAGAAGCAAAAAATTATGCTGAGAGGGTGGAACATGAAGAGTATGTCAGCCACAGGGAAACCAATCAATGGTACCTGGAAATGAAGAGTCATCAGGAGAAAAAAAACACAAAAGGAGGGATTTTCAGAGCATCGGGGGGATCCTGAGGCCACCATGGGCAGAGGGAATACCACTGGCCTGTTGGAGAGGGTGATCATCAGCCTTTAACCTTCAAGACTTCTGATATCTGGCATTCAAACAAAAAACTACAGGGTGGTGCTCATGTACTGGCCAGGCATACCGGCCCTCTGTGAAAACCCTGCAACTGGTAGATAAGTAGGATTGGGGGTGGTGGGGTATGGGGATATTACAGTTTGTTTGCTTGCCTGCATTACTCTTATCTGCTATCACTGTGTATCAATAAAATGTGTCCATTATCAAATGGAAGAAGTCATGGTCAGTCTGAGGGTTTGGGTTCATCCACAACAAGGCATCAGGACTAAGTCATAAATCCAGTGCCAAAACCACTCCCTTCTCCCTTCCCCTTCCAGGGGGAGACAAGAGGATAGGTAAGGCAGAAGGGAGCAGGCCAGAGAAGGAAAAATCTGCAGGGTGGTGAGTTGGGCTTCCAGCACTGCTGCTTCCTGCAGCATGGTCCAGGCTGGAGATTAAAGCAGCAGAGGAATGCAGACTCATCCTTCCCAACTCGGTTCCCTGCCAGCAAGAGTAGGGAAGATTTCCTCCCACCTCACTTCATGTTGTTGCTGTACCTGCCCCACCTGGGATCCCTGCACAGCTGTTTCTCTCAGCTTCTAGCTGTGATACACGATTCCAAGATGAGGCTTCCATGATGAACTGGGAGGAAAAAACCCCTCATTTTAGAATTGAGTAAATATGGTAATCTCTTAGAGAGTCTTTTAAACCAGAAATGAAGCTCTCATCAGCAGAGATTTGGGTTTTCCGTTCACCATGGAAAACATGGTAAAACATGGATTTTCTCAGTTTAAGCAGAAAAATGTGGATTTTCTCTTTTTTAAGGAGAAAAATGCAGGAAATGGTGAGTTCCCCATTGCAGGCTGACAGAGTTCCAGCCTGAAAGGGGCTGGGGAGATTGGGAGGAGGGCAATCAGGCAGGGGGTGCGCCCAAACACATGCTTGCAGCAGCCAGGCAACCTGGACAGCATCTCCCCACAGGTATGTCTGTGAGGGGCAGAATTGAGGCTCCCATAGTGAGGTGTGAGGAGGTGGGATGGGGCTGGTATGTGGGGAATGGGACCTGGGGCTGACAATGTGCAGCTGCAGGGCCTGGGTGTGAAGCAGCACAGAGCCACAGGTAGCTGCTGTGCTATACCACACATGAAGGCATTCCTCCCACTGCTAACTTTGCAGCGTAGGTGGGGGGGGTTTGACTCCAGGAGATCCAGTTCAAATACAGACTATAGATTCTTATCCCATTATCTGAATTAACTTTTGTGACCCCTTTCTTCCTATGGGTTCTCTGCTTGTTTCCCTCCCTGTCCCTCCTTTTTTCCCCCCAACTTCTGTCTTTGGATCACTCACTACACTTTATACATTGCCTTATACTGTCCTTTTACAGCATCTGATGAAGTAAATACAAATTAACAAAAACTCATACTCTCTCTCTATATCTTATTTAGTTAGTTTATAAAGTGTTTGCCTATCCTGCCTTCTATACAAGACTTGTCATTTTCAAACCTTTTTGAAAAGGTCAACCCCTTTTCAAATCATAACAAGAGGCAGTGTGTTCCAATGATAGTTAAACTCAGCCATCATACTAAACCCAGAGCACTCTCAAAAAACACAGTCCATCTATTCTGGTGCCAAATCCAATCAGTTAGCTAATAGAACCACCCAGACCTGCTCTGATTGGATTTCATGTGCTGCACATGAATAACCTCTGGAGCTAATTGCCCCAGAGTTATTTGCTCCCAGGCACACATTCCAATGGTGTGCCTGAGAGCAAAATACTCTGAAGCAATATCCTCTGGAGTTTATTCATGTGCACTAATTGCACATGTAGACACGTCCAAGGGGGCTTAGAGTGGCTCCATACACATGCTCATCACTACTCTAGGGAGGCTACATTGCCTTATGTCTGGGTTTTGGCACAGATGGAGTAGGAGGGCTGAGTGGGGCATGCTCCCCAGATGTGTTTTCCAGCTCAGCACAGAAGCAGTAGATATGTCATCAGAGTGCAATTATGCCCTGCATGAACAAGTATATTCTATTATCAGGTTTGAATTTACTGACTCAATTTCACTGAAAAATCTAACAGATACTTGGAGCCTTTCCTTACTATCTCTCTCTCCTGGCTAGAAATAGGTTACCTTCCAAAATAAATAAATAAGGGTGCCTCTGCACATGCACTGAGGATATGCCGACACAGTGCAATTACAGCGTGTCAGAGCCAACTCAATCAAGTCCGCTGGAGCATAGTGATTACTGCGTTCCAGTAGACTCCTGTGTCATGTGCTGAAAAATGGCATCAGGTGTGTTTTAACTAAAGCTTGTTCAATGAGCTTTAGTTAAAGTGCCCCACTGCCATTTTTCAGCATGGGGATGTTGATACACATGATGTGGCAAGCACTTTAATGAGAGTGACTTTGAGACCCACTCTAATTAAAGTGCCGCCTTCCAGAGCACATGTATAAATACCTTAAATGAATAAATGTACACCTGTTGCAAACAATTTGATGGTTTCTAGGGCATTTTTATACCTGTTGCATGAAGATCATTAATATTATCCCCACTCTACAATATTAAGAGGCAGACATTAAGGGTCATGTCACATGGAACACTGAGCATGCTTAAAATGCCAGTCCATGTTTTTAAGTAGGATAACACATGCTAAGTGCCGTTGTATTATATCCTAGAAAAGTCCTGGGATGCTTCTTCCTTTCTGAGGGAGGAGTATCACCAGATCATATAAAGTAACTTGTGTTAAGCTGATGTGGGACTGCTCCATGGAGATAATACAATCAACTCCAGTTTTGGGGCTGGGCCCCACAATCAGCTGATTGTTGGACCTAGCCCTAGCATGGCCTCGGAGCCAGTTCAAAATTTTAGTGAGGCAGAAAGGTTGAGACTGACAAGACTCAATCATAGTAAACATTACCATGTAAACACTCAGAACATGTTCTAACTTCTAATACAGTACAATAATGTTTAGTATGGTCTCAGATAAAACATGTGCTAAGTGTCCCTTGGAACAAAACTCTAATTCAAACTACCTCAAAACTGGAAGAGTTTGGATCCACTTTCCTGTCCAAATAGCCCTTTAAGAATTAAAACAATAATTGTATAATCATGTATTAACTGTTATAGTTAAACATAGTAGTCTTACATTTTTGTAGTTAAGAAATATGGCACATTCTTTAACTTGGGCATTTTAACATTACTAATGTACTTTAGCCAGAGATATATGGTGGACTGAATTACTGTATTTACTCGAATAAAAAATGAGGGGTTTTCCCCCCAGTTGACACATGGACAAAAAGTCATTTATCTTATACAAGGAAACCTCACTAAATATATTCTCTATCACTAAACTGATGTAAAAAGCAGCATATGCTCAGCAATGGAAACCAACTATGAAGCTGATGAAATGCAGCCACTACTAAGTATGACTATAAAACCCATGGCCTACAAACTGAGGGGAAACCTACCACAAGAATAAATTAGT
The DNA here is from genome assembly GCF_001723895.1 of Crocodylus porosus. Classification (NCBI taxonomy): domain Eukaryota; kingdom Metazoa; phylum Chordata; order Crocodylia; family Crocodylidae; genus Crocodylus; species Crocodylus porosus. Next base: position 37,250,247 of record NW_017728950.1, read on the forward strand.
GCATCCAATTTAAATAAGACATAGAGTAGCACCCTTTAAGTGCAGTCCTCTTCACCACTGACTCCTTTCCAAGTCATAGTGCACCACAACATTGCAGACATCTTCACTCACACACTGAGCTGTGCCTTTCTTTCCCATTTCCAATGATTCCTATTTCTTTACCAGCCTTAAATGTCTGGCATACACCACACAATAGGCCCCAACAGTTCACACAGAATCTGTCTGTCCCTTCCTTTCTTAGCCTGTTGCATATGATTAGGGTGCCGCTACCCTCTATGAGGTGAAACTGGACCAACTTGCCCTGTGCCTCATTATGCATATAAAGTTTTGGAGCATCCCAAGACTTGACAAGAACCCATAGTTCCAGTCATGACTGGGGCTAATTACTACATGGATCCTATGTGGGAGAGAGTATCTGGAGGACCCACACATACTGAACAGCACTGAGCTGTGGGGTCACCATGGCTTGAAACACCGTTGATTCTGGTGGTGCTCAGCGCAATGAACTATGTGGTAAACCACAAGTCTTTTGCTTTGGACGAGTAGGATGCATAACTTGTACTACATACAAGTAAATGCCAAAGTGCTGCTCAAACATGTATTTATGGAGTACCCGTGTTAGAACTTGCAGTAGTTTCAAAAAAAAAAAAAAAAAAAAAGTAACATGAATCAATTCTAGATAAATGAAGTGCATGGCTGCTATATTCAAATTGCTACAGCCATGTATAATTTCAAAGTTTTTGTTTTTAGATTTTCTCCTCACTTCCATGTGCTTGGGGGAAGCAGGATCTGGCAGTAAGAAGAGGGGAAAGTGGCTACCAGGGGAGAAAGTTGGGGGGAAGAAGAGAACAAAGGAGCTACCTGACCCTCCAGATTTATTTTCCCTGGTGTAGCAGTGGGAGGGAGTCAAATTGAATACAAACCTCCAATGATTAGATTCTATGCCTGGAAAATTATAACACATTTCTAAATTTTCCATAAATAGAATCTAATTATTGGGGGATCATCTTATGATGAGGGTTATCATCTATTTGAGTAAATATGGTATTTATTTTCCCTTTCCACTGAGAATTAGCACTAGAAGGCATGAGTAGGATTTGTATGTTAACTGAAAAGTGGCAAGTAGGGACAAACAAAAAATGTGTAAGTTGTAGAAAAAGTGACTCCTCAAAATTATCTCAGCAACTTACTGATAAAGGCAGAACAGCCATCAACCAAACATTTGGAAATCCAAAGCTAAAACACCAAGACTTACAGTTTTTCAACCTCCTTCAGTTTTAAAATACATTTGTGGTCTGGTCCTTTTACCATTGTCTTGGTTTTTTAAACATTTCAGGCTCTCTGTACATCCATGAGGTTAGAAAAAAAATCATTCCAAAACACTCTGTCCCTCTTCTTTCTGGAAAGCCCCTTTCTTCCTCATTGCTCACTCAACTGACTGCCCACCATTTAGTTAGGAGCTGACTGTCCCTGACTGCTGTCCTTTTCTCCAAAACACTCAGGTCATGACTACAGGCCACCAACATACCACTTTTTCCTCGCTGCACATGGCATATACGTGTGACCCCTTTATTGAGCAGGCTGAATGAATAGCCAAAACATCATGTAAGAATTTCCCTCCTGAAGAGTGGTTCTTCTTAAATGTGTTCAGAGCACTCTGCTTACACCTGATTCTGTATAGCCCAAAAACCCAAGTCTGAGTGTTTCCTCAATAGCAGCATGAGAAATCTTATTTACAAGGCATTCTCTGACTAACAAAGTAACTACATCTGTTCTTTTCTTGCATTTTTCTTGGGAAACACAAGTAATATGCTGGCTTGAGCATTGACCAGGAGACTTGGAAGTAATTGGATCAACCCCTATGGCCAGAGAGAGCCCTTGGGGTGTCTCTCACCTAAACTAATGTTCAGCTCTCAGAACCTTGATGCTTTCTCATGTCAAGAGACAGAACACACTAGGAATGGTCATTTTCCAAGATGAGTTAGAGCAGGAGATATCTAAAACAAAATAATGAACAGAGGGAAAAGGTAGGTCAAGAGCTTCTGTTGTCCCTGTTTTATAACAGAAGAAGAAAGGAACTTTCTATTAAATTTGAATTCCAAAATGATAGCAGGAAATCCTTCACTATACAACCCCATATAATTAGACTGGAGCTCACTGTGAAGGATTATTAAACCTCATGGTTCAGGGCTTAAGTCAAGCAACCTTTACAAATAGAGATGACATACTGGCGGGGAGGGGACAGCTCACCCCGGCCGGCTTCAGTGTTCTTGTATCTTCCTCTGTTTTTGAAATATCAAATGCAGGATAGAGGACCTGGAGAGACATCTAATATAGCAATTCCTATTACATAGGTTCCATGTTAGCCAACTGCTTTCTTATTAATCCTGCATTAGACCTCCACTGGCAAGGGAACCAAGAAAGGAAACGGCAGATAACTACTGGAAATGGACGGGTAGAATCGGATATCCCTCCACCTCCAAGATCTGGATGAATTTTTGAAGCTCTGGGAACAGAACTCATTGTTTGCTTAACAACAGGATGGAACCAGCTGTACACTGTTATGGCAGCTTTTGGACAAAGCGGAGCTAGGCATGTTTGTTTAAGCACCCCGAGTCTACCACTTTTACTTTTGCTTTAGCTAAGGACCCACTTTTCGGGGTCCTCACTTCTGCTGCAGCTGAGTTAGTCTATAGTATGACAAGGCCACCCTGGGTTTCTAAGAAATGCAAAAGAAACAAAAATCAACAAATAAACTGCCACTTAGCTTTCTTGTTGGTCCTACATCTCTGGACTGCTGAGGTTTCCTGGGGCTTCTCATTTCATCTTTCAGAGGCTTTGAAGAAAGTTCGGACAGCTTCATGCAAACAAAAGAGAAGCTCTGCTTATGGTCCCTCTCAGTAGCTGCTTGACCGCAGCTGACCCCAGGCTCAGAGCAGCTGTGCTTTATGCCATGCTGCCAGTACAGCTGCCTCAAGGCTACTCTCAGTGGCTTTTATTTCCCTCCCCTGCCAGTTCATGTGGGCCAGCTCTTCCTCATTCCCCGCGCTTGGGTGAGCACCCTTGCTGGGAGGCTTGCTGCTTTCCCAGACCTGAATCTTCAGCCTCTGATGACTCCCTCCAAGTCTGGGGGACAAGGGCAATGTTTCCAGGGTGTGGGGCCATTTGGTCTCCTCCACACCCACAGTAATAGGGCTGAGCCTTGTTACACTAACCTCCACCCTCCATGGTAAAGTTTATGGAAAGCATGGAAATTCCTCGTAGAAAGAGCACTGACTTCATATTAAATGCATTACTCTTTTCTGTTACTTTCCATGTACCTTGATGCCTACCATCAATGCGGTATTGGCTGTGAAAAAATCCAAGTTCATTTGGATACAATTTTAAATAAGTTTTCTATTTTGAATTTGGTGGCAAAACATTCAGTTCCTCTGTTGTAGGTTTAGAACAAAACTTGTTTGGCATATGGATTAATAAAAATTTTCATCTCCTCAGGCAAACCAGCTGTGTCTGCTGAGTGTGCAAAGAGAGGCAGTAATATAGTAATAGATTCTTGAATTCAATTCAGAATTTTACGATGTGTCTTCAGAGAGACTTAAAAATAGAGAGGTAACAGGCAGAACAAGATAGAAACATGTGAGAATTCCTTAGCAAAAAAAACGTTAAAATGGAGTTAGAAGCAAGAAGTCTTAGAATATAAAACCAGTAATATAAGAAGGCTGAGAACCAACATAACCTCCCTTCCCCAGTGCCCCCTATGTCCTCCCAATATGGAAGAGATTAGGGCAGGGGTGAATTTGGTCTCATGCTACCACAGACAATGAGGTCATGTAATCTGAGGAAAACAGGACTGGAAGGAACCACAGATCACCTAATCCAACTCTCTGTTCATAGTATCATCCCTGTCTAAACCACGTTAGAAAAATATTTATCCATCTGCTTTTAAAAACTTTCAAGGATGGAGATTCCACAGCCTTTCTAGGTAACTCCTTTAACACATCATTCTTAATCCTTCATCTTAAAACCTCACTCCTCTGATTAGAATATAGGTCAAACGTGTTCCTGCCCTAAATTTATTAGTGCCCATTGTGGACCCAGTTGTTTTTCTACTAACAGGGCACATCTAGATGTGTGCGTTCATGTGCAGTAGCTCATTTTATTGCACATTAAACTGTCACATAAAAAAGTGTGATTAGGCTAATGCACAGTAAAGGCTACTGCATATTAAGTGTCACTTAAAAATGGTGCATATTCATTACTGTGCATTAAGGCAGCCTAATGCGCATTTAGTACCTCATACTGGAGGTACTAAATTTAATGCGCATTAGGAAAAGCGCCTTAATGCATGCGTAAACACTAGCACCCACATTGCCCTCTACTTTAAATGGTTCTTCTCCCTTGCTAGTTTTTATTTCACTGATGTATTCATTAACAGCAGTCATTCCCCCAAGCTTTCTTTTACTAAGCTAATCAAGACAAATTTCTAGTCCCCTCTCATAAGATAGGCTCTTCCATCTGATGGTTATTATAGCAGCCTTTCTCTGAACCTGTTCCAGTTTGTAATAATCTTTTTTTGAACATTTGTGTCACTATCTCCCCTGTTCAATAAAACCCCAAGTTGGGTCATGTTTTACTGAATCCCAGTCCCTTCCCTATTTTAAATTCCAGCCTCATTTTCTCTCTCTCTCAGCTCCAGTTCCCAACCTCTCTCCTAGTTTCCTGATCTTCTCCCAGTTCCACCTCCCCTTTTCTGCCACCTCTCAGCCTCTCCTTGCTTTCCTGCTGCCTGCTGCTTTTCCTGTGATTTTCTGCTGCCTGTCACTCTGTTTCAGGTTCCCCTGCAGCTTCCCAGCTCCTATTAGCTGTCCTGCAGTTGTCTCCAGCTTCCAGCACCTACTGCTGCTCTCTGCAACTTCTCTTGCTGCCCCAGAGCCATCCTCTGGCTCCCCACACCCAAAGCTTTCCCACACACACACTTTCCCTTACTCCCGTTTTTCTCCCTCCCCATCTACCTTTTCAGCCTCAGTTCTTCAGCCCAGGCCCCTGTCGTCTACCAGTTCTAATCCTGGTCCTGGTAACTTTAACCCCCTACACTTCTACTTTCTTACTTTAACCTTTCCCCAGGTATCGCAAGTACACCAAGCACATACATACATACATACACATCACAACACCCAGCTTAGGAACTCACTTGTGTGTATGTATAGGTGGGTGGTATGTGTATAAATTAGTGAATACATATATATTATATATATACACACACCTATATAGATATTATTGTGTGTGTGTGGTATATAAATTAGTAATCCATGTATGTGTATTGGATGTGCAGGTGACGGGAACTGATTCTGTATAAATTTGGTGTCTGTAGCATGTATGGGCTTAAACTGGTAAAAGGTATGCATGTGCCTGAGCTGGTAGTGTGAGTGTGTATGCCTAGTGGGGGTGTATGCATCTAGTGAGTGTATGTGTGCTTAACTGATTTTTGTGTATGCATGTGCAATTGTACACCACACCCTTCTGTCTAACAGCGCAATACTGAGATCCTGAGCATTGGCCTGACCCCTCTGGGCAACAAATGGAAGCATCAGAACCTCAACTACAACTCCCATGAAGTACTGAAGAAGTACTTTGAAATCAAAATATTTCAGTTTCCATACAAAATCACAACAGGTCCCATGGAAAAAATGGATGAAAAGGTTTATCCCTGTCCTCACTCCATCCCCCAAAAATGGAGAAAAGGCCATATCATTTAAGTAATTTAAATAAACAGTTGCTTCTGATCTGGATTGCCGCCTCCTTTTGTGTGCAAGCTATGTTAAGGGTGTCAAACTCAACTGGCCTGACCCCATTTGGATCCAGACCCCACGGTGGTAGCAGAAGTCAAATGTAGCCATAGCTCACTCACCCTCAACACAGCGACATGTTCCCAACAGAGGTCCATACCAGGGAATTCAGTGGGAGTCTCTGCCCCCACTTTCGCTATCTCTGAATTCCCAGCCCTTTCAGGAACCCCACAGGCTGAGTGAAACAAGTCTGTGGGGCAGACTTAGCCCATGGGGTTGAGCACCCCCGATCTATAGGATTACTTTTGTGATTCTAGTCAGCCCCACACAAAGTAAAGGTAATAGAGGGTTTTACAGCTTCAACTGACAACTGACATGACATGGCCTTGCTATAGTGAAATCCAGCAGGAAAAGAGATCCTACCAGCCCTTGGAGCCCACCCTAACATTTACCAGGGTGACAGGAAAAGAAACGTAGATCTATTTTATACATTTGATATGAAAATTGTTGAGAGACTTTTCACTCTTTTTCAAGTGGAAACACACTTGAAGGGTTTTACCAGTGCCAATAAGTCCAGACTGCAGGAGTCAAGTGTCAGCACTAGGATCAAAATACAAGTTCCTGGCTTTGAAATCCTGATCCCAAACTGCTAGACCAAACCACCTTCTCTCTACGGGGAATTTTCAATAAGCAAAACAGTGACAGGAGGGAGTCCCAGGTGGAACCACCTTCACTGCCAACTTGGCAGAGTGCACTGCATGACTCGCATAATAAAGAAAGCCGCTTACAAAGGACCACACTAAAATAACTATGAGGAGCCGAATGAAACAGCTGTCAGTACTTGTGCTCGGCACTGAAAATTCAGAAAGCCCTCCACGACTTTAACAATAGTTTCAGGAAGCACTTCTGTGTAATTAAAACATGGAAACCTGATCAAGTTGATTATGGCAGCACCTAGGGATTAACAAAGATTGGAGCCCCTGTCAAGCTAGGCTACATCAACCCTAGAAGGTATTCTTTATCTTACTGAACTGAATGTGCTCCTGACCAACAATAGAGAATTCTAGAATTATAGGCATTCACATTCCCTCTAGGTTCTTTTGGCATACACATCATGGTAACATCTGGGTGCCTTGCGTAATCTGTTGAATGTTACAATACCTATGTGAGGTAGGTAAATGTCATCAGCCGTCTTTTTTAATAGGAAGGGCCAATGCACAGAAACAGCAAAAGAACCTGTCATAAAGTCTATTTCCAAGACAGGGACTTGAGCCTAAATTTCTTTTTTGTCAAGTCCTGTGCCACACTATCTTTTCCTTTCTGTATTATTAGTGCTCATGTAAAAATCCAAAGCAGAGATAATGCTTAAAGAAATTCCTGCCTTGCAGAGTATGGAAAAGCACATAATAAGTATGCATTAATGTTCCTCCACCTGGTAATTGAACAGTATTTCAAGTCAGCTATTATGCAAACATGGAATATAATTTGCAGTGCTTGTCCACAAAATCTGTCTATTTAAAGTGATCAATGTAATGGCCCATATGCTTTTATTGACATGCCTTTTTCTAAAATAGGTCTTAAATTAGCTTGTTCTGTGTGTGTCAAATTCATTTTGAAGTCAACATGTATGCTTTTTACATAAAAATTTACCTGGGCCGACCTATTTTTTTCCTAGTTCTGATAAACTCTGTGATTTACTAACATCGATTTCATTCAAATAGCCAGACACTGTTCTTGAAAGAAAAAAAAAACCTTAGCTTCAAGATAAATAACTAGACATCTCTGAGCCTAAAATATTAATGCTACAAAATCTAACATTGTCAATTTATCTGCAAAATGGTTGGTGCTTGATCAGCTCCTGTAGTAAAGAAACAGTCAGACTCTAGAGTTTCAATTTATTTTGTCTGGCCCTGCACATTGCTAGCCAATTGTTACTGGCAGGGGGAGGAGAAGGCAGTGGGGCATTAACTCTTGACACTGAAAGAGCTTGCTATGCCTCTGCAAAGAGGGGTAATTGCAGCTCACCCAGTAAATCCTGATTCTTACCATTTATCACTATGTATCATTCAGGGTTGAAAAATAATAGAGAAGACCTGCCAAGATTGTCATATGTCCTGTCACATAAGAAACTGAATGAGCACCCTGAGCACTCACAAGGCAAAGCAGCAGCAATTTTTAATCATGAGGTTTAACATTAATAGATGTCTGGTAGCCATGGGTGACTGGTGCCTCCTGTGTCGCGGGGGCCAGCCAGCAACCGGGGGGGGAGGGGGGTCCCCGGTGGCCGATCGTGCTGACCATGGCCAATCGTGCCAATTGGGAAGTGCAAGCGGGACACCCAGAGGTGCCAGCAGCACTTATCCTGGCACCCCCACTCCCCAGCTGGTACTGGCGCTCCCATCTGCCCCGTTGCCTGTTGCCTAAGCAGGGGAGTACTGGCTGTGAGAGAGTGTACCTGTGCTCTCAGGGGGTGCACATGCACCCCTGTGTACCCGCTACATGTCACCACTGCCAGTAGCACATCCCATATGCCACTCATTACTTTGTTTGGATCAGAGTGATGGAAAGAAGAACTACAGAGTTTGACTACAAGGGCAATGGCTGATGACAAACAGTAACACCCAATCAGATGTACTTCTGCATACAGTGGGTGCATCTACATGTGCCATTATGGCAACAGAATAAACTCCAGTGCAGTTTGTGCTGGAGTTAACTGCTCCCAGGTGCAGCATCTACGCATGCACCAAGGACAGCAGCACTTTGAGCCAGGGTGGAGCAGCCCCAGGCTGACAGCAGGCTCAGAAGGTCAGCCCCAGGTTCCAGATGGTGGCATCAGGTGGCGGGGGGACTGGCTGGGCCATGAGAGTGCTAAAGCATAGAGCCATGCATCAGGCAACCCCCAACACTTCAGCACCCTTGTGTCACTGACAGTACTATCTTATGGTGGAGTTAATCAATTGACTGTGCCCAATTAATTAGTTAATTACTAACTTATGGTGGAGTTCATTAATTTACTGAGCACGTGTAGACAGTGATGCCTCACTCCACAGTAAAGATGCACCCAGTAAGACTTCTCGTGCTGTCTTCTCCTATGTCCATGCACCTGTCCTCTCCTGTGCTGTTATTAGTTATATGGACATTAGTTATATTGGACATTAGTTATACTGATGGCTCTTGCAGTGCTAAAGCAATGGCCTCTTGTCAAAGTGGTATTTTGAATCCTGGCTATACTACCCCTAACCTTGCAATGGCTTGTGTAGGTGGAACACAGTGGCTGCATAGAGCCATACTGTCTTAAGGACCATCATGGGAATTTGCAATAATGGCCTCTGAGTTAATCTCAGTAAGTTTTTTTTTTTTTTTTGCATTCCTGTGCCACGGCTTTCATCTGAAGGGATGCTGAGAACAGCAGAGCTCGGCATCTTTTCATCAATTTGCTTTGAAGAGAATGTAGTCAATTTCCCCATGAGGTAATTTATCATTATTAGGGTACTTTCATTCAGGAAAAAAAAATACATTAAAACCTTTCATTTGTTCAGAGAAAGGTTTTCTTTTATTAAGAAGTTCTGAGGTGGCTTTTTCCTTTGGAGATTACATCAGTTACTTGAAGGAAATAAGCTATACCAGCAAAGGGACTCCTTTTGTCCGTATAATTGAGGGCTTTGACAGATAAATGTTTTATACTGATGTAAAAGTAATGGAGAGATGACACAGACCTGTAAACCAGGGTAATGTTGTCCAATCCAGTGGAGAATTACCACTGAAAGCATGAGGCATAAAATTCTTCTGGGGTAAGTTACACGGATTTACGTTTTGTCTCATAAGGTCCCTTCCAGCCCTAAACTTCTACGAATCTGTGTCTGTCTATCTCACGGTAGCCGTTTGCAAACAGTATATGGGACATTATCATCTACTCCCTTACTATCTAGTGGTGAGATGCTATAATAATGGGATGGTACATTTGGTCTGTTCTTAATTCTGGTATAATTTACATGTGTATATAACACTAATATAAAATGTGCATGGGCATGTATTAGTCTCTTCAGAGACTGAACCTATAATAAGCTAGTGCTAGTATAAAAGTCAATATTTTAAGCAACATTGCTACCAGCAAAGGGTAGGTCTTCATTGCAGAATGAGACAGTGCTCTTACTTGGGTGTTACCTCTCACAAAAAATAATACCCAAACTGGAAGTGGCAATGTCAATCCTTTGAGCCTGCCTCCATTCTGTCTGGCTAAATAGCCCATTTTGTAATGAAGATGCTGGCAAAAATCGCCCTCGTCCCCAGTTTTCCAAAACTTTTCCCACAGTTCCCCAGGTACCTAGAAGTGCTCCCGTAATTCAGTGAGAGAAAAACAGAGTTCCTGACTACTGCAGCATTAAGAAGCATAGGATGCTTCTTGAAGTCCTACCAACTCATTGGAAGACCACAGCACACACTAAGTCAGATAGGGCTTCGCAATGCACATGCACACACCTAGATACTAATCACTGAAGTTAACTCTGCAATTAAGATTGCCCCAAAATGTATCTATTTTGGCAGGCTCTGGAGGAAATGCAGTACCATCTAATTGAGGTGATAAAACAGTGAATCACCTTACCCTTCTGTTGTTTCAGGTTCTAGGAGGAATTGGATCTGCTTTGCTGAGCTTCATACACTGCCCAAATTTTGGATGGACCTTAAACATATAACACTGCTGCTGCCTTTGCTCTCCCTACTCTCCATCCCCACTGTAAGTACTCTTGTTTGGACAAAATGAATCAAGCATAAAACCTATTCCGTGAATGACTATTCTAATCAAAGTCGGTTTGTTCGGTGCCACCCACTCCCACCTTTCTTATGTTAGCAAAAAGGGCTAAATTAGTCTCCTCCAGGCCCCATCTGTCTTGACACATGGATCCTTTGAATGAGAATTATGAGATAACTTGACCTGATGCTTACGAGGCAAGAAACATGTTGAGGCAAATATTATAATTCCAGCAACCCTACAAAACTGTTGTAACAACTCAGAGGCACCCTTTAAGGGTAAATTAAAATCACTAATCACTATTAGTATGATTTTCTTGTTTACTGCCAAACAGTCCTGAACATTCAAAGGCAGTTCAACACCACTTTTTGGAAAGAGATGGATGATAACTACAGTGAATAGGAGACATGAGAAAAATAATGTAGACCCATTTTATTCAGCATATACACAGCTACAATTCAATGGGAAATCAGAAGTCAACTAAAGCCACCATTCCTGGTTTTCAAGATTAATCACTCTAGAGTCAGTTAAAGACACAGGCTACTGTAGTTTTTTGAGATTTTTGACCAACTGCAGTGCTGATTTTGAAGGGCAGGGGAGTACAATTTTGTTTTCATTTTTGGTGGGGCACAGGGAGAAGAGGAGAGACCTCTGAACCAGCCATACACTTAACTGTGACCACATGATTCATGTTTAAATTTATTTTCATGCTTAAATGCTTTACTAGAAGGTCACATTCCTATCAAGGGAACTTCAGTTAAAACAAAAGTATCATTTCAATGTCGATTTTTGTGTGTGAATGATTATACTGTAGTCCAATTTTCACCCATATTTCTTGTAAAAGATACATAGATTTGTTGCTTTCCAGAAGGTCAGACTATTTCCTAGCCTAGAGCTTCCACATGCCCCAGCTCAGTATTTCACCTAGTAATTTCTGTATCAAGCCCAGCCTCCTGTTCAAGCACAAGTTTCCTTGCAAACAAAATCCAATCTCAATATGAGGATCTCAAGTGACTGAAAACAGACCACATCCTTTGGTAAATTGTCCTAAAGGTTAATTGAGGTTTTCCAAAGATGTAATAGTGAGGGCAAAGATGATACTGGAGAAATTTGTCCCTGCCCTAGGGAAGGCATCAACAAACTGTGGAGGGCAAATACAGAAACTGTGGTTCTGCTGTGTGCAAAGCAGTTTTTTCTTCCTTATCAAAATCAGAAAAAGAAGTAGACTAGCAAAGAAAAGTTGTGGCTTCAGATCTATTAGCTTCCCATGATAAATCATTCAGAAGACAATGGTAGATGAGTTTAATTGAAACTGGGTGTGTCTACATGCGATGTTTACTGAGCAGTTGACTGAGCAGTTGACTTATTAACTGCACAGTAAATGTCTCAGTGTTTACATGTGTGCCCCTATTAGGGCACATGAAACTAATGAAATCTACAGCAGGGAAGTACTTGTATTTATGCGCAGCAGCGCACATGTGGATGCTGACCTGGCTGGCTGGCAGAACAATTAACCCCACAGTTTCTTGATATGAATTAATGCCACATGTAGATACACCCACAGTGGTGTAACTCACAAAAGCATAAATAGGAAGTTATTATCACTTCCTAAGTAATGCCCTGACAGCCTCACAATATTATTAATCAGTTCACCTATGCAAAAGAAGGGCCTTTATCTCTGTCATACAATCTGTCTAGGGATAGCTGCAAGTGCCTTGCAGTTAACAAGCACTCACTAAGTATAGCCCTGATCATTAATCACAACTACTTGATGAATTAGAGAATAATTTGAGTGGTGAGAAATCTTGTAACCAATTACATCTGCTTCTAAATTCAACATTTCCAACTTCTACAGCCATCCATAGTTTCATAGTTGGTAGGGTCAGAAGGGACCTGAGCAAATCATCAAGTTCAACCCCCTGCCATGGCAGAAAAGAGTACTGGGGTCAAACGACCCTAGCAGTGTGTTCATCTAGAGTCCTCCTAAAGACCCCCAGGGTAGGAGCCAGCACCACTTCTCTTTGAAGTTGGTTCCAGATCCTAGCCGCCCTGACCGTGAAGTAGCAACTCCTGATATCTAGCCTAAATCTACCCTCTGCCAGCTTGTGACCATTATTTCTAGTCACTCATGGTAGTGCTTGGGGGAACAAGGACTCCCTCAATGCCTGCTGGTCCCCTCTGACTAGTTTGTAACAGGCCA
>NW_017728950.1:37263482-37332449 GCF_001723895.1 Crocodylus porosus
CAAATTTGAACAGGGTGCTTTTTACCCCCTCATCCAAGTCACTGATGAAGATGTTGAACAGTGCGGGCCCAAGGACCGAGCCCTGGGGGACCCCACTGCCCACATCCCTCCAGGTTGAAAATGACCCATCCACCACCACTCTGGGTGCGGCCCTCCAGTCAGTAAGTGACCCATTTGACTGTGTGGGTGTCAACAACACAGTCCTCTAGTTTTTTAATGAGAATGGGGTGAGAGACAGTGTTGAAGGCCTTCCTAAAGTCCAGAAAGACTATGGCTACTGCTATCCCTGCATCAAAGGATTTTGTGACCTGGTCATAGAAGGCCACCAGGTTGGTCTGACAGGACCTGTCTCTAATGAACCCGCGTTGGTTGCCCCTAAGCATAACCATGACGCCTCAGACTACCTAGTAAAGCCACCCTCTCCAATAATTTTACATTCAGCTTCTTCTACATTTCTGGCTGGTTTCTCTTATAGTTTTGCTTACATCATCCCTCTTGAGCTGATCTTTTCTATTCATTCTGGATCTTTTCTATCCAACCTGGAAGATGCTTCCAGGTTTCCTTTTGTGAAACCACAGGCAAGCTAAGTCTTCACATCTCTCATCCTGTCGCCAGGCCTCTTTCCAGGGTCATACAATCTAGCCAGTACCTACTTTAAGGTGATTAAGCTGGCAATTGGAAAATAACCAAACAAACAGATATTAATAGTAATTTACCTTTGCAAAATAGTAAGGGAACTGAAAAAAGAACAATATTCAACTGCAAGCAGTCAAAATTAACCTAGAATTAAAAAGTTTCTTAATTTAAGCCCCTCAACCTCAATTACAGGCAGCCATCAGACTTATGACACAATTGGTTCCTGAAAACTGCATTTTAAATGAAAACATTGCAACTCGGAATCAATTTTCCCATAGTAAACAATGTTATAAATGAGAGATTGGTTCCTGAACCACAGCCTGATACCCTATTTTCACCAACACTAACTCAGAATATTGTATTCTATCAATAATAGACGAGTAATATAGCTACATTAACACTGTCATGGACCCAGAGGGATAGCCTTCCCTCCGTGCAAAAATGAAGTTTATTTCCTACCTATGGGGACTTTTTACCATCTTGTACCAACTATACTTTTCCCAGAGGCTGATGAAGGGACTTTGATCCCGAAAGCTTGTAGAAAAGGACAATTTTCTTGTGATTTCCCAGTTGGTTTAATAAAAGGCATCATTTTGGAACCAGGAGTTCTAGTTTTTTGAATGTCTTCTTGTCTCAGACCAACACAACTACCAAGTTCTCCAGAGAGATGGGCAATGCAGTAAACTTGTTTGCTGGCATGGCATGGTGTGGCATTGGATCAAGTATTGTAAAAGTTGAAACTGATGTCAGAAAGTTGAAACAAGGTATCAATTTATAAATGTTGTAAGTGCGAAACATCATAACTCAAAATGGTGTAAGTCGAGGACTGCCTGTATTGCACTTCCAGAGGTATAAAGTCGATCGACACCACTGACTTTGAAGGCTTCCTTTCTCTCTCATATCAGAGCAGAGAATAGAGAAATGAGCCTTAAAAGCACAACTGTGTCATACAATTAATCTTATCATGCAACAGATTTTATACTTGCCTCAGACTACTTTACGGAGAAGGAAGAGAGAGAACTTTGAAGCATTAAACACCTTTACTACCCTTCTCCAGGTCCCAAGATATTTTTCAGTTATTTCTCCAAGAGAAAGGAGATGGCATACTACACACTCTAAAGGGAAAGACATGTATGAGGACCAAAACAGGCCATACTTCAGCAGTCCCTTCCTGAACAACAAAGCACTTAAGCACTTGTTTAACTTCCATTTAAGCCAGTCAGACTTAAACATGCCCTTACACAGTAATTTTAAAATTTTTTTTGTCACAAATCTGTCTGTGGAGTAACCCCAGAGTCTCTCCCTGCTGTCCCACTGCTTGGGGAACAGACCAAGGTGTGCCCTGGGATAACCGCTTACTTGTGCAAGCCTCAGTTCCACTACCCTTATATCTGGCCTCTCAGATGCGACAGGTGAACAGCCCCAGTGGGTTCCTGCTGTATTGTGGAAGAATTTTTTGGAGAATAGAATTTTCTGGAATATCATTCACACTAAGATCACTCTTTCCACAGGCAATCAGTAAGGAAACAAAACAATAAAAGGATTTTGTAAGTAAGAAAAAAAGTCTAGGATCAGAAGACCCTGGCCACCTTACAAACAGCCTTTATAATCTCTCTTAACCAGCACTGCCCATCCACATTCTCCCAATTCCTCATGAGTCTCCAGCATCCTCCAGAAATCTCTCTCCTTGGGACACCTAGCATTCTTCTGGCTGATGGGACATTTCTCTCAGGCTAGGTATAGATGTTCAAAAAGGCCGAGGCAAATTTGAACCAATTTCCCTAGGTTTCTTTAAGCAGACTAGGTTAGCTCAGGAGTGAACAAAACACAAGTTCACCCTTTGGTGGTGGTGGCGGCGGTGCTGGGAGAAGGGCACGCAAACTGCCTGTACTGGCTGAGGTTGTGGGTACTCCAGCAGGTTGTGGTGCTCTTGCATGCCTCCCAGCAAGCTACCACAGGATGCTGAGCTCATCTAAACAGCCAGGCCATCTCCAATCAGTCAATGAAGCCCCTCACCCTGTGTCTATTCTACCATCCCATCCCCAACCCTGCTGTCCAGCTGCAGCAAACAGCTGGTGCAGCCCCTCTGTCTCCAGGCCTGCTTCCTGGCAGTGGCCATTTGTCAGCCATGGCCAGGCAGCAGGGAGGGAAGGATGGGGGAATGGAGGCTCCCACCGTACAGACCAAGCCCCAGCCCCCACAAACCCCAGCAGGGCGAGAGGCTGGGCAGAGGCCTGTGCTGACTCAGCTCTGTGAGAACCCTGGGGACGGAGCCTGCTGGGCACTTGGCTAGAGCAGCTGAGCATGGGGGGCTGCTCGCATACCTCCCTGTGACAGGGGGGCTAGTGGGGAGCTTCAAAAGAGCCTGAGATCCTGGAGGACAATGAACTACCTTGATTTGCTAGGGGATCTGGTGCAGAAGTTCAATGTTCCAGACTAATCTAATTCACATCATTTAGGGTGGATTGTGTTTAACATCTGTATCTAGCCTCAGAGACTTCTTTAGTGATGGGTTGATTTTCCCGTTACTGACAGACAAATAACTTGGGTGCCCATGCCACCAGTGACCCTTCTGTCTGTGACTAGGAGTGGCAGTTGTCCTTGCCCTAGTATAACAATAGCCAGACAGATTTAGCAGTCTCTCCCACCCTCTTTCCTTGACGAAATCATATCTAAAATCATAAAGATATATATAGACTACATAACATAACCCATATAGTGATAAAAGTGACATGAATGGATACAACATAACATATGCTTTCCAGTGAGATCCCATATGACATACCAGTGAAACAAACACCAGAAAATCTGCATGACATCCCATGGACACCCAAATCTAATTCAATCCCAGTGCATATGGGTGTTTTCATTCACTTGGTCTACTGACGGCAATCTGTCTATACTCAGAGAGAGCTGTTTGTCTTAGTCACATGAACGAATTCTGTGCCTACTTCATGGAAGCAGCTTATCTGTTCAAAAAAAAAAATATTGGGTGGGGGGATGACAGGGTGGCGAAGGGGGAGAGAAGGGTAAGGAGGAGGGAGGAAGCATTAGTTTAATAGATTTTTAAGGCCAGAACAGACCATTATGATTTTCTAAGCCAGACCTCCAGTGTCAGGCAGCACATCCTGCTGCATTTTGGCCCAAGAGGTCACTGAAGCTTTTATATATCCTTGCTAGTATTATGCATCTTACCCATCTTGAAATATATTGCTTATGAATTTGATTTTCCAAAGGCACCAACAACGGCATAAGAGAATCTTGCTTTGCATGTTTATCCATTTCTTTGTAGCCATCACCACAGTTGTCTCTACCAGCTGTCACTTCGGGGCAGGCTTTCCTTTTGTATTTCTTTGCAGCTTGTGCCAAGTTGGTTCCACAAAATGGTAGCTTTCCCTGCATGGATGATATAGTAGCACTTGTCAGTTTATGACTGTATCTCCCTTCAGTATAGATAGCTCAATTTCTACCCATAAGCAGAAGCAGTCACTACAGCCAACTGCATACTGTTGAGCAGTTCTCTGTCAACATTAGACTGTGTCACACACCCTCTACCCAGGATGCAAGCCCACACAAAATCAAAGATGACATGTTTAACAGCACATTAGTCATGTTTCTCCTAACAGTGAACTGGAATGGCATCTGATGCAACTTAAAATCACTTCTTTCCCCCCTCCTCTGCTATCATTAAATAATGAAGACAATCTATAGCATAACTGATATTTAAGGCTAGATACTCCATTGGTGCAAACAAAGATAATTTTCTAGCTTTGCTGAAGTCAATATACATGACCTAAGGAGGCTCAAGAGTATAACATGTATTAAGAAAAGAACCAAATTAAAAAAGGGACTATTGGGCAGTTTCTGATTGTCCTTTAAATATTGACCTGTTATTCCCTGCTGGAACTAGACCTGTACTGTAGAGCAGTGAGACTAGGAAATATGACGCTGTACCTGATTTTATCCACCTGTTCTAATGGGGAAAATAATCTGCTCCTCATCAACAGCAAGCCATAAAGTGAAATAAAACAGTATGCACTAGAAGTAATAATGAAATTTACCATTTTAACAATGTAATTTTAATAAATATATGTTTAATGCTACCAACATTTAAACCTTTGCACAACCATATCCTGGCTAATATAATAACAGCTCTTCTACAAAGAATTAAATCTCATCCAGTTATAGACTCTTTTAATATACATAGTAAATATTCAAATAAAGTTGATAAGCTGGCCAAAGCATTCAGGCTAGTCATAAAAAGCTCAACTTTGTTTTCAGCCTTGGCTTGGATTATTTGGATGCTCAAATGACTATTAGATACCAAGTCTTTAGAGGATGGATGCCCCATGCACATGCTGTATATACAAGTGGTTTCAGTGAATTGAGAGAAGTTGTGTATTTAAAGATAAACACACGCTTTGGTCTTCATAGCACTGAGCAGTGTACCAAATCAGGTATTTAAATATGAAGACCCTAAAGGACCTAAAATGTACCTAGAAATAACTGTATGTTCAAAAAAGAAGATGCTCAGCAGCATATTTTCAATATCTTTGAGAAGAATACGAGCAAATAGCCAATAGCCATTTTTTCCCTCAACTAGCACAATACAATTGTTTATTTTATGTAGCAGTCATTTCATAGCCCCTAATCTTCACAGTGAATTGTTAGTTAGGGTGTAGAAACAGTACACAATGTATTCTTTAACGGGAAACTGGATCACTTATAAAATTGAAATTGGAGATTTTGAA
This sequence comes from Crocodylus porosus, assembly GCF_001723895.1. Taxonomy (NCBI): domain Eukaryota; kingdom Metazoa; phylum Chordata; order Crocodylia; family Crocodylidae; genus Crocodylus; species Crocodylus porosus. The sequence goes on from NW_017728950.1 coordinate 37,268,870, forward strand.
GTTCAAAGCTGTGCGATTTGACTTCAACAGAATTACTGTGGAGTAAAAGTTATTTGCAAAGTTGTGCCTATTTCATAGTTCTAATATGGAAATGTTGTTATATGTATTTTCCCAGCCCTTTTTACATATACAGGACCAAATCTAGAACATTTTTTCTTAAATTTAAACATGTGAGTAATGATCTTGATGTCAGTGAGACTACTCATGCACTTAAGTACTCTGTTGGATTGAGGCCTTAAGCAGTAGTACATATAGACTAGGGACAGACGTTTAAAAAGCCAGAGCATGAATTGATTCAATCTTTGTAGAAGATTCACCCTCCCTGCTGCAGTTCCCCCCCACCACAAAGGGCAGAGGGGGGAATAACTCCACTCCCTGCCCCTGCCTGAATGCCCCACTGGCTGGCACCTGGCCCCATCCCCACTTGGCTGCTGGAGTGGCGATGGGGGAGCAACCATGATGGGGCAGTAGCCCCTATCATGGTTTCCCAGAGCACTAGCCCTTTTCCGGTGGGTGGGGCTCACTGCAGGGCAGGGAAAGCTGCTACAGACAGTAGCGGCAGCGCTGGGGGCAGGGCTCTGGCCCCTCCAAGCCCTGGTGCACAGTCTCCCACAGCTCTTCCCACCCCACAGCATGGCCCCTTCATCAGGAAGGGGCTCACGCACCCCAACACCATGATGGGTTCTGCCCCCGTCAAGAATCCTGCCCCCTCGCCACTGCAGTGGTGGGGCGGGGGTGTGGCCAGATGCTGGCCAGCAGGGCCCCTTAGGTGGGTGGCAAGGAGACAGGTTATTCCCCCTCCCTCTGGCATCCGGCAGAGGGGGCAGGAGGGGGCTTATTCTGCTGCTTGCCCCAAGCAGGGAGCGAGCAGCAGCAGCCATAGTTGGGGCAGCAGACCCAGCTGCAGTACTCCAGGGTAGAGGGGGAAATAACCCCTCTCCCTGCCCCCTCTGCCTCAGGGACCATGCTGGCTGTCATCTGGACCCAGCCCCACTGCTGCAGCAGCAAGCGGGAGTGCCCAGCAGACCTGGCTCTAATCCCTGCCTGTGGGACAGGGAGCAGGGAATTAAACCCCTCTCTGGCCAGTTCAGCCAAGAATACTGGCAGTGCTGGCTATGCCCCTGCCACTGGAGCAGCCAGCATGGAGAAGTGAAGGTCAGGGGAGGGAAACCAAGGGAGTGGTGGGACAGGGGAGGGAAGGGGGGGAAATAAACTTCTTCCCTGCTCCCTTCTGAGGCCATCATCTGGCCAGACCCCCTACCTTTCCACTCCTGTCCTTGCTTGTCCCTGCTCCAGTTGGGGAGCAGAGGGGCAGGGCCAGCTCTGCTCAACTGAAGTCAAAATCCCAGCCCAGAGAGCATGCTGGGATACTGGGGGACTTTGGTTTAACTTAAACCAGGAAAGGGTCTAGGACAGATATTGCCTAAACTGGTTTGAGCTCAGTCAGTTAAGTATGATACTACTTTCAACCAGGTTTATCTGACACTGGTTTCAGCAATTTTGAAACTGGTTTATGTGCACTGAACATCTGTTCTGTTACAGTTTAAACTTATTTTTGATCAGTTAAACCGGTTTATGTGTAACGTCTGTCCCTAGCCATAAAGTCAAACATCTTAAATTAATCCCAGAAAAACTTCAGGAAACTCTATAAGACATACTGTGTTTGGCTTGAAATTTATATCCCTATGGTCAGGGTATGATAGGAACACAAATAGGAGGTTATATTCTATTTTTAATAATGTGTGACAGTCTTATGCAAAATGTCCAGCAACTCATGATTTAAGATGCATGAATTATTGAAACTCTCAGGGTGAGGCAATGGAAGTAAACTATTACATAAACAACACTGCTGCTGAATAGTATGCATCTTCATGGGGTTCCGTATTAATGCTTCAGGGGAAAAAAAACCCAAATGTTTTCATTAATTCAAAGTGGCAAGCTCTGCCATAGCTGCTTGAGGTAAGGTAGTAGCATTCTTCGTTTTAGCTCATCCATCACATTCTTAGCCAGTCAGCCAGTGTAGAATAACTTTTGTTCATGTGAAGTTACAGATTACTATTACAATGTCTTTCTGAAACTAGTATAGTCTCATTTTAAGATAACTTCAATTTCCTCATCTTCATATGAAAAACTGTTCTGTACACTAACTGGCCTTGCTGATGTCCATATGTCACTTAGAACTTGCTCCAGCGTTATAACATCTATTACAGAGTAAGTACTGATGGACCAATGCTAAACAGTTACTTGAGCTTGACATCCTATTCAGGACCTTTTAGCTCCTACATTCCTCAATCAAGGCTCAATGCTACATTCTGTGTTGCTCAAACACTCTCATTCTTGTAAGCTCAAATCCAACATTGGTTTTTCAGCAGGAACTTTAGGTGCAGGGTTACCAACTACCCATAAATTTAGAGACAGTCTGTAAAAAACACGCCTAAAAATGCCTGTCCATAAAGTTGATTTAAAAAATGGAGTTATAATTAAAAACTAAGGAGCCTTGAGCCTGATTGAAAAGCATCACAGACCTGCAGGGAACATTTTCTGGGCTTTGTAGCCCACAATGCCCCCCTTCCCCTCGACCATGTGCTTGCTGCTTCATCCAGTCACCTGCCTGTAACACTGCTGAGGGTAATGTGCTGGGATGAGGGGAGGAAATGGTGCTGTTTCTCACAGCCCTACTCTTCAGCTTCAATGGGATTTTTTTTTAGGGTCCAAACAGTCACTGAAATTAGTGAGAATCCCCATTGACTTCAACAGGCTTTGGATCAAGTTCTTACTACTTCCTCAGAAGCTACCCTACTACATACATTTTGTTGTTCTTCCCTGAGCTGCCTTCATTTGGTCTTTTGGGATCGGTAATGTAGTCTATCTCCTCCTACTGAAATAGGCTTCTTCATAGTTGAAATAACCTATACCTATTGCATGTAAGAAAATTTATTTATACAGTGTAATAAAGAAAATCACTGTCTCTTCATTAATACCAAAATATAAGGCACAGAATCCTGCGTGCACACACACACAAAAGAAAGTTGCAGGAATAAGTTTTTTCAAACGGGTAAAAAACATGCAGATTTAAGAATGTCTTATGTGTTGTTTTTTTTACAGCAGCATTTTAATTACATATTAACATATTTACAATGCTGAAAAATATCTTATTGTTATAACCTTCATTTTTTTATATAATAGTTTTGTATCTCAAGAAAGTTTCTCTGTTAATTCATTCCAGCCATTCCTGGTGACAAAGAAGTCTTATTCTCTGGGTCTACAGGCCCTTAAATTAAAGTGTATCCAAAATAACTGGCTTTGATGTAGAAAACAATATGCCTTCATATATCTTTCTCTGCGTTTCATGAGTTAAAGCTCTTAAAAACATTTCCATATTAATCTTCATCTAAAGACTGCAGTCCAAAACAAGTGGCTCCTTCAGAATACTACAGTTTATCTTGATAATTTTGTACCAGGAATATGTTGACATAGGATCAATTATTATTCATTTAAAAATATGAAGATTGAGGTTCTAACACTGTAATAGAAAAAAATAACTTAGACCAAATGGAATGGTTCAAGAAAAATTTAAGTTGGTTTGGAATACTTTAAGTATCCGTGCATGTATTTCACCAAGATTTAAACAAAATTCAACAACAAACGCATTACAGCTTAAGTTATGTGGTTTATATGCTTTAACTTTGCTCTGGATTTGCTAGTGTTGAAAGTTAACTGTTGGAATTTGATTCTTTATGGGAAAGAATTAGAAGTCTCTATGTCCTACTTACCGAGACCAGCATATGCCAACATACCTCTGTCTAAAGCAATGTTATAGAAGATGAGGATCTGGTCTAGATTTTTTATCATGTATTATCTCATATTTTTTAGTCAATTCCTTTTCCTCAAATACTCATGAAATTTCTATGATTTTGCCACATTGAACACAGATGATGAGAACACAGGGGAGAAAATGAAATATAAACAACCTCCCTGCTTTGTTTTAGGACAAATCAATGATGCTGTATTTTTCCTTCCCACCTGAACTATGCAGGAGATATATAAACCTCTGCAGAGATGGCTAATAGCAGCACTAAAAGTCCCAAAAATAGAGTCCATAAAAGCAATTTAGTTCCTCCAGAGTAAATACTGACATTTTGTAATATTTACCTGCCACCTTAACCAGACAAACAAACAGTTTAAGTACTAATACAACAGAAGATGAGGGACTCAACAAAGGACACTCAGTGCCATAAGACAGAGCTGTCCTGGTGGCCCATGAGCCACATCTAGCCTGCATGGGATTAAGATGCAGCCCACAGGAATTTGCCTCGCTACTACTTCCCACATGCTGTCACAGCTGGGGTCTCCAAGGCAGAACAGCATGGCTGTGTGGTGAGGGGGCAGGGCAAGGCTCACATTGCTTGTGTAGGGGGAGAGGCCCTACCCAACCACAAGCCAGCCCCCCATCCCTTGTCCACCCCATGGGCTTTATGTCCAGCCCACAAGCCTGGGCCCAGGACATCTGGCTCCTTGTCCAGGGCATCTGGCCCCTCTAGTCAAGAATTTCTTAATTTAGGTCCTAGCAGGACCCCTGGCACACCCCAGTCAAAATCCCCCCACCGTGGCTTCAGCCAACACCCAATGTTTCTGAGGAAGGCAAATCCCCTGCCCCTCTCCCCCAACCTCAACACATGTAGCTAACAGAACATGGGGGGAGGTCCTCCCTTGGCCCATGCAGCAACTATCAATCCCAGAAGCATGGGGAAAACCCACCAGTAAGACACAGGCATAGCTACATCTATATCATCCCCAACCTCTTCTGGAACAGAATGGAGATTTAGCAACTTCCCTAGGCAGTCTATTCCATTGCCTCACTCTTCTAATAGTGAATAAGTTTTTCTTGATATCCAATCTAAACCACTTTGCTGCAACAAATCTGTGTCCTACTCTCTTCAGCCAGAGAGAAAAGGTTATTTTCCCTCGTCTTTATGGTAGCTATCATGCTATTACCATGTCCTCTCTTAAGCACCTTTCCTGCAAGCTGAACATGCCTATTTCCATCAGTCTGTCCTTGTATGGCTTGCCATCCAAGCTCTTTATAATCTTTGTTACTTTTCTCTGGACCCTCTCTAATATCTCCATGTTCTTTTAAAATGTGAATGCCATAAGTGTGCATAATACCTATATGAGGCTTAACCAGCGCCTAGTAGAAGGCACTATTACCTCCTGTGTCTTGTGCGTAATGCTTTTGTTGATTCGTCCCAAAACTGTATGTCACCTTTTATTCAGCTACAGCACACTGATGGCTCATATCGAGTCTGTGATCTCCCAGGACTCCCAGATTCTCTGCCATAGTGCTGCTATCCAACCAGTTTCTACCCATTTTGGATTTTCAATTTTTTTTATTGAGATGTAGTACCTTGCATTTGAAAGCATTGAATTTCATCTCAATAGCGCCAGTCTAACTTTCCAAACTGTCAAGATCCTTCTGAATTGTGCTCCTGTCATCTGACATATTTGAAATCCTTCCCAGTATCATGTAATCTAGAAACTTGCTCAAGAAACTTTCTATGCCAGCATCTAAATCACTAATAAACACATAGAACTGCACTGGGCCCAGGACAGACTTCTGTAGACTCCACTTGAAACCTACTGCCATTTTGACATGGATCCGTTTGTAAGTACTGTATTTACTTGAATTTAAAATGAGGTGCCCCCATCAGCATGGCGGAAAAAGCCCCTCATCCTCATTTTAGCTTCATGTACAAGGGAGAGGGGGAGGTTGTTGCTGCAGCTCTTGACTCAAGCCCTGAGCCTGTCAGGGCCAGAGTCAGACTCACAACAGCTGCCGGCCCCCCTCCACTTGCCCTCTGAAGCTTTTGCCTCTCTGCTGCTACTCCCTCCTCCCCCTTACTGTCAGGTGCAGCTCTGGCATGGGCTGGTTTCCCTTCCAGGCATGGAGTACAGGGAAGATTTTCCCTCTGCCTACCAGATCAGCAACACTGCCACTGTTGCATGGCCCCGCAGGGGTCATGCTTCCACATGCCATGCTCCGTGACCTGGGGGGGAACAGAGCATGAGCAGCATCTGACAACAAGATCAGGGGAGAGTGGCAGACACTGTGGGGACCTGTGAGGAGGAAAGCTGCAAAGGGAATAAGTTGGGTTGCGGGGGGCAAGGGTAACAGAGTTTCCCCGATTCCCCCCCAACTCCCTCCAAATCATCTGAACCTCCAGCCCAGGGCTGGGCAAGTATTTAGGCCTGTGGGCCACACAGGCAGTTTTGGCCAGATGTTGTGGATCAGCACACCGCCCTCCCCACCCCCAAAACAGCTCACCAAACCCAGAGCCCACAGGGTCTGCACCTCCTCCCTGCTCCTGCCACCACCACCAGTGCCCAGTAGCAGCTGAGCACACAGCCCTGGCCCCCACCTGTCCCACACCCACTCCAAAGTCACCCTGGCCAGAGCAGACCAGCTCTGGACCCTGCATGCACAGCCCTGGCCCCAGCCTGCCCATGAGTGGTGACAGATGGGCAGAAGCTGCTGCTGGGCACTGGGGAAAAGTGACCACCCCCCACTCACCACTGCCAGGCCCTTCTTGCTCCAGCCATCTAGAGCCCCCACCCGGGCTGCCCTGTGACTCCACTCCACACCACACATTTTCTAAGTATAGAATCTAATTATTTGGGGGCACAGGTCATCTTAGATTCAAGTAAATATGGTACTTTGCTTGCAGCTATTGAGCTGGCTGTCTATCTACCTAATAGTAGTTTTGTCTACCCACATTTCTCCAATTTATGAAAAGGTAATTTAGGACTTTGTCAAAAGCCTTGGTAAAAGCCCACAGCATTTCCTTCACTCATCCAAGCAGTTACTTTGTCAAAAGGAGAAGATCAAGCTTGTTTTGCATGATTTATTCTTAGTAAATGTATACTGGTGACTTGTAATCGGCCTTCTTTTCTGCAGATGCTTACAAATGGATTACCTTGGAATATGCACCAGATATTCCTGGTTATTGAGGTGCAGAAAACTAGTCTATAGTTTCCCGGGTCCTCTTTTCTGCTTTAAGTGAAGAACTACGGTGGCCCTTTTCTAGTCCTCTGCTACTTTGCCCATTGTGTAGTTCTCAAAAGATTAAGGAGTTAAGCTTATTGAACAATAAAGCTCATTTATTCAGAGTCTCCTCCTAAGGGCAGGAAGTTATGTGGGGTCAGATCAACCCTGCAAGGCAAAGAGTCTCCAAGGGGCTGGACCCAATGATCTTGAAAGGTCCCTTCCAGGCCTAATGTCTATGAAATCTATGTAACTAGAGGTCAGTGAGTGGGACAACATTCCCAGGCACCAATTGAGAAGGGGCACCCAATCAGTTGCCTCCAGGGAGACCACTTTATGCCTCCCTGCAAAAGCAGCAACCTGCATGTGGGGAGGTAAGACTCTCTGGAACTCAGAACCCCTGCTCCACTCTCAAACACCTCTGCCCAGGGTACCAAAATTCCTAAACATTCCTCTAACTTAAACACACTCTCAAAACTATAGTGTCCCATATGGAAACCCACAATGTACAAATTATCACAGAACAGACCCTATACCAAAACCCAAACTCACCCATCCCAGCTGAATAGGCACTGCTCCATTCTTAGAAAAACATTCTTACTCAGACTGCTCTGTTGGACAGCTTGTAATAGCTGCTGCTTCTTCAAGCTTCAAGATGAGACCTGCAAGGAGAGGCAGGACTTGCTCTCCTCTCTCTTCACTTTTCTGGTGAAGGGCCATTTAATTAATTCAGTTACTACTTTATTGGACAACTTCTGTTTCCCTTAGTGGCTATTCTTTAGTTCACCCACATTGTTCCCTGAAATAAAGTGGTGTTAATCCTTGTAAACCATTGGTCCCTGCACTATAAATTGTTATGCCCCAGAAATTCCTACAGATGTGATACTTTATACACCCAACCACCAGCTGAGGGCACTGAACACAAAGAATATCAGGGGGTTTAAATGACCCATCTTAGATCATAAGGAAGAATAAAAGGCTCTACCACTTCTTGGAAGCAGGGTTCCCTAAAAAGGAGGCAGCTTGTACCTAGTGGGATGATATCTTCCAATGATGGACTAAGTTGTGCCCAGACACTTTAATGTTTCAGGCACTGTCTAAAGATCTGCCTTAACACTTCCCTTAAGCCAATAATTTACTACTTAAAGAACATCATCAGTGGTTCAGCCATATTAGCTTTGAAGCTCTCATTATTGTTTAGGGTTGAGAGAGGTGGGGTATGCAAACACCATCCACGTCCACTTTTGGTTACATCAGCAAAATAATTGTGCTTCCTATCAATTACCCTGCATCATTTACATATGCCATGTCAAAGGCCAGGGTGCATTGTGGACAACTATTTATTGTTAGCATGATGGAGAAGAAAAGGGGCTATATTAAAAAATGCTGCCTATTTGGTAAATAAACCTATCACCATAAAAACAAATAAACAAACAAACAGAAACAGCACAAATATACTGAAAATAGAGTAAACTATTTTAATAAAAATAATCAAAATTTAAATAGCATCCATGCACTTGCATCCCAGAAGGAACCATTCAAAACACACATACAAAACTTTCTCTCTAATGGACATTGTTACTCAGCAACAGCTGTCAAGGTTCTATATCCAGATTGAATTTTTATTCATCATGTAACTCACGCCAGCACTCTCATCTAAACTAGGAGGCTGGAATAATCTCTTCACCTTCCTCCGACATACACACATTTAACTAATGTGCACATGCTGATGCTTGCACTCTTTGCACAGTGACTCTTATCTCCCACAGCAGTGCACTACCTTGATTACTAGGGAATGGAATTTCACAAAATGTTTAAAAATTTACCCTTTATGTAAATTGCCAGAAGAGGCATATTTTAAAGAGATAATTTTGCAGTTAAACACTACTTACTAAGATACCATTTGAAAGAGAGCCTGATTAGTAGTTCACATTATTTACTGTATCTTGCAAATCCTTCTTCAGAACTGAAGATTTTAATAGGTTGCTAACCCATCTTTTTGCTTAGGCCTACAGGAGATTAGACACGATAGGCCTAACGCTCCATGAAGCTGATGGTATAACCATCAGGAGTAAATAACTCACTAGTTGTTGGTATGGTAGGCAGCATCAGGTGGAGCTACTGCAAACTGTCTTCAAGCTTCTTTTCCTAAGCATGAGAGCAATTTTTTTTTTTTTTTGGCTTGGGACAATTTGCAGATTTGTTTTGCTTTTTGCAGGATTTTTTTTTGTATGGAGAAAATGCTGAGATACCAGGATCTCTTTACACATCAGGAGAATTTGTTATCAGCTTTGACCTCTGTTTAGACTAAGGCTAGGTACAGATGTTACATATATCTTGCCTTAAGCAGGAAGAAAGCTCACTAAAGCTATAACTGAACAGACGTTCACTGCTCTTAAAGCAATTAAAAAATGGCAGATTACTCTGTGTTCATTCTCTATGGATGAGGTATTAGACTAAAGTGCTTTCTGTTAGAGCACTTTATCGAATGCCTGTGCCAGATCCCAATGAGAGTTAACTTGGAGAATAATGGCTGACATCCCAGGCAGCCTTGCACAGGGCTTTACTCTAGCCTTGGGCAGAACTCCTATGTTCTGCTCAAGCACTGGAGCATTGGGCTGGCCCCACCACTTCAGCTGTCACTGGCCCAGTCAGTGACAGCCTCTGATCCCAGCCTGGCACATAGCCTGGCTGGGGGGAGCAGGGGAAGTAAGGTTTCAGTCTGCACAGCTGCTCCAGCCCCATGTGGTGTGCCACTAGTTGGCAAGGAGGGCTATGGGAGAAGGGCTCCAGGGTCTCCCCCCATGCAGGCACTGCTGACACTCACCAGCTGCGGGGGGGACAGGGGACTGGGGAGAGAAGCCACTCAGGCAGCCTCCTAGGAGGCATGCAGGAGTGCCCCCAGTGGCCAGTGCAGGCAGGCTCCAAGCCCCACCCCCCCAAACAGTAAACATCTATTCGGTTCACTTGTTCTCTAAATTACAGCATTTTAAGTAAAGCATGATAGTTAAAGCACTTCCACTAGGGGCTTTTTGAACATCTGGACTTAGCCTAAATTTCTTGAGGCAGACGTTTCTGAAAAAAAGATTTTTCAGTGAGACTTACCATCTCACCTGTAATTGTGGGTCAGAAGAGGGGACAACGGTTTTAGAAAAGGAGAACCATGGGCCCAGATTCTTCTCTTCTAGTGCTGTAAGTGTACTGACTACATAAAATCAGTAAATTGAGGGCTGGGAAAAAAGAACCCAGTTCTTTTCAATGTTTAATGTTTTTGCTTTTTCAATATACAGAGCTCTAAAGCTTTTCAGGCAAAAAGAAAATGCTCACTTTATCAGAGGTATTCTTCTTAATGTACATTGTCTTCATCTTGTCTGCATCCTCTCTCTATGTACATGCACTGGCATTTCATTTCCAAGCTAATGGTGGGACAGGCTTGGTTTGGAGAGCCACCTGGCATAGAGTTTTCTTAAAGACAATTTGCCAAAATATGGTGCTGATAGCTGGGTTAGTGACTAGACTGTCATACAGGAAGATCACTGTTTAAAAAATAAAGGAAAAAAAAGAAAAATCAAGCAGCAGCTACTTGTAATGGAATTAGATATTTGATTAATTCAAGAGAAAATACAAAAAAAAATTCTTAGCAGTTGGTACACTGCTTTGTACAAACTGTTAATGCCTGAATCAGCACCACAGTTAGAACCAGTAAAATGCTACTCAAATATTTTTATATCATGAATGTAGATATAAAAAGCAAATTGTTGGTTGGAATAGAAAGAACTAAAGAACATTTTTTCCTGGGTGGCAACAATTACTGATTAACATTCTAAGGAATGTGTTATGCAGAAGGTCAGACTATATTATCATTGTGGTGCCTTCTGGCCTTATAATATATAGGTCAGATCAGCATGAGCAAGAAGGTAGCTTGGGAACTGTGCCAGAGCATTCCAGCTCTGGGTCTGATTCAACGTATATAAAAGATACGATAATATTCAAACAAAGTTATTTGTGGAAGAAATTAAAATATTTTCTGGACAAATTATTCCTACACCTCTGGTCACCATGTAGAGCACAGTCGGAGGGAATGAGTAGGTCATAGCACTCTACTTGTCATGTGGTTCTGCCTGAGGGCTGTGGTTCTCTCCATGTGAAAATGTTTACGGCACTTATACAATTGGAACGACTCATTGTCCTTGACAATCCCTTACAGTCGAGAATGATTGACTTCCATGATTGGCTTATCTGTGAGTCTGAAGATGGATGATGAGGCCAACTTAGGATTGACAGGTTCTATTGAAACTCAGGCATCTGTTTCCATATGGGGTGAATGGCTCTAGATTCCTGATATGGTCCATGACATGCTGTTTATGCTGCTCCTGATTTTCCATCTCCTATTGTCATCATGAGGTTTCCAAGTCCTGAGATCCTTGCAGCAAACTCTTTTTCCTGTTGGGGCGGTCCTGGGTTATAGCTTCCCTTGAGTTGATGTTGCATTTGTTCATGTTAGCCTTGAGAACATACTTGAAGTGCTTTTTCTGCCCTCCTCTTGAGCATACACCTTGACTGAGCTGGAATAATAAAACTCTTGCTTCAGGATTCTGGAATTAAACATCTGGATGATGTGGCTGGCCCAGTGAAGTTGATACCATATGATCATTGCCTTGATGCTCATGAAGTTTGCTTGTTAGAGGAAGCTAATGTTGGTGCATTTGTCTTCCCGTTAGATTCAAAGAATCTTCTGTAGGCAGTGTTGATGGTACTTCTCCAACAACTCTCCTGTACTCTGTCTACATCTTAGCTCCATACAGTAAGGTAGGAATCACAACTGCTGGATAAACCATGAGCTTGGTTTCAAATCTGATGTCACAATCTTCAAACACCCATTTCCTCAGGTGTCTGAAGGTTAAACTTGCACATTTGAGATGATTTTGGATTTCTGCATCGATATTAGCCTTCTGTGAGAAACCATTTCCGATGTATGGGAAATACTCAACATTCTTCAGAGTCTCACAGTAAATCTGAATTACTGGAGCTAGTGACTGCTCATTAGGAGCTTGTTGATGGAGGATCTTAGTCTTCTGAATGGTAAGCAAGGATGCCATTTTCTTGTATTGATGACTACCTGAAGGTCTGCTTCTGAGTCAGCACACACTGCAACATCATCAGTTTGATGATTGAGGTCAGTGTAGTTCTGGTTTTGGCTCAGAGTTGGCTGAGATTAAACAGCTTACCATCCATTCGGTAGTTTTGCTCCACTCTGACTGGAACCTTGCTGGTGATCAGGTATAGCATTGTGGTAAAGAATGTCAAGAAGAGTGTTGAAATGATGATGCAGCTATGCTAATTCCCATCTTAACCTCAAAGGGATCTGTGATGGATCCAGTACTGAAAAGCACTGGTTGCATACCATCATGGAGCAGGCAAAGAATACTGATGCATTTCAGTGGACAGCCATACTTCAGAAGGATCCTCCACAGTGTTTCTTGGTAGACAGAGTTGAAGGCTTTCATGAGATCAAATAAGGCTATGCAGAGAGGTTTATATTGTTCCTGGCATTTTTTCTGGAGCTGGTGAGCAGTGAAGATCACGTCAGTTGTGCCTCTTGATGCCCTAACAACCAGCAAGATTCTAGGAGGAATTCTTCAGCAAGTGGAAGATGATTCAGGAGAGTTCTCACAATGATCTTTCGTGTAGTGGACAGCAAGACAAACCCTCCAATTTCCACTGTCCAACCTGTCACCTTCCCTGAAGATTGTCAAGATCTTCACCTGGGATTTCCTCTTCATTCCAGGTCCTTAAATGAGGGCATGAAGCCGTGATGTGAGCTCCTCTCCCCTGGCTTAAAGATTTTGGCAGGGATTCTATCTGTTCCAGATGACTTATCATTCTTCACCTGTTTTATGGCTTTCCTCACCTCATCAAGGGTTGGACCAATTCTGAGATCATCTCTGCCTGGGTGCTGTGAGATGGAGTTGAGAGCACTCTAATCGTCAGTCTCCATTGAGAAAGGCTTCAAAATGCTCCTTCCAGCAGGAATTGCTGGTTCCCCTTTCCTTGATCAGGTCTCTTCCATCCTTAGGTCCTGAAGGGGTTGGTCCCTGAGTGCTTGGACCATAGATGGCTTTTGTGGCACTAAAAAAAACCATGCATGTTGTGGATGTCAGCAAGATGTTGAATCTCCTTCGCCTTGTTTTCCCACTATCTGTTCTTCATATTGCAGGTCCCCCTTTGGACCTGTATCTTGGCTTGTTTGTGATTTAATTTCTTTTACTTGGAGTTGAAGTCATTTTGCCAAGCACAAGAGGCCTTGCACTTGTGGTCAATCAACTCTTGGATCTCTTGGTCATTCTTATCAAACAAGTCTTGATGTTTCCTGGTAGGGAATTCAAGTTTCTTCACAGGTGCCAATGATGGTGGGCTTGAAGGCATCCCAAGCACTGCCAACATTTCCCCATTGTTGATTAGAATTCACCAGTTTTTTGTTGAGGCTCTGGTAGAAGAAGTCTTGCTCAATTAAGTCCTTGAGTCCTTCAATACTGACCTTCCCTTGGCATTACTTCTACTGCAGCTGTCATTTGGGAGCCAGTTTTAGTGACATAAGTGAGCAGATGAGTTGGTGATTGGTCCAGCAATCATCACCTCCTAGTATCGCTCAAGTGATGTGGACATTCTTGTCAGGCAGGAATAATGACAGTCAATCAAGTGCCAATGCTTAGATCGCAAGTGTTGACATGATATTTTGTACCTATTTTTCTGGTGGAAAAGGGTGTCGGTGAGTCCATGTTCTACACATTTAGTGAAGAGGAGGATGCCATTGGAGTTAACCTTTTGCACTTCTTCATTGCTGATAGTTCTGTTGCAGAGGTTTGAGTTCATTTCAACTCTGGCATTGAAATCACTAAGCAGAAAAAGTCTGTCTCCCTCCAGATTGTCAGAGAGGACTTGGTCAAGGTTGGCATAGAATTTCCCCTTGCTTCATTGCCAGTGTCAAAAGTCAGGGCACATACACTGATGACACTGGCAAACCGGCTCCCTGCCAATTTAAGATGGAGAGTCATGAGATGCTTGTTAAATTTAGTAGGGAACTTGCTGAGTTGGTTTATGAGTTCATTCTTAATGGCAGAGCCAACTCCATGAAGTCAGGGTTCTCCTTCCTGTTTACCCTTCCAGAAGAGGGTATAGCTGCCTCCTTGTTCTTTGAGCCGTCCATCTCCTGCTCACTGAGGTCTCACTCAGTTCAGCGATGGCAATGTTGTGTCACCTGAGTTAGAGGCACAATTGCAGTGGAGTGTTCTGAGCATTCACTATTAGGATAGTCCATGAGGGTCCAGATGTTCCAGGTTCTGAAAATGTTTGCATGTCTTCATTGATTTTGACCACAGCAGAGATGATCCCACTGGACGCTGGTATTCAGTCAGGAAAAGTGTGGGTAGGCAGACTATGTTTAGGGCACCTTTTCTAGCCCCCTCCTGGGGTGAGCAGAGTGGATCCTAAAAAGGGCTGTAAAATCACACTCCTGCAAATCCAAGTGCTAGACAACCTTCTTGTAACTGCTGCCTCCATGCCAGTTTCTAACTAGGAATTTCCAGGCATCACAATCCTGCTCCCATCATCACTAGCTAGTCACTGACAGGCTTGAGAAGTATGATAAAGCCATTTTCATGGAGGATGCTGGTGTGTGATTTCTTTTATCATGGAGAGGCTGCTGCACATCATCTTCCATATGATACCTGACAGAATGGGACCTGGAATCAGTGACAAGGAGGCCAACACAACTGGAGATCTCATTCTGCTGTAGCCTTCATCCACCTTCACAGCCATTGAGCATCTAACACCTTCTATCTGTTCCAGTGTTGAAGATTTGTAGACCCAGGGCTGGGGGCTGAACAGGCTTATTATAGTGGCAACCTGTACTCACCAGGTCATAGCACCTTCAGAGGATACGCATGGCTTTTCAGGAATGATAGCATTGCTATCTGCTGTCCCCACCACATCTGGTGGTACTACCACTGCTTGTTCCACAACTGCTTATTCATCAGAGTTACCCCTATTTATTTGACAGCTAACCTTTCCTGAAGGCCATTTCACTATCCACCACCTATGGGCGACTACTATTATTGAGAAAGCAAATACTAAGAGCCCCTCTACTTGTGCAAGTAAAGGCACAATTGGGCATGAGATTCAGTCATACCTTATTGCAGAGGGAGCCCAATCCCGGTGCAGCTGCTGCACTCTCCAAGCCCACAAGGTGTGTGAAACTCCCAGAGCAGGGAGATCATTGCTATGGTGATCTCTCTACTTTAGGGATGGTTTCATGCACCCTGGGGTTGAGAGATTGCAGCTTCACTCTGTGGCTGGCAGGACTCAGCTGGGTTCAGGCACTAGGAAGCATGCTGCAGGGTGATGCCAGAACCCAGACGCTACAGCTGCTGGGGCTCCCAGCTACAGGGGAGACCCTGCTACAGATGCACATTTAAGCTTGATAGTATCCATTTATAAAGTCAGTACATGTTTTCAGGGTCTAACTTTATAGCTGGTTGGTCTCTAGTTAACTGAGCAATTAACCAGTTAATTCCACAATACCTGTAATGTATAGAGGGGTCCTAAAGCTCAGCATTCTAGAAGTGGCTGCAAGGTCAAAGGCCAAGAATTATCACACAAGGAAACCTTAATCTCAGAACGCTTTGCTGAACAAGTTTAGATATTTTTAACGTTTTAGGATTATTTCTCAAGTTACCAATCCTTTTTCCTTGCATGAGCTATGTTATTACTGACCCAATCCGGCAGCCATTACTTGAACAGGACTATTGACCAAAGGCTTAAAGGATTGTTCCTATCATATGCATTTCACACTGAATTAAAATGGATGTAATGGAAGGATCTAACCCCCATTTGAGGCTTGTTTACATCATTCTAACAGCTGCCTGCCCTCCACATAATCAGTTCCTTTTCCCTTCATCTCTCATCTTCTGTCAAAATTGGCTGCTGCTGTACCCTTGCTGATCAGAGATTTGCTAACATATTGGCTCCAGGGCACACATTTCATGTTATCTTTGCCCTCTCATTTTTCTCATACCCAAGTTGCAACCCCTCCAAGGAACAATTTCATGGCTTCAGCTAATTACTACATTCGTAATATTGGAACCTGAATGATGGTGGCACAGGCTAAGTGTGTCAAGGACTATAAGACAGGCTCCTGTTTGGCTAGGGTAAATGTGCTACATCTATATTCATTTGCTGCATGTTGAAAGGACTTAGTTGTTCCATTCAGCCAGGTTCTTAAGTACAGTGAGCTAAATCAAAGCAGTTTCTGCTCACTTGTAACTCTACTTTTCAAAGTACTGCTTTTCTGTTTTCCTTTCCATGTAAAAGAAAAATATGTACAAATGGAAAGTACTGGTTTAAAAAAAGAAGTAGTATGGAATGGGTGGAAAATGGAAACGTCTGTTCTTCTTCATTTGTAAGTCACTCATGGGAGGACACTATTTATAATTTTCATAAAACCTGGTTGCCTATTGTCAGGAGCAGCACTCAGAAAAAACTGTGTTTCCTGCAGGCAGCATCTCTCAGGGCTGCTTTATAGATACAGGCTGAGTGTTCAACCAGTGGGTAGCGAATGTGGCCCTATCTACAACCCATCATCTTTAGGAGTTAAGATGTACAGTGTTTCTGCAGAACTGTAGAAAGAAGTTACAGAAAAGAATGACTTTCAAGATGATGTGAGAGGCAAGGGTTTTTGTGGGCTCTATCTTATGACATCAGCTGTCATAATCATTGTCTCACAACACTAAGGTCTATTCTCAACAATCAAAGGATGAATGCTTTAAAACAACTTTGTGGATTTATAGCATAGTTTAGGAACACAGGAAAGCAGGGCTGGAAGGGACCTCATCAGGTCCCTTAGCCTGGCCCCCTGCTCAAGGCAGAATTGCCCCTGAATAAACCATTTTAACCAAGTGGTTGTCCAACCTGCTCTTCACATTTCCAAAGATGGCAATTACATAATTTCTCTAGGTAACCTGCTTTAATGCCTAACCACTCTCATAGACAGAAAGTGCCTCCTAGTCTACAACCTAAATTTCGTTTGCTGCAGCTTGAGGCCATTACTTCTAGTCCTATCACCTGTGGCCACAAAGAAAAGCTCATCTCCATCCTTTTTATAAAATCTGTCTTCAAGGATTTGAGGTCCATTATCAAATCCACCTCCCCAGTCTTCTCTTCTCCAGACTGCATAACTTTAGTTCTTTCAGCCTTTCCTCATAACTCCCACTTCCCAGGCCCCTAATCATTTGTATCACTGTGCTTGACTCCCTCTAATCTCCCCACATCCTTCTTGAAGTGTGGGGCCCACAACTGGAGACTTTAGATGAGGCCTGACCAGTGCTGAACAGAGAGGAAGAATCACTTCCCTTGATTTGCAAGCAACACTCCTTTTGATACAGACTGGTATGCTGCCACACACTGTTGGCTCTTTTTGAGCTTATGGTCTATAGACCCCCTGGTGTTTCTCTGCAGTACTGCAGCCTAGTCAGTTCTCTCCTTGAATTATTTTCCTTGACTTATGCCTTAAATCATTCTTAAATTTTTCCTTACTAGAAAAAAAAAAATCAAGCTCAAGATATGGCCTTATTTTAGGGAAAGAAACACACCAAAGCAGAACATCTGTGGACTATTCCTGAGACAACACAGCACACTTGACTCAATCTGTATGAGTTGCTGTACACTGTTCAAAATGGAAGGCTTCACTTATGACAGCCAGGGATTTTTGTCACATTTAAAGCTGCACTACAGACAAAACCAGATCACAAGTCCTAATATTATGCAAGTCCATGCAATTAATTTTTTTCTGGTCCTATGGCAATTGACAAGTTTAACAGAATATTGTATTCTTTTCAGTATACCTGAGGCAAATATATCTTCTCCATAATTCTACTATTTCCCTGAAAATTGACAAAAATCTTTTACTCCACTGAAAATAACAATTTCAGGACATTGGCTAATGAGGATTACCAAGGCACTGTCAAGTCACATCTCATTGGTGCTGAGATAATCTGCTTGAGAGCGCTAAGCTAAAGTCAGATGTCTGCAACTGCTATGCCATGGATTGGTAGCAAGCTCATGTAACTAGACATCCTGTTATACCACATGCAAAGCAGTGGGATGATTCAGCAGAAGGACAAACTAGAGACTCAGTCAGCAAGATCTCTTGCTCTTAAAGCAAAAACAAGAAAGACATCACTGTATTTAGAAGAGTGATGCTCAACTTTTCGGTTCCTTTGGGCTGGATGAGTGGTGCAGATCAGTCCATGGGCTGTATCAAGCCACATGCTAACTCTGTTCCACTCTGCGTGCCAAGCTTAGGCCTCATGCTACCTCCACTTGGCCCCTATACACCTAGATTTGTCTTGAAATTTGGCAGCAGGTGAGCAGCAATTAAGGCTGTCACCACTCTCCCACCCCCAAATTTTCAGACCTAGGCTAAGCCCTACAGGCCAGATGACATGACTCTGCAGTCCTGGTATGGCCTGTGGGCCAGGGACTGAACACCACTGATTCAGGAGTTAAACCAAATCCTGGCCTGAGGGGTGCGGGAAAATGGGTCTACAAAATGGAGATAGAAACTTCTCTTCTTCAAAGTCATTTTACCAGTGCTTTGTATGCCAAATTGTTGGTCTACAGACCTTCTTCTGAGTATGTCCCTCCTTCAGCAGAATCTGTTTAGTCCCTGATTTCCAAAACCCAGTGCTAACATTATGAAATAACATAAAGCTTGTGTCACAGATCTAGTTGTACTATCTATAGTTAGGCAACCATCCAACTTCTGTTCTGGGTTTCAATCCCCTGCAGTCACATGCTTTAATTTTCCCTGAGTCTCAATGGGTGGCAATAAAGTTTCTTCTCTTCATACATACTGAGGGCCAACCTTTTTAGCAGGTGTGCCACAAAATAAGCCCTGGGCCATCCCTGAGTACCACTCAGATCTGCTTCCCCTGCCCATTCTACTGCTCAGCTTTCTGCCTCCTCCCTGATGTGTGCTGCACACAGAGGCTATGTGCCACTTATACCATGCATGCTGCAGGTTGGCCACCTGTCTTAGAATATTTCCTCTTACCCTACATAGATTTGGAGACACATAGACCAAATAACTTAGGCCTTTTTCTCCTTCATGTTTAATTTCTCTTCCTTCCCCCTCTCTCAGGATTCAGACTAATCCTCCGGACAAGCCAGGTTAAAACACACCGTCTCCCAGAACTGCTAGGACCAGACCAGACACACTGGGCGTGTCTACACAAGATGCTAAGTTGCTGTAGCTCATCACTATAGCAACGTAGCATCAGCAAGCATGAACTGTGACACTGTGGCTACTGTGCAGTAGGGTTGGAAATGACTCATGCAGTACCAGGACTGCGCAGTACCAGCAGTTACTGCAGTCATTTAGTACTTGCTAAATGTACTTGCTAAAGCTAGCAAACAGTTGCATCCTGCCTGCTTAGCTTAAAGCAGTGGTCACTAACCAGTGGATCTTAATCAACTGGTAGATTTTGGAGCCTTTTGGAGTCAAATCTGAGGCTGGGGTGGGGGTACAACTTAGGCTGCTTTTAAATCCCAGAGGTGATCTACTTAAAGTTTAGAGACCACTGGCTTAGAGGCATTTAGTACTTGCTAAAGCCTGTGCAGTAACAACGGAGGAGTCAGGTGCATGTGTAGATATGCCCGCTGAGACTGCACACTCCCAATTCTAATGCGCTTAATTTAGTAGTATAAAGCAATGTGGAGATCTACACAAAATCAAATAACCCCTGCATGTTCCCTCATCATTCTAGAACTTTTTTTTTGGCTGGACTGAGGCTTCTCCGGTGTTGTCCAGGATCCTTCTACAGCTTGCATCTTCTGAACTGTAGACTCTTTCCAAAAGACCTAGCTTAATGCTTGAGCCTCAGTGGTTCTGTGACTGTATCAAGCTTCTGCTCAACTTCCACTCCCTGGTGGTCTCTTCCCTTTCCTGATCAAGGCCTCCTGTACGGTTCTGAGTCTTCCCTTCTGACACCTGGGCTCTTTGTTCTTTGCCTGACAATTGCATTCTGCTTCAAATGCCTTCACTACAGGAAGTGAGGAAAAATAATTCTTCTCAACTTTAGCAAATGCCTTATCCCAAGTTGTTTCAATAGATAGCCATTAAGGTTTAACAACCGGCTGTTGTCTCCTGTCTGAGAGAAATATGGCTCAGCCCTCATTAATTATATTGGATGCGCTTTCATATAGGCATATAAAAAAACAAATACAGCAGCCCCATAACAAAGACTGTATAATAGCAGTGAGAATTTATAAGTTGCATACAGACAGTCCTGAAATTGTCACACCCTGCATGATTTCTTAGCTGACTACCGTGCATCTGCTGCATTGTACTCTCCTGTCTCTAACAGTTGTGCTCTGATCACCATTAAATTGGCTGATTAGCTCGTTAAATGGGGACTGAATGTCTCTGAGGCCTCTTATGTTTCCACAGGAGCAGGAGGTGGTCACTGTTCTGAGAATTTACACTGCTAAAGTTGTGTTCAGACAGTCACAAAGTCCCAACTGTTTGCATTTAAGTGTTTTTTTCCTTTGATAAAACCACTATGTCTTTTTGTTACAATGTTGCCTTATTAGATTGTTTTTGTTTGCTTTTATTTACAAGGGATTGTAGGCTGAAGTGTTACGCTTAATGTACTACTCAACCATTCAAAAAAAGAAAAACATTTCAGAATGAAATCAGAATTCTCCCTCTTAGCTTGCAAATGACTCAGCCCCTGTAAACGAGAAGTAATAATAATACAACAAATTCAGTGAAAGGAATTACTCTCACCAGGAACACTGAAGAGCCAGAAATTCACCTTTCACTGAGGAGAAGAGAAAAGTCAGCTCAAGTAGACATCCAAGGGAAAAGTAAGGAGTTATAAAACAGCACCCGTTTGTCATTCTGGCCAAAGCCTGAACCTGATAAAGTCTGATCACAGCTTCTGTAAGTGGGAAATGAAAACACCACTGCTTACAAGCAGGTGGAGTACTGGTGTTTTTGTTGTTAATAAAAAAAAAAAAAGATTTTTAAGGGTGGAATCAGAAACTTAGGCACAGAAAAAAACTGATCTTTTGAAAACAAAAGAACTGAAATTTAATTTGGGGGTTTCTTATCCTCTATTTGCACTCAGACTCATTATAACAATGCATGTTTGTGACTGGGTCCCTTTTTAAAAGGCAATTTAGGACTAATATTCTAGTTAGATGGGGACTGAGGGTGCAGAAAGAAATGCAGATCCCCACTGTAGTTGGGAATGCTTTGCAGGAAGCGTTTTGAGTTGCAAAGATTTCCCGGACCAAACAGAAGTTCGCTGTTGGTTCCAGCGGGGAAGGGAATCTGGCTGCTGGCGCACACTATTTTCAGAATGAGGTGGGGGGTGAGGCAGGGAGCACAGGGAGGTCGTTCTAGGGGTTCCCCAGCCATTGGTGACATGTAGGGGGGGCACACAGGTGCACTTGCACCCTGCTCACCAACCCCTGCCCCCCCCCAGCCACTGCCACTGCCACTGCCACTGCCACCAGGATCTGTGGGTAGGCTGCGATCACCTCTGGCCCCTGCCAACGCTGCTGGCAGCATCTGCGGGTGGTTGCCAACTGCCGGTCGGAGCTCACCACCCCTCCACCCTCCCTGCTGGTTACAGCACCACTGCCGCCTGTGCCATTGCTGCCATCTGAGGGAGCTCACCATGCCCCGCCAGCCTCCAGGGGCATGCAGTGTTCATGTCCCCAGCCAGAGCTGGAGTGTGGGGTGAGTGAATTGGAGCCCCCTTCCCCTCCCCCTCCTCAGCAGGGCTCCGATACACCAACCCCACCCTCCAGTGGGGGCTGAAAAAACCCCAGACTGAACTCCCTCTCCTCCCTTTCCCTCCTCCCATTCTGAGAAACAGGAACAGGCTGGCACAGACAAGTAGCAGAAGATGCTCTGTTTTGAAACATCTTCATCTGATCCCTCATGCATTGATTTTTAACCGATTGGCCATTTTAAGTGGTCTGTAGCCATGCACTTGTTTTTCGTCATGGTTAAAAACCACTTTCTGTGATCAGACTGGGGGGAAATTGTCACTTCTGTCTTCACCCTGAATGTCTCAGAGACCTGTCATGCTTCCACAAGAGCAACTGTGCAATGTAAAAGCTTTTATGCCTCCAATAAGCCTGTCAAGAGGATGCATATGCCTGCAGTCTATTCTATACTTGTTAAGCATGTAGGCCACCCAGTGGAGGAGGCCAGCCTACAAAAGAGTGGGTCCAAATGAGCTAGGAGTTTTAATGATTCATTACATCTTTTGCTAACCCCAGTTGTAAACTAAAGCTTTCCTCCTCTGGCAAGAGGAATGGGTAGTGGAGTCAGGGGTTTTATTTTATAAATCATTTTGCTATAGGGAGTCAGCTTTTGTACACATTCCTATGTCATTCTGCAACAGTGCTAGAAATTGCTGCTGGAAATTGTGCTTTTAAAAAGAAGCTGTTTCACTTGTAGTTTAGAAGCAGTTTACGCTCAATTTTTTTTTAAAAAGGAAAACAATATTAGCTGACAACAGCATGCCCCACACCCCAGAAGTACACAGCTGGTCCCTTTAGATCAGTAATGAATCTGGATGATTTTCAGATCTTTCAACTTCTTGGAAATGCCTTCTTTAACTCAGTTATAAAATGAAAGGAAAGTCTATGTAGGCAGCTAAGGAAGGGCTAAAAATGATAGCCAGTGGACCAAAGTAATATGCTAAGCATTGTACAAACACATAAGGAAAATGAAAAGTTCCTTTCCCTGGAGATTTTAGTTATGCTTTTGCTACCTGTGAAAACAAGCAGGAACATCTTGGGAAAGGCACCCAAGTCCTGATTCAGCAAAACACGTAATCATGTGATTAACACTAAACACATATTTAAATCCCATTGAGACTGCATGCTTAAAACCTTTGCTGAGCAGAGCTAAACTTAATCACTAGCTTAACAACAAGCTTGCATTTTTAAGTGTTCGATAAATAGGTTCCTAACTGTCTAACTGCCCCTGTTGCTTCTCTGTGGGTCTTCAACCCAACCCCAACCCACCAGCCCTTTCCACAGCACGTGGGTCCTACATGCCAATCTCAGCAGTTGGGCTAGGAATATTTCATCAGCAGCAACCCCAGAGTTGGGCTGAAGGCTGTGTAGACATGTCTTTTTTCTGTTAACATGATTATTAAAAGTTGACAGGAGTTAAACTTCTGTCACTCATGCCTTTGAAAAATCTCTGCCTGTGTTACAAGCTCTGATCTTCACCTAGGTGAGAGATGCTCCAACACTGGAGAGTCTTTCCTCCAGATTAGTCAAGAACCATCCACAGCATTCACAGCTCCTCCTGCCTATCCCCATCTCACTCCATCTCTCCATCATAACTATTTCAGTAAATGTGACAAATGTTTTCACTATGTCGGGAAAGGCTAAGATAAGCTCAGCCTAGTAGCTAGAGCAAGGGACCAGTGTGTGGTCAGAAGCCAGAGATGCTGAATTCAGGTGGTAAAAGTGAGAGGCAAATGCAATATACCAGACTGAAGTCAGGAGCCAGAATCAGCAAGTCAAGAGGCTAGAAGTAGGTAGCAGGATTCAGGACAAAAGGAGGAGACAAACACAAAGCTATGCACAGCTCAGGAGTTGCTTGCAAAATGAAATCCCAGTGTGCTCAAGTGCTAGATCAGAGCCTAAAATGAGAAATTGGGGCCAGTCTTCTGAATGAGCAAGAGTTGCCACAGAACCTAGAAAAGCTATCTATTTTAGCTCATGGGGAAAAGCAGGCAGTGCTTCAGTCTTACCTAAATGCCCTGCTTATTACTGGGAGTGAGCCACATGTTCAGGGTTACAACTAATGAGTAAACAGGGAAGGGAATGGGGGTCCCCTCCAACAATATTCACTGCTCCCAAAGGGTGGTGGATGCTGCTCAGAGGAACTCTGTCTGGAGGTACAACATAACCTGGGAGCAAAAATAGGTCCCAGAGTCAGAAAGCACCCCCCTCCCCGGCCCCATACCTTCCCCCTTCCCTGGCATTGAGACATACATGGTCTCCTTAGCTGGGAGGAGATTGATGAGTTGGTTGGAGAATACAAAGGGACAAATGTGAGGAAAAGTGCAGCCAAAACTTCAACATAAGCTTCTGGATGATCTGGAAGAAAGGCTGCAACCTGATGCACTGAATGAATGATCTCTCTCTCACTGTAAAATGGACAGTGCCAGGGCACTATGACAACCACGAACACACCTATGCTCAGGGCTCTGTGAAGGAGCCAACAATTTATGCCTCTATTAGGCTGAGGGACTAGGTCTGAGTAAATGCCGGCCTGCTGAAGTTCGTTGTCGTCTGTGGGTGGTAAGAGCTCCTGCCACTTAGTGTTCAGGTAGGACACAAGGGTGAAGAAGTGGACAGTGTAGAGCACAAGTATGTCAAGATGTTTTCAGGGCACCATTTGTACATGGAACAGCTTCATAGATGTTAATTTACTGAAGTTGTGTGCAGAGAGCAACATGTGAGGCTCTCAGGGCAGGGGTCCAGTGCTAAATTCCAGAGGGCCAGGTCCTCCTATGGCAGTCATTAGGGGCAGCACTTGTTTAAGTTGGGACATTGTGGCATGGCGCAAAGCTGCCCTTGCCTCCTGGAGCAAACAGTGGCTGAGCATTATGGCTCTAACCAGTCCTCCCAGCTGTAGTCCCAGTGGTCTCAAATTTTGCTGACACCAGCCAGGACGGTCCTTGAGCACACTGAGGGGACCTCCAGTCTCTGCAGATTCAGTCAACAATGTAGACTGAACGGAAGAACATCCTTACCTTCAGTGGTTGTGCTGGATCTGATTGCTAAAAGGAGCTTCCAGGTCTGGAGGAGATCCGGGAAAAGACAAAGGCCCAAAGCCAGAAACTTGATTTTGGGGTCCATTTGAGCTCTGCCTATGGAATGATCAAACACCAGCTTTAGTCAGGTGTGATCATGTTTCCCCCTTATGACCCCACCAGGAGCAAGTCTTTTACAGAGTCATAACTAACAGAGCTACTCCTTCAGCTGAAGAAGTTCGTAGATGCTTGTGCTCTTGGTTTTGAAGGTTTAAATTTTTCACTTTGTTTCCCTTGGCAACCCTGTACTCTAAGTACTGCATGCTGCCACAGTTACAGAATAACCTCTGGCTGTGACTTCTGGGTTATGTTGAGCGTGGACATTCTGATAGAGAAGCAGCAGCACTCAGTAATTACTGTATGTTGATTTACTTTTTTTCTAACTACTATTTCTATTTCCATCTTGAGGAGGAGTCAACTTTATTGAATTGCTGCCAATTATTGTTGAATGCAAAGTTAATATTTTAATCAGCATCACGCTATTCATTCGTCCAGCATTTGTAGCTCAACATTTACTTAACTATTATAATAGTCTTAGCACCCAGCAGACACTTTTAATTTACAAAAAGCTTTTCTCCTCCCTCACCCCAATTGTAAATTCTCCTTTTCTCTTATTTGTGCCAGTTATGATGCTTTTTGCACTGACAAGGTATTTTTTATACCTCAACTGAAAACACAAGCACGCTATCCCTTATAAATATCGTGAATCAAAACTTTTACAGAACTGCACTCTGCCAATTATGCAAATACAGGAACTGAATGATTTTAGCATTGCAAAATTATCACACTGTATTTAAGAATAAATAAAAAGCTATAATGGATTTTAAATATTTATGATAGGTTGTTTGTCATGAAAATCAGCACAGCACCGATTTGGCACATTATTTTCTCTAATAATTTTTCCTGGGGTGGTGTGCTGTTCTGACTGACAGACACTGGGCCAGATTAACAGGGGGTGTAAATCTACAGAAGTCCATCTATATCTGTGAGAATATACTAATTTACAACAGCAGGGAATCTGTCCCTCTTTTATACAGCTACCTTCTATGTAAAAGCTACCACATGCTGAGAATAATCCTTAATAATATGTACTTCACTGGGTGTTTGTCTGTTTGGTTGGGTTTTTTTTACTGCTAATTCAGATTGTATTTTTACATGCATGTGGCCAGTCTTTATTTTCTGCACTGTGCTTTGTGGACCAAGTGCAAGCCCTGTTCTCAGACAATCTGTGGAGTCTGAATGTCCTTTTCAGCTACTTTTACCCAGATGCTAAAAATGATCTGTATATCAAGTCTCAAAAGGAGTTAAATTCCTGCATGCAAGTACTCTAAACTTCTTGAGGCAGGGATCATATCATTAGTTTCTATGCAAAAATATGACACATATGGGAGTAGATACAAAAGGTAACACAGTGATCAGCATTATCCAACAACTGGCCTTTGGACAGAGCTCCCAAAGCCTGGCACAAAATCACCAAAGCAGATGATCAGCCTAAAGGGACAGAGAACTGCAACAAATACCAGAAAAGGCTTTTGTCAAAAGGTTCTGGATAATGGTGGTTGCCATATGCTCTCTGCTGGCCTGACTAGCTATTGTCTTAAAACAAAACAAAACAACAGCCAAGTTTAATAACTGCTGCTATGCCTGCTTGTTAATTGTCCTGCATGTGTGAATGGAGATCAACTGTATTCTGGTCCTTTTTAGAAGTTCAGGGGAGGAGTCAATGATATCTACACATCAAAGGATAACTCACATTAGTCTAAATTAGAGGGTACTTCTGAAATTTCTGGTTTATGTGACTTTTTCAGGGTCACAGAGGAGATCAGGGACACTTTCAGGCATGAAAGCCAGATCTGCTAACATCCTGTCCTGAGAATTAACCAAAACACTCTCCCTTCTAACTTCCATATCTTTCATATGACACATAGAAAGGCTTTTATATTGCCTTTGCCATCTAGGATAGGGCTTTTTTTTACCTACCAAAGATACACCTTGGGCTTTGTCCACCTTGAGGAATTCTAAACTTTTCATGACAAGTTTATAGTACCTCCTTTGGCCTCTGTTGCTCTGATGCCTTTACAGGGTGTGGGCTCATCACATGCCTACAGTCGATGCCTACTCCAACACATTTACAATAGGGCTATGCAAAGCTTCGATCCCTGATTTGATTCAGTGGAGATTCGGCCCAATTTGGTGGCTGAATCGAATTAGAGGACCCTTTAGTCTCTCTGAATAGAGCTGGAACCCTCCAAATTGATTGGAAGGGATTCAGAAAGATTCAGCGAATCGGACATAGACACAGCTTTAAATGTTTTTTCTACATACCTCTAGGTAGCAGGGGCTCGTGAATGCTGTGATGCTGGGGTTGCATGGAGTGTCCCACAGAAGTGTAAGGGGCTCCCCAGCGTGGTTGGCAGCAGACCTGGAAGTGGAACAGAAGCACTTCTGGGTCCATTGGGGAGTGCGTAGGGGGGCTCCCACGCCCTCCTGGCTTGGAGATTGGTGCCTCCTGGGTCTGGGGTTGGGGCACCCAGGGTCCCCCTGTGGCTGATCGCTGAGCCAGGAAGGTGATGGGGGGTGGGCCCAGCATGCTCCTGGCAGACCTGGAAGTGGACTGGAAGTACTTCCGGTCCATTTCTGGGCTTGCCACCAAGCACGTGGAGGGGCCCCCCGCGCTCCTGTGGGATGCTCCATGTGCCCCAGCATTGCAGCAATCGCGAGTCATGCCTGGTACCTCAAGGTATGTAGAAAAAACTTATAAAGCTGTCTCTATGTCCAAATCACTGATTCTCCAAATCAACAAATTGAATCACTGTCCCGGATTCAGGCTGAATCTGAATCCAAATTGAATAGGGCCCACGTCCCACACCCTGAATTTACAACAGATTTAGGAGATACAGGACACATCTACACATTAAGTTGCTACCTATAAAAACAGGTACTGTGCTGTAATTGGTGCTATTGCACAGTAGTGCTGTCACATACTTTTTTGTAATACCAGTGCACAGTAAACTAATACTACTGCGCATTAGCAGTTTTTGCCTGCTGAGATAATGCACAGTAGAATTAGTCTACTGTGCGTCTAGCATCTCATGTAGATGTGCCCCCTGGCTCTTAGTTTAACATAAGCAGTAGTTTTATTGCTCAAACAAGGAAAAAGGGAGAGGCTGTGGATGGACCACTTAACTTGGACACTAGGAACTTGGCTTTTATTCCTGGCCCTGTCACTGGCCTGCTGGATAACGGAGGGTAAATCATGTCATCTTTCTATGCCACGGTTTCCCCATCTGTGAAGTGAGGATAATGATGCTGTCTTCCTTTTTAAAGCATTTTTGAGAGCTACTAAGGAAAAATGCTGTATAAGAGCCAAGGATTCTCATCATGAGCCAACGAGCCCCGGGACTTTTTTCTATGCCTAGTATTATCCACACTGTACCACTGAAGTCATTCCAATGCCAAAGGAGCTGGTAATTGGTTTCCCTGTGAGAGTCTGACTCAAAGTCTGTTGAATTCATGGAAAATCTCCTGTCACAAGAATGGGCTTTGGAAAAAGGCCCCAATTTTTCAGCGTTTTTTGAAAGAACGCAAAGATAAACATCTGCCTAGCCTCTCCCTCAGTTTTGGTGTTGTACATTACTTCTATTTATTGTGACCAATCTTAACTCCTTTTCTTGATTCTCCTTCATGTTGATTAACTGATTTGGTAGTTTCCACTTTACAGATTCATTATTAATGACCTTGTTAGTGCTTGTTTGGATTCCTGGGGGAAGAACTATTTATTATTGTGACCTAAAACCTGACCCCTGTTTGCACAGCTATAAAGGTATGTATGCCCCAGATTGTTGCATGAATGGACTGAGTACCATGATAGGAAGATTGAGCCTCACATGTAAGGAACCTGTTCTTGCTATGGAACACAGAGCCTGGAAGCTCCTCAGAGCATGGTGTATGGGGAGATCATATAATGGTCTTGCTGAGCAGCAATATCAGTAGCACAATCCTCTCAGTTCCTGCTAACTTGGTCTGTGAAGGTACCCTGATAATCATGGAGCTAGGGATTGTCTGGCAACTCCACTCCTTTGGTTGTATTCATATTATGTGGGGAAAAAAAAATTGGGAAATTTTTAGAAACAAAATTATTCCCAATGAAGTGCTGTAAATTAGGTAACTTTAAAAAAATGGCTTTTATTTATTTTTAATTTGGTGAAGTTTATGGTCAGATTTCATTTCCCCTGCAGTGTGGATACATAAGTGTGGGCAGACTGCGTGGTCAATAGGCAGTTCCCTGGCTGGGTATATACAAGGTTATATATATGCACCCATTCTGGACCCACACCTGCAAAGTCCAGAAATGATTGCAATATTTGTAATGCATGCACCTAGCACAATACTGGACACAAATATCAGTGTTAGGCTCTTTAGTTAACTCCTAACAACTGTACACATCCAGAAGTGGCTGATTTAGTTCAAATTGCTCTGCATTCCACTTCAAGCCTTCTTCTGTTTCTCCATACATGTTTTTATCACTTTAAACAAAGTTTAAACTCCAAAGTTCTTGATATCATTAAATGATATCCAAGAAACAAAAGAATTAGCTTCTTTATGTCGTATTTCCCCATCCTTCTACTTCTAGAGGTGGTACAGGGATATCAGTGTCCCTTTTCTTCCGAATTTGAATAGTCCATTTAAGATTCATTGGGTGTGTATACACAAGACACTTACTGTGCAGTAGCCTAATAATACTGCACAGTAGTGCATGACAGCACAAACAGTGCTAATACATTACTGAGCAGTAGCTTACTAAAAGGTAATCCCTGATGTTACTGCATGGTAACTCTGTTACTGTGCATTTATTTAGTATTTGATTATACGAGTACTCAAAAGAGTGTGCAATAACCACTGCATATTCATGAATTCGTAGACGTGCTCACTATTTTCATCAAATCCCTTTTGTTTCTTATAGTCACATCTCTTTCCTTTGTCTTCATAATGGAAGATCTCTGAGCAGGATGGCTGTAAATCACCTTTGCAGGTTTCCATGGCCCTTTGTGATGAATGTGGAGATTATCTCCATTTTCCCAAGGCCCTTTGCCAAAGTGATGTTTCTATTTTGCTCATCTTAGTTTTAAAATGCTTGATAGATTTCCTTGTATCAATTCAGGCTGCAATAAACTGTGCTGAAGTCAGTATTCTAGTCCTTACGTGTCTCTCCATGGGTGTGTCCACCTGTTCATTAATGTGCCATGGTTATGGCACATTCAGTTTTGTACCTGTAATAATAGATACCAAAGTAATGTGCATTAACTGGTGCTACTGAGGAGTAGCACTGGCACATAGGATTTTTAATGCTAATACACAGTAGATGAATTCTTCTGCTTATCAGTGCATTAGCCTGGCTTTTGCCATAAGGCAGTAATGCACAGTATAATTAGTCTATTATGCATTTAGCATCTTATGTGGACACACCCCATGAGGCATTGACTAGGTGATCCAACATGACCTGTAGATGTATTCTTACAATATAGCAAGCTAAGATAGGGATCTTTGCTTTTCAAGTTATTTTTCACAAATCCTTTTTTTTTTACAGTTTGACTGCTCTCTCAGCCATTCCATTTGATTGTGGGAATAACAGATTTGATGCTTTATAAATACAATTACATTGCTTTGCAAAAAAGCAATAAAGTCTCTGAAGCACAATGGCGGTCCATTGTCACTAATAACTTCAAATATGCCATATCTTAGAAATCCTGATTTGCAACATGTCTTGACAGATGCACTCATAATTTGAAGTAAGCCCACCTATGTACTTGGAATAATGTTCATATTGTAAATAAGAGAGTAAGATCATTTCGCTTATGAAACTTGAATAGTTCCATACCTAATTTCTGTCAAGGTCTGTTGGGGAACTCATGCAGCAGTGTTGCCTCTTATTTATTTATGTTTCTGTACATTTGATGCGTCTCATAGATCAATGCCATATCCTCCATTTGCTACCTGGCCAGTAAACAGCATCTAAAGCTCTTCTTTTGTACAGCTCTACTCAAAAGCTATTCCAGTGAGACTTTCTGGTTCTATGACTCTATCACATCTTGTACAGTTCTTTTCTATATAACCAATAAGTACAGGTATTCTCTTGTCCTTCATAGATACAACTTCTAGTTGATATTTCTGGCGTGTGAGCATCCATCTTTGATCTTTGGAGCTGCATTGCACAAGGGTGGGTTTTGTTTGCTTTGTTGGATGTTTTTTTTTAAAATAGCTTGTGGTCTGTTTCAGCCATTACTTTTGCATAGGTGTACTGGTGAAATAGGAGTACAGCCAAATACTACTGCTAACATTTCTTTTTTCCTATTTAGGCATACCAGTAGTTCTATTGTGATGTTGCTATAGCTTTAGATATATAAGCAACATGACCACTTTTTGTAACAATACAGCCCCATATCCAGTAGAACTGGCATCCACCAATACAGTTACTGGTTTTTTGACATTAAAGTACATCAGCACTGATATTGCCAAGATGTTTAAATGCCATTTCATGCTGTGGTATCCAGGGCAAATTCAGCAGCTTTTTCTAACAGTTGTCTTACAGGAGTTGTTACTATTGACCATATGAAGTAAATTTACCCAGTTAAGTAACCATTCCTAAGAGACTCTGGAATTCAGCCTTGCCAGTTGTGTGCAGTAATTTGAGTTCTCAAGTTGTAAGCCTTCCTTTGTCAAGTAAATGTCCCAAATATTTTATTTTTGCCTGAGCCACTTTGCATTTCTGTTCAGTCACAGAGAGTTTCCACACCTGTCCAAAACTCTCCTAAACTTCTTGTCATGATCTTTTCTAATATTTTCCCACACTAGTATCATTTATACAGTATGTAAGACCTCTGAGACCTTCAAATGTCTGTTATATTACTCTTTGATATACTTCAGGTGCAAAACAGATACTGAAGGGAAATCTGATAAACTCAAACCTTCCAAACTGTATACTGAATGCAAGTCTCAGACATTTGTCATTCAGGTGCCAGTAGTGAATTCTGGCAAGTGCACTGAATGTGGGGAAAACTCTTTTAATGGCTTGTGGTTCCAGAGTAGCGGGGAAGTTAGACTAGGCCAGGTGAGGGAATGCACCACCCAGCTTACGTGGCTGGTAACATTACAGTTCTGAACACTAAAACTGCCTGAGGAGGCACACAGCATAACCAATATAAAGAAACCGTACCATATATAATGACTAATGTACAATACAACACAACTATCTCTTGCTAATTTGCTAGAAGTTTGTTCTAGAGAAGGCGACTGAAAATGTTCACTTCTTATAGGGCTTTTCAGATCTCTTGGATATACCAAGTATATTCTTATTTCATATTTCCCTGGTTTGTCTACAATCAATATAAAATTAACCCAATTTGTAGAATCTAGCAACCATTCCACTTAGTGCAATTAGTTATTTTACTTGATCCATTAATGCCAGGGGAATTTTGCAAGGTGCATGAATCATGGGTCTTATGTGTGAATTTATCTTTATTATGTGTTTATCTAGCAAGCACTTAAGCCTCCAAATATGTCCCAGTCATTTTTTGTTTCATTCTTAACCATATTGACTCTTTGAAATAAAATTCAGGTATTTCACAGCCACTAAGCCCAATGGATGCTTATACACGAGTGTGGAGACTGCTCCAACACACTGTAATTACAGCCCATCAGACCCGACTCAGTTCATGAAGTCTGCTGGAGCATGGTAATTGCCATGCTCCAGCCAGCCTCCATGCCTTGTGCATCAGCATGCCTGTGCTTCTGAATGGTGGAGGGGGCACTTTAGATCAAGCCCCAACTGTCATTTTGAAGTATAGGGATGCTGCAGGCACTTTAATTATAGTGGCGCTTGGATCCACTCTAATTAAAGCTCTCCCTCCACTGTCATTCCTCTGAAGTATGTGTATAGACACAATATGGCTTGGTCAGAAACTACCACTTGGAATTCTAACAATGCTTTTTTTCCCCCCATTTCTGTATTTGCAGTATAAATTACATTTGCTGCTTACTTGCAGTCTTTCCCCTGTAGGTTACTAACTGAATAGTAAGCCACAAAACACTTAACTGTTAAAGTGCTACATAATTTTAAAAGACATCACCTTGGGCTGTGCCTTTAGACCTGTTTTTAAAACTCAAAATTTTGTAATCATTAATCTACCTCTGAGTTATCTTCAGTGGGCTTGGTTCTTGTAACTGTTCATTTGGTTTGGTTTCATTTTTGCTCTCTCTTTTTTTTTTTTTCAAACAGATTACATTTTTAGTTAAAGTGTCACCAGTACCATTCTGAAATCCAGGGATGCTTAATACATGTAACATATTCAGGGATGCTGAACACATTCTAATTAAAGCACATTGGAGCAGGTGTCGGGCACATATATAGGTGCCCTTAAGGTCTAGGAAGTCTAGATTCAGAGGTTGTACAGAGCAGCAAGTCTAATAGAATACCCCACCTAATACAATCTTTAATACCAGTTTTAATTCAGTTACACACTGGTCTGTTTCCCCCTTCTGCCTGACTTCTGGTGAAAATCTTATGCCTCTCATTTGTAACAATTTTCCTTGATATACAGTGGCTGCATCTACACATGCACTTTACTGGGGAGCAGACTAATTAGCTGTGGAGTAAAGTGTCATCATCTACATATGCGACAGTATTAGCCTTCAGTAAACTAATTAACACTGCAGTAAGATAGCACTGTCAGGGACAGTACTATCTTGTGCCAACATAATTTACTGCACTTAAAACATACATGTAGACACTGACCGCAAGCATAAATTGCACCTGGCCAGCCCAGCTGGCCAGGGACCAAACTCCTGCTTGCTGCCTAGCCACATGGCTCTGTACTTTCAGCACCCTTGTGCCCCAGTCAGCCCTGACAATCGCCTAATGCCACCACCAGAGCCTGGGGCTGAGTCCCCTGAGCTAGGCTGGGCCTGCTCCACCCAAATTGCTGCTGTCCTGGGCACATGATGCTGCACCCAAGAGTCGTTTACGCTGGTTGAAACTCATCGGGAGTTTATTGATTTCCACTAATTGTACAGGTAAATGCACTCAGAATGGCTCAGACCTATTCACTAAGACCTGCGTTTTACTCAGTGGTTGCATTCTGAAACTGAAAGATGTTAAGCCTTTTGTTTCCTCACCTGCCACATGGAGAAACAGTTTTTGTTTGCAGCCCATCTGGTCACTGACTGGCTGCTGGGCAGGGCAAGTGCCCCCCCAATTCAGGAGGCACCAGTCGCCCATGCTTGTTTCCACTTTTTTTCCAGCTCTCTGTTGTAATTCCTTCAGACACTAATTTTGCAGGAAGCTTTAGCTGATCCTTTTTTCTCAGCCCTCTAGTACAATTGTGATCAATGTTTTGGCCCTGCCGGCCAGATGAATGAAGGGCTAAATCAGACACTGCATACTGGGGTCAGACCCTATGCTGCCCTGTGTGCCTAATATGGCACACAGAGCCATGGCTTGTGGGCCTCCTCATATGCTCAGTGCCAGGGGCAGGGATTTGGAGGCCAGAGGTGGCCCATGGACCAGGGGTTGAACATGCCTGTTCTAATACTTTCAGTTTGATATCTGATACAACACAAAATATTTGCAGTACCAGGTGCACCTAGCCGAATACTGGCCACATATCAGCTTCAGTGTCTTTAATTATAACAACTATATACATACATACATAAATGATTGGCTTAGTCCACATGGCTCTCCATCTGCATCTCTATTCTGCTTCCAGCCTTCTCCTGTTCCCTTTTAAAACATGCTTCAATAACTTTGGTTTTTTTCACCAAAGTTCCTACTCTTTATGAATGAAAACAGCTAGAAGATTAATAGGTGTTAGATGGAAGAAAGGAGCTCTTCCATACTGCAGCTGAGTATATTTCTAGGAAGCTGGAGATGCAGGCTCTAGGTCCCCCCTTTCACCTATATGGCAGTTAAGCCTCTATGTCTCCAATTTCTTAACACAGTACAGTACTCACAACCCATGTCAGGCATTATTTGAGCCCTCTCTAGTGCTCTCTTTTTAAGTTGGGGGAGATCAGGACTCTATATTCAAAGGCTGAAGATTAAAGCCAAAACTATCCAGGTGAACAGCTAAAAACCTTCCATTTAGATGCACACAGGAGAAGAGAATTCTGCCATGTGTCTCTAACTAAGTATAACAACCTTAGCGTAATCAGTGGAATGGCATTCAATTTCCATTACCTCTACATCAGACCCGAAGTTGGAAAAGAGCTTTTCACCCTCTCCCTACTCCTTCCTCCCCACCAACTCACTTCTGTATAAATTTTTTTCTCTTGGGAATTCTTGTTTGACAGGCATATGTTAGCTAAGATAAAGAAAACTTTAAGTAAAGGATTAATCAGGCCTCCAAAAAGAATAAAGGACTGCACATACATACCACTTCCAATGAAGAAATAAATCTGAACAACTGGGAAATGATTTAAAAATAAATAAATTGATCTTAAGCAACTGATTCTTTCTACACATTTTACTATTCCTGGGTTGCAGATGTATTTTAGGTCCTCTCTCAGAGTTGCTCATACCTTTCATATACAAATTGTTCTGGATTTAACATCTTTGACAAGCATCTCAGCCAAAAGTAGGCCTTTTTTGTTTGTTTTATTAAATACACAAAGTTTTAAAGAGCTGGTTCAGCAATTTTTTGAATTCTACAAGTAGGAAGAAAATACATTTTTCTGTAGGTATCAAGTTAAAAAAATTATATTTTTATAATTAGCCACTGAATCTAGAAAGATGACTTGTGGTTACAACCCTTAATGAGGAAGACTATGGCTCAATTTTGTAGAAATCAAGTTCAGCATTTTTAAATATATTATAATTAGAATTTTATTTAATTTCAGTAGCATCTCCTAGAAGGGTACTGAACATTTGGTTCTGTTATTTCATGAGTAGGTAAGGACAATAGGCAGTCCCTAAAGGACATAATACTGGAGAATCAGCATAAAGCTATTCATACAATTATAGGAAAGTAAAGCTGGAAGGGATATCAGCATACTCATCAGGAGCATCCCTGTCTAAATCCCAGCCACGTGTCTGCCCAACCTGCTTTTCAAAAATTTCTGGGATGCAGAAGCTGTGGAATCTTTAGGTAACCTGTTCCAATGCTTGACCAGCCTCACAGCGAGAAAGTTCCTCCTAATCTCCAACCAAAAATTCCTCTGCTGCAACTTGTCCTGTTCCCTACAGCCACAAGGAAAAATCTGTCCCCAAGGGTAGAAGAAAGATGAGAATAAACTCAAGAGACTAATGGGACTACACAAGGAGATTCTTGGCTATCTGTAAATCAAGAGAGAAACATTCAGGAAACAGCAGAAGTCATCAAGGATTGTACAAGTGTTTATGAACAAATCAGTGAAATAACTGAAGGAAAAAAAAAAAGAACTTCAAACAGCTGGATATGTTAAAGACTAGGCCTGTGCAAATAAGGAAGTATTCAATTTGGATTTGGATTTGGCCTATTCAGAGAACAGTGATTTGATGACTGCCCTTTATCAATTCAGCAGAATCAGCTTCAGAAGATTTGGCGCTGATTTGGAGCGATTCGGTGATTCAGATCGGCCAGGGAGAGGTAGACACAGCCGGGCAGATGCAGGTTTTCCCATGACTTCTCCAGCTGTGCCTACCTCTCCCTGGGTGGGAGTGGGGATTGCTCCCCCTGCCTGGCACCCACATGGCAGTTGCCCCATGGTGCAGGTGCAGCACAGCTTGACGGTGCCATGCAATGCCTGGGAGCTGGGGCTGGTGAGGCTGAGTGGTGCCAGGCTCTGGGTGACTGCTGGAGCCGCCCCAGCTCCCAGAAAGCATACAGTGCCCTGCCAAGCCATGTTGCACCTGCATAATGTGGCAGCTGCCATGCAGGTGCCTGGTGGGGGCAGCAATCTCCACTGCCCTGTGCTGCATGGGGGTGCTTTGTCATGTGTGCCCAGTGGCTCCAATCTCCACTTCTGCAGCCAGTGAGTGTGCAGCTTTTCTTTTTTTTTTTTTTTAAAGTGCTGAGACGCTGGGCTGGGCGGGGGCTGGGGCTGGGCAGGGCAGTCATGGGGGCTTCTTCTGCAGCTCCTCAAGCTGTGCCTTCCTCCACCCTGGTGGGAGGAGCCGCAGGGCTATACCCTGCTGCCACTTCCCCAGCTGGCATGGGGGGGCCACGATGCAGTCACGGCATAGCCTCTGTTCCCAAGACTGCCACACCCATATCAGTACTAGGAGTGGGAGATCTGCCCTGCTGCTGCTTGCCAGCCAGCCAACGCTAGGGGTGCAGGATGAGGGCACAGCAGTACTGGAAGTGGAGGCTATGCCCTGCTTCCACTTGTCCCCTTCTGCCTGGATTGATCCACACCTGCATTCTGCCTCCCT
Organism: Crocodylus porosus; assembly: GCF_001723895.1. Lineage (NCBI taxonomy): Eukaryota > Metazoa > Chordata > Crocodylia > Crocodylidae > Crocodylus > Crocodylus porosus. Next base: position 37,306,224 of record NW_017728950.1, read on the forward strand.
CCCGCCCCGGCTGGGCAAGCAGTAGCAGGGTAGAGCCCCTGCTCCCAGCACTGCTGTGACTACATCCTGCATCCCCCCACCTCCAGTCCCAACCCCACTCTTACCAGCTGGAGGCAGCTATCAGCTGCCTGTTTAATCGATGGCTGAATCGCTGAATCAACTGAATCTTTGCCAAAGCTTTTCCAAATCGATTTGGGTGCTTCAAATCTATTTGGAGCTTTAACTTGGTCTCCCAATTTGATTTGGATTTGGAAATTTGGTCCCCAAATCCGGCTGAATCTCCTCCTAATCAAATCAACTACTGAAGCTTTGCACAGCCCTATTAAAAGACATCAGGAAGGAGTTTTATAAATGTGTTTAATGGAAAAGAAAAGTAAACCTGTGCTGCTTAATGAAGAAAGGCTACTAATGGAAGATGTAAAGAAGGTCAAACTACTTAATATATAAAATTGCTTCCATCTTCCCCAAAACACCCAAACTGTGAGCAGGGAAAAGGCTGTAAAGTATGATAAAAAGACAAGCAAACCCAATTCATTAGTCACAAATTCTTTAAGTCAAACAGGCCTGATGGAATTCACCATAAGGTTGTAAAGAAATTAGCTTTAAAAAAGCTCCTAGAGCCACTGGCAATAATATTAGAAAATTCATAAATGACAGGTGAACTCATAGAACTATCTACCAGTCAACCTATCTGTAATACCTTAGAAGTTACTAGAGAGAATTATGAAATATTCAATTTGTAAACATCTGGAGGGTACAGGTTGCCACCAGCAGCTAATATAGAATGGTTGCAAAAAAATCATGTCACACTAACTTGATTTCCTTCTTTTGTAGCTTGTTGCATATGGGGAGCATGGTGGGCAAAGTATACCTGTGCATTAGCAAGTCCTTAGAATCAAATCACACATAACAGTCTCATAAGTAAACTGAAGACATGTGGGGTAGACAGAATTCCTATTAGGAAAATATACACTTTGTTGAATAACTGCAAGCCAAGAATATCTGCAAATGGATTAATGTCAGATTGGCAGGATGTCTCATGTGGATTCTGGATCTAGTGCTGTTTAACATTTTTATTGAGGACTTAGAGGTGAAGAATATACTGATCAAATTTGCAAATCACAAAAAATGAAGAGGGGGTTTCAGCACTTTGGTGGACAGCTAGAGTTCTATATCCAGTTTTAGACACCACATCTTGAAAATAATGTAGGTAAACTGGAGAATATTCAAAGGAAGCAATGAATATGGTAAAAGGTTTGGAATACAGACCATGAGAGGAAAGGTTGACAGAGGTAGGTATGCTTAACTGGAGAAAAGGAGTTTGGGGGGAGCAGGGAGGGAGGCAGACCATGATAGTTGTGTTTCTGAGTGAATGGTTGCCATTAAGAAGGTGGAGAAAAACTGTTCTTTCCAGGGCATGAGGAAATGTGTTTAAAATTATGGCAAAGCAGGGTTAGATCAAACCTCAGGAAAAAACTGTAGCAGTAGGAGAACTGAGAACAGTAAGACAACAGAACAAGCTGCCTAGGGAAGTTGTGGAATCTCTTTATCAGTGGGAATTTTAAAAAATGTCTAGATATGATTCTGTCTGGGATGGTGGAGAAACAGTAAATTTTTCATCTGTGAAAGTTTTGGGACAAAATGGTACCTACAGTCCCACCTATAATTAGCAAGATTCACTTAAGACCTCCGCATCAAGGACTTAGATTATCAACTGTAGTGCAGCCAAGCAGAGACAGAGGGAAATGCTTTCCTAAATCATAATTTTACCATCCAACTTTGGGTCCTCTGGATGCCAAAATGACCCTCAGATCAGGCAAAGAAGATTTGTGGACAAGGTTGCCAACTGCCTATAAAAGAAAAAAAAGGGGGTGGCATCTTTATACATGCTCTGGGGGTAAGGTGGCGAGTGCTTTAATTAGAGCAGCACCAAGAGCCACTCTAACAGTGCCTGTGGCATCTTGTGTATTCAGTGTCTTGCACTTTAAAATGGTGGTGTGAGCACTTTACTTAAAGTTTGTTTGAAGATCTTTAGTTAAAGCACTCCCACGACCTTTTTGAAGCAGGGGGGACACTGAAGACATGAGACATGGAGGCTGCTGGAGCATCCTAATTAGCATGCTCCAGCAGACTCTATTAAAATCGAGCCTGCTCTGATGCATTATAATTACAGCACATCAGAGCAGCATCCCTGCATGTCTGCAGGCACCCTAAAAAGCTAAAAATGCCTGTCTGTAAAACCCATTTTAAAAAGTGAAGCTCCATAATAGGAAGGAGGCTGGCTGCAAAGCACTGATGGATGGAAGGGGAAGAGCAGTGCCACCTCATATCTAAACAAGTGTGCATCACCATGCAGGGAGCTCTGTCACTGGTCTGTGCCCCAATGGACTCTCTATGCAGCAGACTTGTCTTTTGGAGCTTGGGTTCAGTCCCAGGCTTGAAATCTTGCTGTTTTGATTGGTGGAGCCCATCCACCAATCAGGAGGCAGCAAGAGGAGTTAAGTTCCACCCCTTCCCTGAGGGGAAGGGGAGAGGAGTTCCCCCTGCCTGGACCTGATTGAAGACTGCAACACTCAGGTCCAGAAGACTTCAGGGGCGGAGCCCTGGACAGTATAAAAGGAGCTGCGTGCCCACCATGAGGGAACACATCCGGGACAGAGAAGAGAGAAGAGCGGGGCTCCGAAGAGCTGAGGAGAGCTGCTCAGCAGGCCAAGGCAGTAGCCCAGGAAGAGCCCCTGAAGACTTCTATCAGTGGGGAATGGCAGACGGCTCCAGCAGCTAGGCTCTCAGTGTGCAGCGTGGCACATGGTGTCTAGATCCTGGGAGCTGTATGAGGCAGCTCGGGTCCGCAACCTCTGGTGTGCAGCCAGAGACACGGTGCACAGGCCGGTGCATGGAGTAGGACCTTTGGAGCACTTGGGCAGCTCAGGTCTTCAACCCTCAGAACAAGGCTGAGACCTCGGTGCAGGAGGCGCTGCACGGAAGGTCCGGGAGTGGATGAGGCCTGATGCTGCACAAGGTGGCCCAGGCCTCTGACCCATATCATGCAGCCAGATGGTACTCGAGCTACTGAGCCAGTAGACAGGGCCAAGCCAGAGGCCCCAGGCACCCTGCATAGCAGATTCCTGTTCCAGGGGACAGTGACCCCCCGAAGCCCACTGCAGGTGAGAGAGCAGCCTGGCGCAGAGGACAAGGACCCTCCTCCAGGCCTGGAAGCCTTGAGCTGCTGAGAAAAAAGATTCTCACAGGGGAGGGGGAGTCTCCCCTGGTTAGTTAAGGGCTTCTGAAAGTGGAGGTCCTACTGGGTGGGCCCCCCTAAAGTTACCAGCTTCCTTGAAGAGCTCAGGGAAAAGCCAAGGGCACTGGGGCTTCCCCTTGGGATTAAGTTCATCTTTGAGGTTCTTGTGCCATAAGTGGTGTGATGTCATGCCTGGTATTTTGTGAACTCTCGTATTTGTAAATTAATAGATGAGTACAGTCCTAGGACTCTGCTGGGACCCCTTTTTGCTATTATTTCACCTGTTGTTTATTTGTATTTATTTGCGGCTTATTTATTGTTCACCTAGACTTATCTATAGTTTATCTGTTGGCTATCTATGTTTATTATGGGGTTTATCCGTTTCAGATCAGGTACTTACTGTGACTTACCTGTATCTAGAGCATGGGTATAAAGTTTTATAGGATTTACCCAGGGGGTATTGTTTATGATGTTTGTGTGTGTGTGTGTGTGTGTGTGTGTATATAAAATCTCCATGTTTCATTTCCTTGTGATAAGTTAATGTAAATACATTTGTATATAGTTAAGTCCTCTGACTGGCCTGGCCTGGTTCTGTAGGGGTGGAGGGAAACTGAGTGGTCTGCAGTTCCTCCACAGCACACCTGCCCACAGCTAACAATTCCCTTCAATTGGAGAAGGGGAGTGTATACCCGAGTATACCTGGGCTACACAGCATTAATGCAACCATAGGTTTGAGAATTCCATCACAAATTTCCATACACACAGCATTGATTTACCCTAATTATGACAACATATTATTTTCTATTTATTATTTTCCATTTTTAAATTAAAAAAACACATTAATATTAATGATATCAATGGCTAAATTTCTAAGAAGCCATCTGTGGCTTTGCATTTTGTAGGAGGAACGGTATTCTGGAGTCAGCCTTCATAGTTTCATAGTTTGTAGGATCGGAAGGGACCTGAGCAGATCATCAATTCCAACCCCCTGCCATGGCAGGAAAGAGTACTCGGGTCAAACAACTCCAGCACGGTCCCTGTCCAACATCATGAAGACCTGTTTTTTATTCCTCACCTGCCACACATTTGATGTTACTAGGATTAGGTCCTCATGTCTGTCAGGTCAATTTTGAGTGCTTCCCTTCCACTCCGCATTATTGGGCTGCTCCTGCAAATTCTTAGTCCTCATGAAACTCACTCAATGCTCCTTCCAGTCTCCTCGAGCTCCATCCCTGAGCCCCACCAGCAGCCTCTCAGGGCTGTCTCTTGCGTTCAGGCCAACAGTCTAGTTTCATCAGACTCCCTGCCTACTAGGCCAACAACTCATACCATACGGACAGCTTCCTCATGGGGTGCCTGCCCACCATACCGATAGCTTCCCCATGGGAAGTTTCATCTGTCCCCACTATGGCTTCCACATGCCCCTCACAGCTGTTCCATACTGTGCAAGCTTTAGCAGTTTAACCCGGGGTGACCAAGGTACAGTGCACAGAACCATGTCATCTAGCCCACAGGGCTTCCCACAGGTTCAGAACTTTGGCAGCAGGGCAACTGATGGCAGTGTTCATTGCTGTTGTTGCTATTCTTCCTGCTGACCAGATTTTCAGATCTGTAGAGAGCTCCACAGGCCAGATCTGTAGCACAGAGATGATCATCTGTCCTGTGGAGCTGGGAATTCAGTGGCAGGAAGAGCAGTGGCTATCATGGCTCCTGGAACCACAGTAATTAATAATGCCTTCACTAAATTCCAGCTCCACAGCCCAGATAATACAGCCTTGTGCTCTGCATCCAGAGCACAGGATCAGTCCATGGTCTAGATCTGGTCCATTTTTCTAACCCAACATGGCTTTACCTAACTCTGGCTCCCTCCTGGACCTATCACAGATAGCAGTCCATGGTTTCTCCTCCTGCAACTCTATCACCAAGAAGCTCCACTCCCTTGCACTGCCACCACTTGACTGCCAGGTACCTCCAGGAGATAGGCTTACATAGCCCCAGGGCTACCCCTTCTAGATGAAGCAGCCATTCCATAAAGGCACCGCTCCCTGTTTTTCCTTTCATTCTAATGATGGGGTTAGAATGGGATCTCCCATTAGACCCAACAGTTGATTGTTGGCCTAAATGGTAGAAAAGAGGAAAACAAAAATGAGGCAGTTATCTTCCCTGTTGCTAATATTTTTCACTCCTAATTCATGTGCAGGCAAACTTTTATGGGCACACATGGAAAAATTCTTAGGCCCAGGCACTGTCAAACGTTAATGCTGCGATTCTAAAATACTGAAAACTAGCTTGTGACTTGGATTACATACCTGCATGGGGCTTGACAAATTGCCCTTGCCTTGGCTGCCCAGGTCATGAGGCCGGATGCATCGGCAAACCTATCTCACCTCACAGCAGTCGGACAGAGAAGACACGTGGTGAAGAAAGACAAGTAATCAGCAGTCCTCCATTCCCACAATGCATCCATAAGCATGTTCAAACTTTTGTAAGGGATGTTGTGATTTGCTGTTTATATTAGTCTGACAGCCAACTACTACTTACAACCTATGAAACAAGGAGGAGGGATTTGTGGCTCACTGTTCTGTTTGTTACACACAATGCACAGTTTATGTACCACTGCTTCCTCAAGAATGAGCCTCAAGTCACGATCTTGACCGCATACTGTGCAATTTAACTGCATTAAGGTTGAGTTACAAACCCTAAGTAGTTCAACGCCCAGGCTCCGAAGTGTGAGTTTGCCAGCAGCTGTTCAATATTTACATTTATCATCACTCTGAGACACCACGTAGGGCTGGGGTATGCTAGCCAAATATCTCATTCATCACACACATTCCTCGTATCCTGGGGCCCAAATATATTTTCAGATTCAACAGTGTAACATTCACATTTACAGCACAGCTATTCCAGATAGACAGGATGATGCCTTTTTTCTGATCAAAGCCTTACTCGCTGCATGTGCCTGCCTAATTCACTGCTCAGCATCCATCCTACGTATTAGTATAGCAGAGATCCTATGATGGAAAAAGTAGTATGCAATTATGTAATGAATGGTATACCATAACTCCTCTCATTTCAGTAATGAGAGGAGTTTGTATAAGAGGGTGGGGGGCACAGGAGCCTCAGGTTTGGCCTTCGTGTAGTCAAGAGTTTTTTTACCTAAAATTTCCTAATTGTTGTGGTTTACAATAAAAATAGGAAGTCTAAGAAATGTTGAACACACTGGATAGGGACAAAATGCCACCATTCATTGTCTACTTAGGCAATGTCTCAAGGCACCACCTTGAGGCTGGTGAAAAGTAATGTGTAAGCCAAGAAACAATATAGATATTATTTAAATCTAACATTAAGGACCTGATATGTAGGTACAGATGTGTCTCCTGGCTGCTGCCCTAGTATATAAGCCTATCAGGATTGTGGATGTATCTATTGTCACAACACACCTTGGAAATAAGAATATGGTCTTATTCCCATTTTCAAGATGACAAACTGAGGTACGGGGATATGATTTACTAAAGGTCACAGAAAAAATCTTTTGGGAAGCAAAGAATTGAACTCTGGTCTCTCAAGACAACTCTGTTTTCTAGTGTTCTAGTCACTGGATCATCATTCCTTGCTTATTTCAACTCCAGTTATTGCTGTGGAACCCAATTATTTTACTTGGAAAACTTTACATGTGAAATCAGGGTTAAAAGCAATTTAAAATCAATCAAGCTAGTGCCAGTTCTTTTGTGCCTTCATCCCCTATCCCCTTATAGCTAGGAATGGAGAGAAGTAAGAACGTACAATGGATTTGGAAAACCAAACAGACAAACCATGTAGTAAGAAGTAAACTGAAAAGCTACTGGTCTAGGGCTCAGCTCTTCACCCATCAGTCTCTGTGCATGCAGCAGAGAAGCAGATGGCATGCTATCCCTTTCAGAGACAGAATGGGTGCTCACAATGCAAACGCCAGCCAATTCTGAAAATGAGATGAATCACTTTAGCCAGAAAAGGACTCAGTAAATGCCAGATAATCATGATAATGTAGCTATTATGGAAATAAAATCACCTATAGCAAAAGGAATTGCTTTGATAGATGTTTAGACATTTGGGACTCTTTTCTATGGATACTGCAATTAGGAACCTGCCTGAGCAAGCTGAATCCTTGATAAGCTTTACACTGCTAAAGATGTATGATTAGATTTAAGCCCACAAACTAAATTCAAGAGACTTTTCAAAATCCTTTTCTGCTCTCTTGCAGCTAATACACTTGCTCCACTAATCTGGTTGCTGTAATAAACAGATAACATATTGCCCCTGCTGTGTGATCCTTTTGGGAGGGATGTGTTTTGATTTTTCCCCCCTTTCTATATCTTATTTTATTTCTTAGTTAGCTCTTTGGCAAAATCTGACCTTGCATTTCTCAAACCATTAAACACTGATAATGTATTGCTGCTATCTGTTTTCACTTTCTTCAACTCATCCAGTTGCTTATAGGGATGCGATTAGAGGAAAAAAATGCTGAGAGCACTATGTATCTGCTGCAGAGTTGCCAGGAGCTTCTTCTCAGGGGATTAGCACAGCTTCACATGACCTCCAACACAGGACTGTGAGTAGACATTACAGTGGAGGCATAATTAATACATTAAATCCTCTCTTCTATTTACTGGAAGGAACAGTAGTTTGATGAAGAGAGGGTGTTAAAGCTGACACTCCCTGTTTATATTGGCTTAATCTGAGACTAATTTCCTGGCTTTTCTATATTGTCACACCTGTTGCTGACCTGCATTGCTAGAAAGATACACTGCCAAGGATAATAGCTTCACAAATAGCATAAATCAAGCTGTGATCAAGTGGGCTGAATTCTTTGGGCTCTTGTGGGGAACACTTTGGGAGGCTCAGTGTAAGCACGCTTTGATGTAAATAGTTTCATAAGGAGAACATTTAAGCTAGAGACAGACATTCAAAAAGTCTGAGCCGAATTGATTCACTCTTTGCAGGTTAGTCCAACTTGGCTAGGCTGAACCAGTTTGTAACCACACAAACATCACCTCTGGACTGAGGAAATGCTGGCACATGCCTACAGTGACTCAGGCTTGAAGCTGGGTGGGGTGAGGTAGACCAGCCCTCCTTTCCCTTCCACAGTTCTGAGCTGAGGGTGGGGGGGATTTGGCCAAGCCCTGCCAGGATGCTCTGATTAGGGAAGGCCCCACCTCCCTGACTAGCAAGGGAGCCAGCAGGGAGTCACTAACAGAGCACTGAGTTAGAAAGCAGGGAGTTGTTAGCATTTATCAGACAATCAAAGAAAACAAAAGCCTCTCTCACTAGCTCAAGCTCTTCTTAAACAACTTTTTTCCAAGGAAGGAAGGAATGGAGGGATATTATCAGTTACCTGTTGATTAGCTCCTAAAAGCCCTAAGCTGACACTGTCCTGTCTGCCTTTGTTCTGTCTCCCACAGCATGTGGTCTGCTAGCTAATGCTGAGAGGTGTCTGTGTAAGACAGAGGGGAGGGGGGAAACCCTGCTTGAGCAGGGAGTGGTGGGGGAGGGGAGAGCAGAAGGAAGCCAGACAGACCCCGCTGTACCTGCAGTCTCTGCTGGAGCCCCAGCCAGGGAGCAGAGGGGCAGGGCTATCCTGGACCAAAGAGCCCCACCCAGGGCTGCATAGCTTCTGAGATGCTGGGGGACTCTGGTTTAACTTAAACCAGGAAGGGAGCTGGGACAGACATTGCATAAACTGGTTTGACCCAACTCAATTAAGTCTGATACTACATTCAACCAGGTTTATCTCAAACCAGTTTCAGAAATTTTCTAACTGGTTTATATGCACTGAACATCTGTTCTGTTACAGGTTTTAACCAATTTCTGATCACTTAAACCAGTTTATGTGTAATGTCTGTCCCTAGTCCTAGATGCACTTCTTTCTATAGATGGCAGTCTGGATCTAGCAGCAAAGCCTGGAGACTGCTCCCTGATTGATTCCCTATAACATTGTGTTTAATTTGATTGGGCAAGTGTTAGGGCCTTATTACAGCTTACACTGTGAGACACACCAATGTTGATCACTGTTTGTGCTAGCTTGGAATTTGGAGCAGTTAAATCCTTAGTAGAAACCTTCTCTGACTGTCCAACACCTGCACAGCTATGATTTGCCACTAGAGGCCTGGTGAGCAGGGGCAGGACTCAGAGCTGTAGGCGTGCATTGCTGCTAGAGGGTTGTTAAACCAGGACAGGCTTCTATCCCTGTTATATGGACAGGGGCATGAAAGATCCTGGGATACTGGAGGTCTTCAACTTGGGTGGCACATCTGTGGGGAGTGCCTACACTAATGGACCAGGAGCTGGGTAGTGCAGATCAGAGATAATCCTGCAGAGTGGCATAACTTTGAGCCACATAATGAATGCTTAAAACCACTTTAAGGCATTAATGGGTGGACGATCCAGGGATTAAGGGCTCCAGGAGCTGCCCACAATTCCCATGTGACAAGGCCATTAGTTCCTTAGGTTAATACTGTAGTTTTGTAACAGGCTTGTTGTGACTGTGTCCTAGGGAGAAAGAGAGACTCAGAGAACGCTGAGGAGAGAAAGTGGTCTCAGGGAGGACAAAGTAGAGACAAGGCAGGAGTCCAAGGGACGACTGAGGGAACTGCAGTGGCTCACAGACTGTTTGGAGCTAAGCAACTTAGTGTGCTATTTGGGATGTCAGTACTCTGATCCCCTGCTCTTTGAAGAGGACCTCCCTGCCCAGAAAAAACAAACAAACCCTTTTTGGGAGCTGAACAAAGAAAGAACTCTCTGAGGTAGGGCTATGTATTACCAAGGAAACCAGGGACAAAGATTTGGGGTTGTGTAGACAAAGCCTTTCCCCTCAAGAAGCCATACCAGGACTGGGAGACCTTCAGAGGGTCCTTCATGAGAAGGGGACCAGACAAGGCTGCCTTTTGGGGAGTTCTGAAGCAGTGGTTCCCTTGAAAGTGGCATTATGTGACACAAGCAACAACAAGCAACAACAGATAGATTGTGAATGATAGAGGAGTACAAGGTCACACACAATGTGACACTGCTGGGCAGCATGATAGGCACTGGGATCACCACACTCAGAGTGTATGTGCACCATTTCCCCAGAGTTTCCAGGGAACCCTGCTCCCAAGCATGTCCTGCCCACCTGCTCTTGCTGGCACATGCCAAACTCACAAATGAGGCACTCCCCACTGTTACTCTCAAGCACACTGAAGACAGAGACTGAGTGTTGTGGCAGGGGCTTGTTTCTTGACAGAGATTTTGGTTTTAGCATGGAGGCAGAGACACGCTGCAGTGGCAGGGAGGCAAGTAGTAGCCTATATGCTTTGAGCAAATGGCCTGCACAGATGACACCTATACCAAGTTATTTTCCTTGGACTATTTCTACACTAGATTTGAGTGAACTATGCTAATGTAGGATCATACATCATTTATTCATTCCATAAATAAACTGGAATAAAGGGTGAACAAATTGGTATAAACATGTTATGTGTCCAGGCCCCAAAAGAGGAGTGACACAGTAAAATGAACTAGGAAAATGAACTTTGCAGCAGTTGCCCATGAGCAGGGTAAGACGTGTATTTGTTAAGGGCAATAAAAATTAATTTTTCATTAATGGAGATATAAGATTGTGAGAGCTTGGGTGAGAGTTTTAGCCGATTGAATGGTCTGGAAAGGCTGTACCTTACTGATGCAGACAGAATCAGCAATATTTAGATGCACGCTAGAGTCAGGGGCCTAGAAAGAGGTCCAAGATGATGATGCTATGGTACTGACCTGAGTAACAGACTAATCATGGTGAGCTTTGTCTGACAGATAGACATCTTGAAGCTGATGTTCAAGAGACAGGCCAAGATTTTGGTTTGGAAAGGAAGAAACAGGTCTGGTGCACAGAGGCACATCTGGAAGTTGTCATCATAGAGGGGGTAGCTGAACTTGTGTTTACAGAGGAGATTACTTAGAAAATGGGTGTAAAGGAAGAAGACCCACATGAAACCCCCAGCTGGAGGGAGAAGAAATAGATTTTTTTCTTCAAGACATTTTGAAGGAGCAATCAGGGGCGGAATCAAAAACCAAAGTCATATGGGTGTGAGGTTCAAGTTAGAACAGTAAAAGCTGTTTAGCTATGATGATGGCATAACTGAGAGAAGAGAGAACAATTTTTTGGGAGGAGGAATAGAAAGAGGGAATGGGAGGGTGAGAACAGATAAGCTGGTGGCCCAGAAAGCATGGAGAGCTGAGTGAGGAAGTGTGGAGGGTTATTGAAAGAGAGCAGGTTACTATCAGAGACTGGAGATCTCACCAACAGAAAGAGAGCAATGCTTTGTGAAAAGCAAATCAATAAAAAGCCCTTTTGTCAAGCATGAGAGTTGAACTAGGATTGCAGTCAGCTGGAAAGCTGAGGCAAGGAAACATTCACTTGACTAGATCATCATAAGAGAAGCTGTAGTCACTGTTCATGAATGTGGGAGGTTGAGAGGAAAGGAAGTTGAAATCAAATTGATAGGGAGGCAGAGAGTGGATGAAAGATGACAGGAGAGAAGATGAGGATAAACTGCTGTTCAAAAATAAGACAGTGGGAAGAGGAAGGAAGATGGGGCATAGGGAGCCAAAAAACAGGAGAGAAAAAAACCCAACACTCACTCCCACAACAGTCTGATCCAGGTTGAGGAGTGACACAAGATTGGCTTCAACAGCAGATGTCTGAGCAACCAGTTTGCCACCCTTTTTCTCTCCTCTGAGGATAGGCAAAACATTGACATAGTAGCACATCTGTGCATAGGTAAGGCATGGAAAACTTGTGAGGAGTAGAAAAGACAGGGAGGCTAGAAAGATAGCGTAACAAACATTCACGATGACTCAAACCCAACATCCTGGTTGTCCCTGATGTCCTCATTACCACTGTAAAGCTTGTTAAGGAGGGTCCATAGACAGTTTGGAATCAGGGGAACAGGAACAACGCTGAAGCTGATGTTTAACGCACTAGATCTGTCAGGCAAAACAACCACCACGCAGCCTGAAGTACCAGTGACCCCATGATATTCCATTCCACGTTCAGGGGAACAATGCAATACCAGGGGACTGGGCAGCTGCTGAAGCAATGCAAATCAAGTATTTTTTAAGAAGAAAACATTTACTATAAAATGTGAGGAGTTTACATTCTGTCTGTCCAACCATGACAGCACTATTTTACCTGCTTATCCATGAGGTGGAGGTTGGTGGCTGGTGGGGCAATAGAAGGAATCTGAAGAAATGAGGGCACATTTCAAACTCAACAAGAGATAAGAAATAGCTGCACTGAACCTTAGGATACATGCTCACGACAACAGAAGACCAAGACATTATCCTAAAGCGATAAAGATGCAAAATGCCATTTGTACAGACCGCTCTGTAGATTGAAATAGGATATTGCTGTGCAGTGGTGAGTGGAGAAACTAGTGATGAGTGAATCTCATAAGGATGCAGTTCAGATAACAACAAAAAACTTATGATCTTTTCCCATACACCTTTGCACCTCTTTGGTCCAGAACTCAAGTTGTTTGATAAACATTCTGGTTGGAATACTGACAAAAAAAATAGCCTTTCTTAAACTATTTTGGTTACTACTTTCTGTTCACACCTGGAAGTGTGAACAAACTGCCTGTATTTCTTTCAAATCCAGTACTAGCAGAAACCCAGAATTTCTCCAGGATGTACAATGGATGGTCTCTAAATGAACAGACAAAGTGCAAAAGAACAGTGATATTAGAGATGAGCTCAGGACTAAGAATTCTAGACTGGATGTTGAACATCCCAGTATCCAAATTTCTTTTCAGCCTCTCTGGTAGATGGGGACCATTTTATAACTGTATCAATATCTATGCATTATAAATGATAAATAGTTACTATAAATAAGTTTGGATACAGATGGGGAGGATTTTTAATGCTCAGTATTAATAAATATTTGGATTCATTTTTGCATTTTATTGTATATTTACATTTAAGCTGCTCTGTACAAACATTAATTAGGCTTTTATGTAAACACTAAGTATCATTACAATTACACTCATGCCTTCAACACTATGTAGACTCTTTGCTGTATTCGGCGTTCATGGAATTGAATTTCTTACTGACTGGAGACTTAATATATACAAGAGAATGTTTTATGGCTGGTGGTGTCATAAAGCCCCAAAGTAAGGCCGTGCGGAGTTACTGATCTATGTTCCCCATCCTAATCATGTATTCATGGCAAGCTGTATAGGGGTTTCAAAGGAGTACACAGTGAATATGTAATAACAATTTTATTAAATTTACTAATGCTTGCCACAACCATCTCTAACTAACAGAAGAGACTGTGTGGGAGTTGTGCATGCAGTGTGCTCATTATTTAATAAGGAGGCTCTACAGTACACAGGCTCTGAATATTAATGAAGTTTCTAAATATAAGAAGCACACATTTTGAAATACAGCATAGAGACACAATAACTTCAGTGATAAAAATGCAAACAATTGCATAGAAGGAGCAGGCTAGTGAGTGATAGGGAGAAGTTTAGGCTTTGGAAATAGTGTTTTTGAAAGGGAGAAGTAGTTACAAACTGTGAAAAGAAAAGGGAGCTTGACAAGGGGAAATGGATTTTGTAGGGAAGAGTTTGGAGTGAAGAATGATAGTGGTGGGAGAAACAATGAGGATATAGTTTAACATTATGGAGAGCACCCTTGGCCTATCCATTCTGGAAGTAGATAGTGAAGCATAGTCCTTGTTTTGATCTACTGTGCGGAGGTGAATTTCATCTTGTGGGAACAAAATGCAATGCAGAGGAGATGTACAGTTACAGAAAAACGTATACTGGGAACTTGTAAAATAATCCTTGTGCAGAAGTTTGTTATGGGCAAAGGATCCTGTTTGAATTGGGATTCTGCATTCAAGAGGGAAAATACAACAGGGAAAGCACCATGCTACTAGCTACCAATTTTATCTAGCCACATTATTAAACTCCAGACCTTTCTTTAACAATATTCCAGAGTTTCTTGAAGAATAAAAGGTGCAAAGTCCTGTGGGTCAGGTTCTCCTCTGGTAAAGACAATGCGGTTGTAACTAGCGTAAAAACACTGCAACTGAGGCCTTGTTACACACTGATTTTGTGTGGTGCCTGGAGCTCTTAAATCCTGGATTGTCTGCATGTTTACACCTTTAAATGGCTTAAAGCACTTGTTATGCAGCTCAAAAGCAAGCTACCAATAAGCTGATCAACACTTTAGGAAGGCCTTCCATACTGTCTCTCACCCCATCCTCATTAAAAAATTAGGTGACTGTGGTATCGACACCTACACAGTCAGATGGGTTGTAAATTGGCTGGAGGGCTGCACCCAGAGAGTGGTGGTGGATGGGTCATTTTCGACCTGGAGAGATGTTGGCAGTGGGGTTCCCCAGGGCTTGGCCCTCGGGCCTGCACTGTTCAATATCTTCATCAGCGATTTGGATGAGGGGGTGAAAAGCACCTTGTTCAAGTTCGCAGATGACACTAAGATGTGGGAAGAAGAGAGCACGCTAGATGGGAGGGACAGGCTACAACTAGATCTGGACAGGTTACAGAGGTGGGCAGACGAGAATAGGATGGGTTTCAATACGGACAAGTGTAAGGTGTTGCACCTGGGGAGGAAGAACCAGCAGCATACTTACAGGCTGGGGAATTCCCTTCTCATCAGCACACAGGCAGAAAAGGATCTTGGAGTCATGGGCCACCAATGTGGGAACGCGGGCAGGAAGGCTAACCGTACCTTGTCATGCATCCATAGATGCATCACAAGCAGGTCCAAGGAGGTGATCCTCGCCCTCTATGTGACATTGGCCAGGCCACAGTTCAGGAGGGATGTAGATCGCATTGAGAGGGTTCAAAGGAGGGCCACTCGCATGATCAGGGACAGTAGGATAGGCCCTATGAGGGGAGGCTAGGGGACCTGAACCTTTTTTGCCTCCACAAAAGAAGGCTGAGAGGGGATCTGGTGGCCACCTATAAACTTGCCAAGGGGAACCAGCAGGCAATGGGAGAGTTGCTGTTCCCCTGAGCACTACAGGAAGTAATAAGGAACAATGGCCATAAGTTGACTTATGAGAGTACATTCAGGCTAGACATCTGGAGGCACTACTTCACAGTCAGGGTGCCTGATCTGGAACCAACTTCCAAGGGAAGTGGTGCTTGCCCCTACCCTGGGGGTCTTCAAAAGGACAACCACCTAGCTGGGGTCATTTGACCCCAGCATCTTTTCCTGCCCATGGCAGGCGGTCGGACTTAATGATCCGCTTAGGTCCCTTCTGAACTATGAAACATTTCTGCAGCTCACAGTCATATAGACATTCTTGTCCATTGTCCTAGAATAAATCCTAAAAATTTTTCCCTGATAGAAGGTAATAACATTTTATCCCAGGCTATTGCAAAGTACATCTGTACAGTTATTCTGTGATTGCATCACTGAATCAATGGTGGAACAGCAGCACTGTGTTCAGCTGCTCACTAAACCCCGAAAAGAAGGGCAATGTGTACATATATCAATCTCAGGATATTTTTGTTCTGGGGCAGATACAGGCACAATTTATCCAGAAACAAGTACAATGTCTGTTCCTAGTCAAAGAGTTGGTTAATAGAGATATCTGATATCCAGAGAAAATATTTGCTGCTGGAAAGTTCTTGTCTTCTGACTGAGAAAACAAAGCTGGTTTAACTTGATTTGGATAGAACACAAGCTTTGAAGTCTTTGTCCTAGGCAACCACAAGGTTGGAACTATTGTATTCAGACCTCTAGGGAGCTTTTGCCCAGGAACAACTGGGAGGCAAATATTGGGCTATAATATATAATGAAAAAAAACAACAACAATCAAACAAACCAAATCCATTCATCAAAAACAGCTTGCTAAGCAAGGAGAAGAACCATCTTCTACTGTGAAGACTCAACTAATCTTTTTCATGGCTAATTCCTGATTCGATCTTTAGGTCTTGTCCACTTATTTTCTTGCCCGTAATAAGTAACCTATAGTTCAGCATCCAAAGCAACAGAACTTCCCTTCTGTTTTCTAGCCCGGTGGTATCTCTGCAAGCCAGGTGAGTGGTATCGAGCTGCTCCATGGATCCACCCTTCCCACCTGCATGCTTGATCCAGCAGAGGAAAACTGGCCCAAGCAGGCACCACACGCAGCCCAGCCCATCCCAGCATGCAGCCTCAGTGAGTGCCAAGGACAGTGCACATCCTGGTCACTGTGTGCAGAGTTTGTCCTGCACAGTAAAAGGGGCAGCACTAAGGGCTGGATTATAGGGCTCTGTAGAGCCTTATGTTTGATGCCCCTATTTTAGCTAATTCAAACCCATTCCTCTCCCATCTTTGTTTGTATTAAAGTTTAAAACATTTGGTTAAAAAGAAAACCAACGAAATAATTAATGATGGCCTATTGAAGGGCACAATATTACATTTTTTAGCCTAAGCAATTAGTCAGCCAATTAGGCATCACTGACTTGTCTACAGTCAGGCATTAGTTTGGTGCAATTCAATACATTAAGAGTGGGAAAATACTGTAAGGCCTCCTCCTGGAACTGGGTAGTAACAAACAGGAGACAGCTTCCATGTTCAAAAACCTAAACCTGCTTCAATGCCAATTCATTGTCTTCGCCGCCTCTTGGGGCCATGTTACCTGCTTCGTCTTTTGCTTTGTTGTGATTCTCTTATGGTTTTCTTATTCTGAAACACACAGATATAGTCAGCTCCACTAATCAGTGCTCCATGTCCTGTTTATACAGTTCCAAGGAAACAGTATTTGCAATCCTAGGGAAATGAATGACCCCTCTTTAGGGGCACAAGCTAGGTACAGCTCAAAAAAATAAACAGAAACCTGCCCAGGATTCTGAAACAGCATTGCTGTTTACTTAGTAGCAAAAGAATCACAGTTTTCCAGCCAAAAAATAAACCCTACATACATTTCTGTACCTTATTTTCTTTCACCACTGGAGCATTCTTTGCATTAGAGTCTTTGGGGTTGTATCTTCTCCTCTGGTTCTCCTGAATTTTCCAGCTTATCTTCTGAACCATGGAGTCCTTTCATCTTAATTGGCCTTCTCTAACTTGGGTTCATCCCAGAGTTAAATGAAGACAGGAGTTCCCCACAAATGTCGCTCACTGTGAAGGTCTTTCCCTCCTTCCCCTCTTATGCTCAGTTCTTCCTCCTTTCAGCCCACAGATTCCTATGTGTCTGTCAACAATTCCTGGTTTATATATCCCTCCCCCACCCACAACACTTCCAGTACCTGACCTCTCTGTTCCTTTTACCAAATTTCCCACTTCAGAATTAACAGCCTCATGGAGAAAGATATGGGGCAAACAGAGTGTCCCAGGCTTCAGTCAATCTCCTTAGCATGTCAGCTGTCTGGTAAAAGTACCATCATGAAGGTCTCAGACCTGAGGAAAGGTTCTTGATGCTTGAAACCTGGTCCAAGGATATCATTAAAATCCTTGCTTCTCAGACCCAATTTGTGCCTGATTCATCAGAAAAATTTTTGCTCACTTTGAGGAACTTCATTAATTTGTAAGTTGTTACAGAGCCCCAGATCATCACAAAGTATAATGCAACACACTTGGAAAGCTATTTAAAGAATCTCATTTATTTCAGTGGCCTTCAGATTAAGTCAAACATTACTGAAAAATTAGCCTGTTCATAACATGACATTTGTTTCTTACATGGGGAAGGGAACAGACAGTTGTTTACTACTAGAATAGGCTGACTAATATGGTCTCATTTCAATCACCAGGCATCTTTTTGTGGTAGTAAGTATAAAATTCCGCTAAAAATCACTTCAGCTGTTTTTTGAAACAGCCAGATCATTTCCTGCTCCTAGTTATCTAGGGCAGCCCTTCTGCCTGGTGCTGTGACACTAAACAGGATGGGTTCAATTGCTTGATGGAAGCCTCCTTCCTCCTTCTCCCTGAGCTCTTGATTATATGACTAGGGCTCCTTTACCTACCACTGGAGACTGCAATGATGCTTATTGTGACTTTTGACCCCAAGCATACTGTGCAATGCTCATCTGTCCATCTATTTACAAATGGACCAGTAATGTTCTATTACTTCTCCAGTTCCACAACTGAGTATGAGGAAATTTTGATACAATGTTATAGTCATGGTAGGGAGGCACTTAAACCACATGCAAATAAGGCCTGGCCAATATAGCCCATTCCCCATGTGCAGTCACAAGTACCACCAGAGGGCTTCTATCCTCCCCCATCCTCCTGTTCCTACTCTACATGTGGTACACACTATAAAAGTGTCCTCCTGTGGCTGCCACGGGAAAGGCACTGGGCAAGCTTGGCACTGTTCCCAAGTGAATACTTCAGAGCAATATTGGATGTACCCTGGCATGTGCATTAAAACAGTTACATGATATTTGTTGACATTTGGTGCAAGTGGGCAGAAGCCAGCAGGGTGGGGAATGGCAGGAGCTTGTTTTCACAGCCATTCTTCCTAGCACTATCAGATACAATGTAGATATACCCAAGTGACTACCATGAGCTCCCCATTCTTTAAAGGCTCTACACTTCAGGTTTTGTGTGAACAGTGAAATTAATATATTGGTCTAGTTGGCAATTTAATTTGGCCAACAGTTAGGACATTCCCAAACTAGGGAAGGAGTACTCTGAAACCAGGACATCTGCAAACGCACCCTTTCTGCCTGCCTTGCTTACATGTTCCACTGGCAGTATTCAGTGAGGCCACTTCAGGGTATCCCTCTTCAACTGGCTCAAGGCAGCTGAAGTCAGGGGCTTTCAAGTCTGGGGTAATTCCAACAGATTAATACAATAATTCATGTACAGACTACACCCTTGGTTTAGGGACAGACATTCAAAAAGCCTGAGCCTGAATTGTTGCAATCTTTGCAGGCTTGAACCAATTTGGAGGTGGGTAGACATTCCCTTTTCATTTCAGAAATGTAGGCACATGCCTGCAGTGGCTCAGGCTAGAAGCTGCGGGGCTCTAGAGCAGCCTTCCTTTCCCTTCCATAGTACTGAGCTGAGGAGGGGCATGGTCAGGCCCTGGTATGACACCCTTTTAGCCCAGCAGGGAATTGATAACAGTGTTAAACACTGAGTTAGGGGTGATAATTACCCCATTAAGAAATAACAGAGGGACATTACCAGCTACCTGTTGATTCTGCCTTTGTCACAGCATGAAAGAGAGCCAGTGTGTGATCTGCTAACTAATACACAAACACCTCTCAGCAAGGCAGAGGGGAGGGGGAGAAAGCACCCTGCAAGTCTCCACAGGAGCTCCAGCCAGGAAGCAGAGGGGTGGGGCCAACCCTGCTGTGCAGCAGAGCCCTGCTTAGCCCAGAGAGCACCCAGGATGCTGGGGGAGTCTGGTTCATCTTAAACCAGCAAGGTTTCTGGGGCAGACATTGCATAAACATTCACTGCAGGGTGAACGTTCACTGTGGTTTGAGCCGCATCAGTTAAGTCTGATACAACATTCAACAGGTTTGTCTCAAACCATTTTCAAACTGGTTTATGTACACTGAATATCTGCTCTGTTACAGCTTTAAACTAGTTTCCAATTACTTAGACCAGTTTATGTATAATATCTGGCCCTAGCCCTGGAGTTCAGTAAGGGTATTTGCAGAGATGTATTTGAGGATAGAACTGGGCCTGAGCTGTGGTACCATTCAGAATGGGACCCTGCGTGTTGGAAGATAAGCCCTTACATGTAAGGAAGAATTTGGCCTCTCTCTCTGACTCCCTATTTTTGATTCTGGTATTCTTCTATTTTTCCCCTTCTTCAGGCTTCTTTTCCGAACTTATTTTCCCTCTCTTTCCCTGGATCTTCTGTTTCTGTTCCAGCTATGCTTCTTTTCTGTGTTATTCTTCAGGGCTAGTTATATTCACAATCTAATATAGTTAATCCAACTTTCTTTTCCTTGGTTTTCTACTTTTCCAAGGTTTTTCCTATCCCCAGTTCCTCTATTCACTCTTTTACCGGGCCTTTTGCCCTTTCATTTCATCCTTTGCTGCTGTTTATTCTATCCAGCTTGCCTAATGGTAGTCCCAGCAGACATTCAATGGGAATACTCAGGTTTACCCTGCCAGTGCAGATGTTATACAATAGCTATGTTCAGTCTTTTTTCTAGAGGGACTAGATGCTCAGAGTGTTACATTGCTGATTCCTTTGTAATAGTCCTGCACAGGCGAATGTTAATCAATTAGAGCAGCAGAACTAATTAAAAGGCATGCATTATACATCTTCAAGACACATTCTTCATTACCATAGAACCACCCCATTACAAATTCACATCACAGAGAATTAAAACAGGCAAACTTAAAACAACAGGAAAAAGAAGCCATTTACTTTTTGCCAGGAATTTGGCTCTGGACGATCTATACTGAGACCTACGATAGTCACAACCAAATGAAGCACTACTAAAAATGAGGGCTCTATTAAAAAGGGAGGAAGTCAGTGCGTTTTACATACTTCATTCCCGTACTTTCCTGGCACTCACTTTAATCAGGCACCCTGACACTTGTGGACTAAGATTCTCAAAAGTGGCCAGAACTTCTGCTCTCATTGGGTGCCTACAAGCATTACACTGCTTTCCAAAGCATTGTAGAAATGGGTCTAAAAGGGGTGTGTATGGTGGAAAGTTAAACCTCATCTGAAGAGGTTTAAGTATAGTGTGATAGGTATAATGAATACTTGTATACTTACCAAGAGATAGAAACCACCCTGCCCCCCTCTCCTTCCCCCATTCTTTGGGCACTTCAGGATATATTTTCTGATCCTCTCCCCTCCAGAGAAGGACAGTCTGACTTGGCCAGACTCCATTGCTCCAGCTAGTCAAAAATCAGATCCCTCTGCCTGTTAGCACCAGGGATGATAAACCCTATAGGATGCTGGAGGGAGCCTGGGCTATATTAGAGCTGGCACCTGCAGCCCCACAGCAGGGGCTTCAGGCATGGAGCTCTGAAGTGCTGTGTGGAGAGAAAAAAAATCTGCACCCATCCATACCCCCCTGTACTTTTGAGCCCTGAGCCTACAGCCCCATGTGCAGGGCTGTGGGCACCGTGCCACAGGGGGTATAGGTAGATTTCTTCCCCTGTTGCACTTCAGACCCCCCGGCCTGTACAGATCCTCTGAGAACAGGTATCCTTTCAATGACTGTGTGTTGAGAGTGAACTTGCTTGTGAAGGTTAGAGAACATGGATTGAAGTTAACCACTAGTTTTTATACAATGATCCTAGAAAGGGCAGCATGTGTTTGCTGTATTTTAATATTTCCTGTGGCAAGTTGGCAAAAACTGGGCCCGGATTTGCATCTACACTACAGGCTCTTCTGTATTGATGCAGAGTAGCTGTGTATCCAGCAGAACTGATAAACGATGGATGCCACCCCGCCTTACCCCATGTCAGGGAAAGAGGGTACCTTGGACATCACTGCCTCTGTGACTGCTATCAAAAGACATTTGTAAACTAGGTACCTATCTCAGACAAACTTGCTTTGGACAGAGGCAGATGCAAGGTAAAAGGTACATAGTTGGCAATTTTGGTTTTTGTCGGTGGGTGTTTGAAGATGTTAAAAAAAAAAAACAACCCCAAAAAGCAAAAACCCCAGCACTTTAAATTTAAGTGTGGCATGTTCCCATGCTGAGCCCTGCACATGCCCAGAAGAGGCAGCACATTACTTCAACCCAACTCTGCAGTATCTGTAAAGATCGGACACTTTAGTGGGGCTTTTTGGGTACTTTTATCTAATAGCTGATTGAATCAGCTTCAGCTAAAAGCGTCAAAAAGCCCCGCCAAAGTACCTGATCTTTACAGATGCTTTAAAGCTGGGTTGAAACGTGCTGCTTCTGCCAGTGAGGCATGGGGGGTTTTTTGTTTTGTTTTGTTTTTAAATATCTGCAAGCTATGGCCATAGCTCATGGGTGCTGAGCACCTGCTAATTTATTTTCAGTGGGTGCTTGGACCCCAAAGCACCCACCGACTTGGTGCCTTTGGCAAAGTAGATTTAAATAACATTTGTATCCCCTTAGCCTCAAGGTGGCTGGGTTCCAGACTATTTTTGTGCTCTAGGTACTTAAGCTAAAAAAAAAATGGAGAATCCTTCTCCTGCTCCAGTGCCAACTGTTAGGCATGGTTTTTCTCGGCCTTAACTTTCATGAATTTACAAGGTATTGTACATGCACTTGGGTGATTCTAGTCCATCCTGTAGCTGATGCATCCATACTGCAGATGGACTTCTGGGCACTCTCAGAAGGAAAGTACAAGGCAAACATAGCAATGCAGTCAGAAATAGAACCCGTGCTATTTAGGCACCTAAAGGTTTTGGACCACAGATTGACCCACGGCTATGACAGAAACAAAGAAACAAACATAACAAGACTTACAATTATCAGTAAGTAAAATATCATTGTCTTCTGTCCAAGTGACCATGGGTATGTTCAAGAGCTGCTTCTGAAATTTTTTGGGGGCAGTTTTTTAATGATACTTTAACATGCAAGTACTTCTGTGGCATGTGTGGTCGCTCAGGAGAGAGAATTACATTGCTTGACTATATTCTCAACCCTCTTCTCCTTTCCTCTAAAGTCATAGGGCTGTGAATGTTCTTTGTCAGGCCTCAAAGATTTGTTTTAAATAAATTTTACCCCGAGAAGTACGCTTTGTATAGCAATGTTATCATTGACTGGGGTGCCAGAAAGAGTGCCTGGTGCTGCAGTCTGCACCACTGGCTTGGTTAGTCATAAATGTACAGAGGAGTAACTAGGAATTTTGGTCCCCTGGTGGTGGAGCAGGGAATTGCAAAGTGCTGGAGAGTCTTGCCTCTCTACACATGGGCTGCTGCTGTTGCAGCATAAGTTCTCTAGGGGCTGCCATTTGGTGTCTCCTGTAAATCGGCGCCCAGGGCTAGTCTTCTGTTCACCCACATGTACTCATGCTTTTGCACCCATGTACTGAAATGAACTAGTTTCTCATAGGCCACTGAACATCCATCAAATGATAACAACTTTCAGATATTACTGACTTTGGGTGGTGACTTAGAAATGAAAACCCCCACAACTTATTACTATTGGATATACCTTCAATTTCCACATTTTAAGGCCTCTTAGCCCATCTCATCATTTGAGGTGATATATGTATGTTATACACACACACACATACATACACATATATATACATACATACACACACACACATATATATACACACACATATATACATACATACATACACATATATATACACATACATGCATACATACATACATAAAGGGCTTTGTCTGCCTGCCCACCCATAACGTTCTTGCGGGGTGTGGCTCCAGGCAGTGCTGTGCGAGGGGCAAATTCCCTTTCAAGAATGATGGCAGGGGTGGAGGGGAGGGAGGGGGAGGGAAGAAGGATGGCAGGGATGGAGTGTTGCCATGACAATGGGGACAGAGGGGACAGAATGGTGCTGGCCTCCTTCGCCCCTCCCCACCCCAGCTCTTCTCCTTGGAGGTGGAGGTAGAGGTGACATGGGGTGGTGGCAGCACGGCGCTGGCCTTGCCGCCCCCGTTCTCCTCATCATTCTTGATGGGCAATTCACTAGTAGATAAATAGACTTCATTGGGCTGCTCATAAATGCTCACAGAAAGCAAAGGCTCCACATCTGGTTTTGTAGTTTTATGTTGCTTATTACAATATCGTCCTCCCTTCCCTCCCGCTAGATAAACATTGGGCCCTATCTTTGGAGCTGCTGTGCACCTGCCATTTCCACTGAATTTAATTGATCTGAAGGTTCTCATTACCTGTCAGGATCAGACTTTAATACCTTTGCTTCAAAAAAAAAAAAAAAAAAATTAAACAAGGACTTCCAATTTGAGATCTGTAAACCAGGCAGTGTTCTATTACTTCAGAGTGAAGCAGTTAAACAGAGAGTTCACATAAATAATACATGTTGTACTGTAAAGATTACAAAAGCACAGTGGGAAGGCCAGCCTTGTCACTGTTTACCATGCAGATGTTTAATTGGAAATCTAAATAATATATTAAGCTCTTGGCTTTGTGCATCAGGGCTCTACCACCCAGCTTATCTGCTTTAGGATCAGTGAAGAATGAGATGAATTTCTAGAGATTCTCTGCTTAATACTACACAAACATTGCTAACAACCCTCTGTTTATTTGTGAGTACATATAGAGGCTTCAGTAAACCTCCCAGGCATGGCATCTGCACGTGTACTCTACATTCAGCCAAAACCAAGGAGAGAACACGGTATCCATCCAGCTGAAGAGGGGAAGATTAAAATCCTTTAAGAGCTAGAAAGAGAAAAAGGGTGCATGCGTTAGAGAGAAAGGAGCCTGATCCAAAATCAGTATGACACAATGGAAAGTTTCCCACTGATTTTAGCAGGATTTGGATGAAGCAAAGACAGAGAAAGAGATATCTTGATTTAAAAGAAAATGTGTTGTCTTTCTTCCCATAACAAAATAAAGATTATCACACACCCTTCAAGAGACACTCCCTCCCTGCAAAACACCACAGTCAGACCTAGTCCACTTATAGCCATGACCTGCTAGTGAGACTGCTAACCTTTCTCCTTTTCCTTTTCTTATCCCCAACTTGCATCCATTGTCTTAGCTTAGAGAAGTCCAAGTTTCAGGCATGCTGATCTCTCACCACTCCACAGCATGCAGTATCCAAGGACCTTTCCACCTTAAAATTTTTGTGTTCTGTAGATATATCCCAACAGTGCCAAACCTTGTGGAACTTAGCACTCCAATAATGTGTCAAAAACATAGGTTTCCCTTAAAAAGTGAAGTCACCTCTTTCTGGCCCCTGGTCAGTAACATGATTCTTGGGTTTTGCTTCAGGGACTGAAAAAAACCTGCTGAAGTCAACTTAAAAAAAAAACTCAGTATGGAAAAAAACCAAAACTAATGCCTATTTTGGGTTAAGTTATAGAAGCCACCTAAGATACACATCTAAAAAAGAACATTGACATGAACAGGAGGGCATAGTGAAAGAACAGGAGGATTGAATAAGGAGAATCCGTACTATTCTCATGTCTGTAATTGCTCTCATGTCAAAACTGGTGGGAGAAAACACCCCTTTGTTGTTCTGTGCAGCTGTTTGGTTTTTGTTAGAAAGGAGCAAAATAATGCTTTTATTCTCCTTTGGCTTAAATGCTAAATTACGCTGATTTTTCTCCGTGGAGTTCCTTGTTATATCTATATTAGCAATAGAAAAATTCACTCCAAATAATAGTATTACAGCCTGGAAAATTAATCATGCAGTGGTCTTAGGTGGGGGATGCAGGGAAGATATTGCCTGTGAATGCAGAGAAGAGATTGCCTCTAACAGAAAAGGAATCCCTCGAAAACATGGTTGATTCTGAAAGATAAGAAGAACTAGTGATGCTAAACTGTCAAAAGTAGGTTTGAGCTTACAAACTTGGCACAAAAATAACATAAGAACAACCTGTGTGCTTTCAGCCAATTTAGAAATACAGTTACAGTTACTAGCCTCTCTCACATTATTTCCTAAGATAGAGGATGATAAATGGAAAAGTTAAAATCCTTCTCCTCCACTCCTTCCCATGTACATCATGGGTTGGAACCTCAGATCCTCCATGTCCTTGCTCATATTCTGTAGGGAACTGAAACCCACGTTTGCCATGTGACAGAAAAATATCTATCAGGCCATCAAGCTGGGAGCCAAACGGCATTCTCTGCCCTGCCTCTCTGAAGCAGAAACATCAGGCAGAAAGGAAGGCAAAGTTTATGTGCCCAAAACAGTTACCAAAAAGGAGACATCTTACTCTATAACCCCTTGGTTTGGAGCATTCACCTGCTCTCAGTGGGAGGTGCAGGGGTATCTCTTATCTGTGCAAAGCAGACTAATTTTGTTGCGTTTTCATAGATTTTTCATAGATTTTCATAGACATCAGGGCTGGAAGGGACCTCGGGAGATCATCAAGTCCAGGCCCCTGCCCAAAGGGCAGGAAGTCA
>NW_017728950.1:37332460-37337037 GCF_001723895.1 Crocodylus porosus
GTGCTCCGAGCCGTGTCATTGGTGCCCACGTGAATAAGGAGCGCGGGGTAGTGGTCTGTGGGCCGGAGGAGCTCTGGGATCCTCTCCGCAATGTCTCGGATGCGGCCCCCGGGAAGCAGCAGACTTCCCGGGCTAAGGGGTCGGGGTGGCAAAGGTTGCTTAATGTAAAACTTATTCTGAGCCCAGTCTATTGTCTAGTGACTTAAGAATTTCTCTCAAAAGCAGGAGGTACAGTTTGGAAGCTCACTTCAAGGAAACAATAACTCCCTACCTACACCCTTCCTTCCTGAAATCTCAAAAAGGATTCAAACCCCAAACTCATAACTCTCAAAGGGGTGACTGAAAATACTGAGCTACAAGCCAGGCTGAAGGGGGAGGGAAGTATTCTCCCTTTATGCTTCTTGCAGCTGTGACATTGTGCAGAAAGAAAGGCAGCTTAATGGGGCCAGGAAGAACAAATCCATACATGAATGCAGCCGCTAGGGTGTTCCTAGGCTTTGCTCTCTACACTTCTGGTTTCTATTTTTTGGGGAGGTGTAAGCCAAAGACTATTCATATAAAATGCATAAGCAATGCAGCCTGCAGCCTGTTGGTTGGAAGACCCTTCTGACAGATGGGGGGGTTGAACACCATCTGGTTGAGGAAGATGTAAGCCACATTTTCAGTCCCCAGGGGAGTACTCTATAAACTAAGCCAGCTGAAGCTGTATCATTTTCCAGGCAAGAAAATGAGACTCACAGGACTAACAATAAGCTTAGGGAAATTTGACTCTGTAGTCCTATGGTATGGATGTTCACTCAGGAAAAGGGTGTCATGTAAACTGATCTCTACACTCACATTTATTTCTGCCATGTAGACAAAGTCTGTTTGATGTAAAATGGAACTGAAGGGTTCAAAGTAGGGACTAGAGCTCACATTTTCCACCTCACAGAAGGTTGCCCTGACCACCAGTCCAACAAGGCAGTAGGGGTGGTTGCTCTCCTCACCCTCTTTTCTAAAACCTGCACTGCTGCACAGACAGAAATCCAAGAGTCACAAGGCAAGAATAAAAGATGGGAAAAAATTCCCCAGCTATAGTCTGGTGGTCTAAGTGATTCTCCAGGAACAGGGAGTCATACATGCTTATCTCTTCATCCCTATTTGACACTTCATACCTACAGCCAATTACTATTTAATGTTAAATGCATAATTAGGTTTGGGAGTAGGAAATAGAACTCAGGTTTCAAACCTCTCTAGTGACTTTGGTAGAGTCGAGGTGAGATGGTAATCTTTTCTGCCCTTTCTCTTAGAGCTGTGCCACTGTACAGATAGAAATGTTTGGGGTTAGGAAGAGAGAGCACAAAAGGAAGCTACCCTTCGTGACTCAGGGTCATGGGTGTTCAATGTGAAGTCAATATTTGTTGGTTCT
This sequence comes from Crocodylus porosus, assembly GCF_001723895.1. Lineage (NCBI taxonomy): Eukaryota > Metazoa > Chordata > Crocodylia > Crocodylidae > Crocodylus > Crocodylus porosus. The sequence continues at coordinate 37,333,869 of NW_017728950.1, forward strand.
TGTCACCATGAGCAATGTAATTTTGATTTTTTTGTTCAGTGAATGTTTAAGATAAAATGCATAAAGGATTGTGAGAATAAGGACCAGAATTTCCACTGTGCATAAAAATGACCAAAGGATTAAACAATAACCCAGTCTACAGTAGGAAAGGGTGGGGGTGGGGCAGGCAGGAGGACATGGCAATATTTTAGAAAACAAAAGAGGGAGCATTTGATCATTTATACAAGTAAAGGTCATATAAGCCATAAGCCAAAATTGACCTCATAATGGTTAACAGAAAGGAAAAAGTTTGTGTAGTGATGCCAAGTGAGGTTGTAGTGGTTCAGCACAGTGTCCTAACTGTTGACTTTGGGTTATTATTCAAGTACAATAAAAGAGAACAAGAAAAAAAGGGTGAGGAGAGAAGCAAACAGTGAAACCTAATGACAACAAGATGTCAATGATGTGTAATAAAGTCAACTTAAAGTCTTACTGTAATGATGAAGAGCTTGACACAAATATACTTTGAGATAAAGATAAGGTCATGCTGACAGTTGCTAAGAAACTGTTGGGGAAAACAAAATATATAACTAAATAATGAAACAAATTTGGTGGTGGAATATCCAACAAGTGATTAAAGAAGAAAGAGATAGAGATAGAGAGAGAGAGAGAGATGGATTGGTAATGGTAAAAAATAAAAAATGGACAGGGCCCAGTAGCTTATGCAAAGACAAAAGAAGCTAAAAAAAAAAGTTCAGTAGCAAAAGCAAGAGAAGGGCACTGAAAAATTTGAATGAGAAGCCAAATTGAGAAGGTAGAGAGAGCAAAAAAAAAGAAAAGAAAAGAAAAGATTCATCAGCCAGCTAAAAAGGTATATGTGAAAAGCAAGGACCATGATAATGATGTCCCCTGTATTATTAGTGATGGGAAAGGTGTGTTAGTAACTGATCCAAAAGAAACCTTTCATGCCTAAAAAACATACTTTGCAAATTAATTGAATGAAGAATTCCCCAGAGAATATATTACATCCACTGACACTATGAATGAAGACAAAATTCCAGCAGTTAGTGCAGAGCACTAAGTAGATTGAAAAAACTGCCAAAAGCCCTACTCATAAAAGTTTTTGAAGCATAGGAGAAGAAAGTGAAAAGAGGCTACTCCATTTAATCCAGAAGATTGTACAGGGAGAACGGATTTCAGATGCCTGGCAACAAAGTGTAATATCACCCATCTTTAAACAGAAAGAAAGTGAAATATGAATGTTTCAGTTACTGGGGAATAACACTACATTGCTATTCATTGAAAAAAATGTAAAAAAATTATTGAAGGTAGACACAGAAGCAGCATAGAAATCAATGATAATCAATCTGCTTTTTTAAAAAAGGCAGAGTTGGATATGATCCATTCTCAGAGAAAAGAAGAGAGAGAGAGGAACAATCTTCTACATCTGGTCTTCGTAGATTTAGAGAAAGGATTTAACCAGGGGCACTAACGGATGTGGAGCTCCGACTCATGGCAACCTCCCCCTGCCTGGCACAACAGATGTTGGTGTGTGTTGGTATGTTCCAAGGATACCTAACAGGATATAGGCAGAGTTTAGGCACCAAATCTCCAGGTAGATGACAACAAAGATTAAATAGCTACCCAACTTTTCAGAGTGAGGTGTATCTATGCCTGCTCAGAATCCTGTATTAAGTGCCTAGGGATCTCTGCAGCTGAATTTATAGGTGCCAAATTAATTTAGAAAGTGTTGTGGTCATTGGCATGAAGTTATTCTAGATTTCTTGTCACAATTTTTAGGCAGACTGTAGCAAATACAAGGTTGTGGCTGGCAGCACAGGTGCCCCAACCAGTAAACTATCAGGTTTTCTGAAGGGATCACACTGTCCACTTCTTCTCTTGAGGCTGTGCCTTTTGGCAGAGAAGAACTCAAGATTCATTGGTCAGAAAGAGGTATAGTAGAGTCCATGTTGGTTGTTCTGGATCTCTGGCTTGAGACATCTAACTCCCCCTGCTCTCCCCCACCCCCTGCACACACATTCTGTACAGCAGGCTTAGGAACCTAACTCATGGTTTTCATTTTCATGCCAGGTTCGTATCTTTTAGGCAACTAAGTTCTTTATTGGATCTAGCACCACATCAGTATGTCCACGTTTAAGACTGGTATGTATTTAGCAGAAGCAACTCTACGGGAATGAAGGGGAACAAAACTTTTAAAAAGTAATAGTTTTTATGTAAACAAAAATAATATACCTTTATGTCACACTACATAAGCCTTGAAAACATTTTGGACTTTTTTGGTAGAGTTGGAGTGATGCTGTAATCATGACGGTCATTACTCCAACACTACCACAACATGGAGAATATTGAAATTCATCACTTACAATTGAAAATCCACAATCTGAAGAGAAAAGAAGCTACATTACATGGTACCATCTTTCTTCTGCAAGCAACAACTACCTTCACAGCTTGGCATGCCTCAAGTGAAGCAGCAAAGCCTGTCTATGCAGCTGGAATCCATGAATGAGTTTTATTTCTACATGTAACAAGCTCACAAGGGGAGAGGGAAGCAGGTATCTAGGTTTCTTTTAAGGGTTCCTGGGTGGGTAGTGTCGTATAAAGATGTAGAATATATCTATGCCATGGTATTTTAATGCACAATTTAATCTAGGGCACATACATGCTGCTAATTAGGTTCACATGTAAGAATCACCATCAACTGCCCCTTTCAATCTATATCTTACCTTGGGGGCTGCTTCATGTTCTGCTTCTTGTTCCTTGAGTAGAGACCTTCTAGGAGTTAGTTTGCTCGATGCTTTTCTTTCCAGTACTTGCTTCTAATTTCAGGTAATAGAGACAAGAAATAAGGTTACAAGGACCAAAGGTGATGACTGTGGGAGTGCTGCTGACAGATTTTTCTGAGCTTGTGACCTGCAGCACCCAGGTGATTTGTGCAGAAGCTGAAGGGAGGGGCTTGACTTCATACCTTCAGTTCAGCAGAAGTTTTAGTACCTGGCTAGAAAGTAGTTGAGGGGGTCATGTATAATGGTTTTTAGTGTACATATATGGTGAGATAGTCTTAGTTTCATAGTTTCATAGTTTCTAGGGTCAGAAGGGACCTGAGCAGATCATCTAGTCCGACCCCCTGCCATGGCAGGAAACAATACTGGGGTCAAACGACCCCAGCAAG
>NW_017728950.1:37338002-37362094 GCF_001723895.1 Crocodylus porosus
GTTGGTCTGACAGGACCTGCCACTGATGAACCCGTGTTGGTTGCCCCTAAGCATGCAGTCCCCTGCTGGCCCTTCCTGGATGTGTGCCAGCATAATTTTCTCTTGAGGGAGGCCCTAAGGTCTCCATTGGTAATAGTATAGATAGAGGCTTAATGGTCGAGGAATACATGTGCCGAAGCTCAGTGAAAACAGAAACAAAAGAGCCATTGTTCATTTGGTTACTGATTTCTCCCTCCAATACCTTGTATTGCCCTGATTCTTAATTATAGGTAGCATAGGTGGTGCAGGCTATAGATGAGATTGCTTGCCTAATTCTTACTATTATAAAGCTTGTTTCCAGTGCCTTATGATGCTGCTAAAGTCAAACTGTTCAGGTTAAAAAGTTTCATGCTGGGTGTTTGTCTCAAGTTAAATGTTTTTTAAAAATTCAGCTGTAGTGGGCTTAAGGGAAGACATATGGGTTTTCAGAGGTAAAAAAGACAATATTCTTGTAGAGGTTGTCCTGCGAAGTAATACTTTTGGGTTTGAAACAAAGACTTGAAATTTGGACAAGGGTGACACTGGCAGCGTGTCCATTGCCAGCCTGTGATGATTTGATCAAATTCTGAACTTCTACAAATCACTGTTCTCTCAGTTCTCACATGCCCAGAACAGCCTTTTTAGTGTTTGGCAATGAAGATACTATTTGCACTGAGTCTGTTCCAGTCCATCACAGATGCAGCATTGTTGACCAGACTGTGCCTATGCCAGCCCTACACTGAAAATGCTCCAGTACAGAGCTGCAGGGGTTGAACAGGTCTCTTCTTCCAATTACCCCTGCATCAGCTAAAGGCTGCTGTTAAGTGCTCTGTCACTGCAACGGCAGCAGGGAGATTGTTTCTCCCATTTTCTTTCCAGTCAAGCAGCTAGCTCCCTCCTCCTCCTCGCCACCTGTGTGTCAGCAGCAGGAGCACTGAAAGTGCAGGAAAGACAGTGTGTGGTCTTATAATTAATTACTGTATCATAATAGACATGCAGGCAGGATTACTGCTGACATTTCTTAACTTTTTTTTTTCTGTATGCAATCAATATACATATTGAAGATTACCTATGTGTCTAACACAGTAGCATACAACTCGGTGAACAATCACATTGATATTTCAAGGAGCCCATACGAACCACAAGAGAATGGGTATTTTTTTTAACTTTATTTATTTATTTTTTAGGAAAGTATTTTATTTCTGTGTTTCAATGGATGAAATTCATAACCTTGTTTGCTGATAAGACAATTCAAACATACAAATTCATTACAACAATGTGCTTTTCAGCTTTTTTTTTCATTTAAGTAACTGACAAATTTTGAAGGACACAGACAATAGGGCTCTAGCAGAATAATGTTACAATTAAAATTGATTTCTATGAAAAACAATTACAAGAGCTGTTGAAAAGACAGGGTAGGGTTGTTCTTTTGACCAGAACAGAATGAATTAAAAAAAATATCATAGCAAAACAAGGCTTTCCTTCCTGTGGAAGGAGAGAGGGAACTTTTCCTATTAAAACTAGGTCACAGGGGAGTGCCAGTAATATCAGGCTGCAAGAAATTCTCCCACTCAAGAAATACATCACTCATCCTCAGTTCTGACTTTTCATTTATAACATAATAAAGCCCACCTGAGAGACTGAAGTGCTCCCCCCCCCCCCACATCTTCTTTTGTTTGCATTGTTTTTTTCTCTTGGGTAAAATAAATGCAGACTTTTTTAGATGCTGTTAAAGGAGAAATGAGCCAATGTGCCAATGGATAAATTAATTCAGGGCTGGTACCTTTTCCCACAGTTCTGTGATGTGTTATCCATCTTCAGTATCCATTCACTTCAGTTCTTGTGACTTGAGCTGTTAGCTCTCATTCACTGATTTGAGTTGCAGATGCTCTTGAATGCCAAAAATGGATGTAAACTGGTTGATCTGGTCTACTTAAGCTGAGGAGGATGCTGAGGGCTAGATTCTGATGCTTTTACTCATCAGGTAGCACCACACTTCCCAAGTATCCTCAATGCCTGCAGTGGATCCATTTGAGAAGAAAGGAGCTACCCAATATGAGTAATGATATTGGAATCTGCTTCTTCATCCTAGCTAGTCACTAGATACCACAGTTACTTCACTGCTGTACAGTTCAAAGCAAATCATTCTGCATAGGACACAGTAGCATACAACTCCAAAATTAAGCTCCAAAAGACAGAAGCTGGGGGTAGGACACTTTCAAATGCACATTGCATTAAAACACCCTTGATTTAAAAAAACCAAAAACTAGGCTTGTCACTGTTCGCTGTGATGGCACATGGAACAGAGCTGCCTGGTCAAATTCATTGATCCAATGTTTTCACTTGAAATCAGATTACCTGTAACTAGCTATTATAGTTTCATATGAATTTCTGATAGTTTCATTTTTAATTTTTTTTCTAAATTATAGAATGCCTACTTTGTAGTTTATTTGGAGCATTCTTGTAGGTGAGAGAATGAGATCTGTCAGAAAGAATTTGCTAAGAACTTTTCTCTTCTGAGCATTTAGTTTATAATTGGATATCTGACTGTCTTCTATTTATTTCAGTATCTCTCATTTATAATCAAATACATACATAGAGAAGTTGGTAAAACTTTCTAGAGTTCAGGCTTATCAATTCCTGCTAAAACAATTAAATCGGGCATTAACATGTCTTCGTAAATGGCAAATCACAGAATCAGGTGGAAAAGCAGAATCTGGTTATGTGCACCTTTGCCACCAAAATGTCAATTCACTGATTGCAATTCCTTTGTAAAAATAATTATCTTAATTCTAAGTATGCAAGAAATGCTAAGTATGAAGCAAACCATTGGTAGAGCACCTGCATTTTGGAAATATTTTGTGTATCGGTAGTTGGATTTCTCAGAATCTCCTCCTGCAGATGTCCATGTTAGGATGCTGTTGTTGAATTCCAGGTATTTAGTGTAGGGTGAAGAAAATTGTAATTCCTTAGATTTCACAGCCAAGGGAACTGGAGCTTATCTGATATCAAAGGCCAATATTGTTATTCCATATTACAGGTAAGGCAACTGAGGTAGAGAGCTTGAGAGCCAGTGGCAGTGTTCTGATTACAACCCAAGAACAGCTGATTCCCAATTTTATGCCACTAGTCTTTAGCTCCCCCTGACCACAAGACCATCACAGAGAGGCAATTTCCTTTAGCACAATATGTTAACCTGCTAAATCCACTAAAGACGATCAGACTCCTTAAGCCCTATTAAAATTCAAGCCCTTATATAAATCAAAGGGTGGTGTTGACTCAGTAAACTCCCTGCAATGCATGCCTGTCTCTGCTCTAGAAATGAATTCCCAACAGGACAGTAGAATTGATGCATTGTGTAGACTCCAACAAAGTATAGGAACTTTTTAAGAGGAAGCGTTGTTTTGTTTTAGTGATAACAACACTTTCTATAATGGATGTAACCTATTAGTCTTTGTACACACCGCTAATAGCTTGTAGCAAAGGTAATAGATTAAATTTACTACCACTGTCTCCTTATAATAAAATGAGTGTGCTCCATCACTTGTGCTTTTGAATAATATGAATGGGAAAGTTATTGGAAAATAGCTCACAGAAATATAACTTCCACTTTACAGTGATGAGGTAAAAAAGATCTTTCAGTTGGTGATTCCAACTCTTAACTAGCTGAATAAATCCCGTAGGTATCAATTACTAAACCAGTTCTTGCAAACCCAAATAAGACCCCCAGGTACTCAGAAAGGTGTTAAGTACCAGTGTCTTTCCATCTTTTACATGAGCTTGGTTTTCATTGCATTACTATCATCAGAATCTGTATTTCAAAACTCATTACTGTATAATTTTTGCCTTAATTATGAAGGGTGAATCAAGTCTCTCCTAAAGAAGCAGACTGAACAATGACTTTTTTGTGGGGCAACTCCACAGAGCTTAATGTAGCAATAATTCACAAGCAGTTCCTCCAGTCTGCAGATAGGAGAGTGGGCAAAAAGCCTCTGGCCACTGTGTGTTTTTTTGCTCCGATAGTCTGACACTTGCTCAATACTCAGTGCCCCTTGGAATAAGCTAAGATACATTTCCCCCAGTCCAGAGAATGATGGAAGTACACAGATCACCTTTTCTGCAGCCCCTCCACTCATGACCCCAATGTGGAGCAAAACCAGCACCAATGACTCCGTGTAAGGGTTCCACCCAGAAGTGTTGATTCCTTATTTGAGAAGGGGTTACTAACAAATGTGCCATGTGCTTCTTTCCATTCTTGCCTGTCCTAGTCAAGAATTTAAACATACTTAAACAAATATTTGCTAATAGGAATATTTCTTCTTACGGATGCAAGAGGTTATTTATTCAAAGGTGCTGATGGTACCAGATGCTGGATTGATAGCCACGGAGAATGAAATCTTCTATTAATTTAGAGAGTTGGAGATTTTCAAAAGTGCCCAGGCATGTTTCCGATGCCTTTCAAGATGTGCTCGTCTGCCATGGGTGCTTTTGAAAATCTTGTGTAAAAATTATAACTCAGGCAGTGAGAGTGGAGCCTTTCCTACTGTGTCTTTCACCTCTTTTTTGAAAAGGTCAGCTCTCTGGGCCAGACAGAGTAACTCACTGTCCATGCCTCTACAATCTCTGGACTCTCTGCTGAACTTTTTGAGGAGGCTGCCTATCAGTGCCAGCTGCATTAGTGACAGATTTTCCTCTGACCTGCTCACTATAAGAAGACCAAACCATAACTTATCCAACTTTCCCAACTGCAGTGTGGTTCACTTAGTGGGAAGAGGTGGAATGCTTCTTCATTCTGGTACTGCTGAAACTGAAAGGAGTTTTGCAGACTGGAAATGGTATTATTATATGGGAAGGAAAGGAAATTTAAATGATCTAAATTCATCAAAGATTTAATACAAGATTTAGGCAGCATAAACCCTGGTGGAGATCCCTAGCATTACAGTAAGCTCCACTGACAGTAAGCAGCCAGAACCTCTTGTGATGGTAAGAAGCATGTAACACTAAAGGCCCTCAAAGAAGACAGGGGAGGGGAAGAACGTCGGTTTCAGGATGGCTGGCAAAAGTATGGATTCAGATTCAAAGTGCCAAGCTATCAACAACACTCCACAGAGAGTTCAGACTGCTTTTGTCATCCTGAAGGTACTGATGAAAGTACAGCATACCTATTCTGATGCCAAGGGACCCACTTCAGTGGGCAATGCATTTATCACAACAAAACTAGTAAACCCTATTTTCAGTAATAGGAGGCTTGTCTACGCAAGATGCTTAATGCACAGTAGCCTAATAACACTGCACAGTAGCGTGACAGGCAAAAACCATGCTAATATGCTACTGTGCAGTAAGCATCACTAAAAACACATGCACTGGCACTACTGTGTGGTAACTATAGTTACTGCACATTTAGTTAATAATTCATTAAACGAGTACTAAACTAAATGTGCAGTAACTACTATGCATTAATGAACGTGTAGACATGCCCGCCATAAACAGAAGCCTGAGGGTAGAGCTGCCATGTATCCTGACATGTCTCCAGGCTCCTTTTTCCTTTAGCTCCCTTCTCATTCTGCCAAAGGGAAAAAAAGAGACTTCAGACAAAAGTAGCAGCTCAAGACATTACTTATGGCTTGTTCCAGTACCACCGACCAGGAGAAAGACTTGGGGCAAAAATATTGGCTCCACAAAAAATGTCAGCCTTCCCTTTCAGTAGGGCCAGGATTTCACCCTGGATGAGTACTTTTATGACATAAAGACCGAGTACAGCTTTACATTATTTAAACCCATAGGGCAGTCTGAACTCAAATAAGGGCAGGATTTTGGAACCTGTCTGTGCACATAAGACAAAATCTCTTGGATTAGATTGTATTGATCCACAATACTGTTAAAATTAACTTAGTGTAGACCAACACTCCACAAGGTTTAGATGCAAAGGCAATGTGGAGCAGGGCTTGTCCTCACTAAGGAGCAATATAATTTGGCCTAGTCAGCAACCCTGCCAGACTTCACCACCCAGTATCATCTCCTGGGTGAGCACTTCTGAGTTGTGCTGCAAGGCCCTCTCCTGGAAGCCACCCTTAAGAAGATTCCTCAACTACGAAAGCTATGTAGAAAAAGGTGATGCACAGCCTGTGACTTTCATGGTTTCTCTAATCTCATGGGGTTGCAGTGCATTATGGGATTGTATCTCTTTCCTCCAATCACTGCTTACCATACAGTGGGCTCTAGGCAGGACGATGGTAGGGATGGTGACAACAAGGGTGAGGTGAGGTTCATTTATGGAGAGCCCATCCCTGCACAGACCCAAGGAACTTGAATTGGTCCTCATGTTTTTTCAGGGGCTGGCATTTTAAGATAGATGTATCTCCAAATAACTTGCTTTTTGGCTATCAACCATAAAACCTTTGGATATATTTCTTGTGTGAAGCTAGTATATACTTTAATTGTTTCTCTACTATTATACAATTCTTGCCAGAGTACTCAAATTAATTAAAGTGGAAGGTTTGGTTTCTATTAAAAGAGTTATAGAAACAAATGAGAAATGAAAAAAGTTTTATTGGGGCCATGCTGTTCATCTCTATGCCTATTTCTGTTCTTGAGTGTCCTATTAGTCCCATTCTAAATGAGACAAGAGAAGGAATCTCTACAATTCCCTTTGGAACACTACCCCCCATAGTCAGAGCCCTCATAATTATGACCTTTTTATACAGATTTTCTGATACTGAGATAATCCCAGAGTCCTTTATATCCCACAAAAAGGGGATTTTCTCCACTTCTAATGGCTGTGTCACATAGGAAGTTATAGAATGTTTTATAACCATCAGCCAAAGTATTTTACCTTCAGATGCTTACAGTTTGTATGTATGCAGATCTCTGGCAGACAACAGTCACACTTTTTTAGATGTAATGTGGAATTTTGACTTAGAACCCAAGTAGCACGGGTTTCTTTTAATTTATATAATCCATTGCCCCTTTTAAGGAAGGTGAACAATTTGGATGGGAATGTAAACTTTCTTCACTTTTCCCAGCAAGTTTTACCAATCCATGGACTTATTTATTTAGGGTTGGTTTTCGTTATGTATGATACACATCATGACAAGCCCTAAGAACCAAAAAAGATCAACATTCAGGACAACTGTCATGAGAAACAAAGCTCATTGCCATTAGCATTAGCAAGATTTTGTTTAAACATGAAACAAACTTACAGACAAACCCAAGCTATCATCTGCTCCATGTATCATAACAATAGGGCTGTTTCATGTCCCCATCCATAATTATAATCGTATACATTTAAAAGAAATTACAGCACTTTTTCTGGTTATCTCATCACCTTTTAAAAACAATTACATTGAATACTTTAAGTAAAAACCAAATTTAACTCTTTTTTCTACACAAAAACATATATATATGAAATACAGATGCTTGCAGGTAGATTTCATGAGGTGTGAAAATATTATAAATATGTATTTATATGCAACAGCAATCCCTCTAAAGCAACAAGAAACTTGTTATCATATATAGCTGCATATAAGCCAAATTCTTAAGTTCAGATTTAAGCTTCTCGGAACCAAAACGATTATTGACTGCATATTTTGCACCAAACTTGCTAGCTTCTAGGCGCTATCATAATAGAAATAAAAATACTTTGAATTTTGAAATAAAATCTATTAACCCGTGTATAAGTTGACATTCATCCTAACAATTCATTGTTTTGAAAGTTTAGCTCAAAGTTTTGGCTTATATGTGACCACATATGGGAGCTGAGTCGCTGTTAATGCACATTTATATTGTTAGTTTGGTGGGGCTATTTTTTGTTTTTGTTTTTACAAGCCTGAATATTCATATTTTTCTGCTCAGCTAGCAATGGTGAATAATGCAGCAAAGCAGAACACAGAACAGAAGGTGTGCCACAAGGTGAAAAATAATCAAAACATAAATTCTGCATATTTGTCATTATAGCCCTCTTAGTATAGGAGACAAAAAACAAAAAAAGCCAGATTCCAACATCAGCTTTGCCAGTATAAATAAAAAGACCAACACTGTAATCTATGGAGTTACTCCTGATTTCTGCCAATCTAAATGAGATGAGAAACTGGCTCCAATTCTCTTATTGTGAGACCTCTGCTCAGTGGTAGTGGTATTCTGGGACCAGTCCAAGTAATTGCAGATAGGCAAATTTAACGATGAAAATCCTTTATCGTTGTTGTGGTTGTTGTTATCTTTTACCAGCTATTTTGTATATTAAGAATAAAGTCTCCTTAAATATAAAGTAAAATAAAATGGAATGTTCTTTTGACTGTGCCTGTGCTTTCTCATTCTGTTCAGGCTATAAATAAAGATTTCTATTTCAAGCTGGCATTGTATCAAAGCACCTGCTCCTAGTAAAAGGGAAAAAATCAGAAGCGTTCAACCTGCAGATTGCTGTCGGCATGTGATTATCTCAGTGGCAAGGAGAGCTGTGCAAAAGTTGTCTGATTTCATTTGTAGAAAGGGGCCATTCAAAGCTATTTTGGGGCTTGGGAGGTGTTAACCTATTCTAATATTCTGATTTAAGTTCTGGGTTTCAAACATACCCAAATGCACAGTAATGCTCATCCAAATCCACAGATCACTGTTTGCAACTAGTCATGTGAATGCATGCCAAAGGGTAGGAGAACATACAAATGGAGCAGAAATCACTTAAGCCACCAGGAGAGATTGTCTATACCACCTAAGTGAGTTGGGTGTAGTTCTTATTATAGTTTATAGAAGCATGGTATCTAAATGACCAACGTTGGACAGACCCTTGATGTTTCTGCAAACATATGGTTCAATGGTATGTGGGAGCAGATTATAGAACTCGTCTGTCTAAGGAGGTTGAACTGTTGAGAGTTGGGATGGGGGGAGATGAGGAGAAAAGTCACTGAGCTCAGCTGAGTTGATGGGCAGGGGGGGCTGAGAAGGAGTTTGTTGGCAACAGATGCTAGCTGCAGAGAAAAACATCAGTTGTGGCATAGCCAAAATCCTTAAAAATAAGGATGCATGTGGGTGGTAGTTGTCCTTTAGCCACTCATGTGTCATTACATGCCTATTTTATTTAAAAATTGCTTTTTAATGAGGATTCGAGGAGTCACAATATCCATAAAGGCAGTAGATTATATGGAAAGTGGAGAATATGATCTAAATTTGAGAAAGGAGATATATTTGTTTTATATGGAGGTGTAGAATTTAGAAGTGGGATACCAGATTTCTTCAGTGCATTTCCCTTACCATACATTCTGCTGCTATCAATTCTTCCATTTTCATTCTTTCCAAAGAATTGCATACTACATTTCTACCCAGCCAAGTCCTGATGCACTGACCAATATAGGGACAACAAGGCCTACAGAGGTAGCCAAAAGACAAGGCAAAACTAAGGCAAAGCATTCAGTCCATGTTCACTTTCTTCCACTAACAAGTATTTTCATGAGAACGTCAATTCTGTGCATACACTAGCTGGAACTAATGTACATCAGAAAACCCATTAAAATCAGTCCCATTCCACTGCTGGAAAATTGGCATAGAGTAGAAAAAGCTGCAACTATTTCTTGCCTTCGCAGGCAGGTTGGCAAGTATACCAAATGGACACAACTTGGAGGTGCATAAAGGGCAGGGAAAAGCATGCTTAACTGGGACCTGATCCTGAATTCTATACTCACCCCAAACTCTCAATAAAGTTAGTGGTGGACACCCAAGAAACACAGGATCAAGTCCACAGTAAACAAAACAAAACAAAACAACAAACAAAAACAGGAGGATAATAAAACAGGAGGAGAACAAAAGCTTAGCCTCAGTTGTCACTTCAGTTAAATAGTACCTCATATCTTGCCACGTCACACTGACATAAAAAGGGCTGCTGAAGTTGTACAGCACTGCCTCATCCAAAGGTAACAGAGCTAAAATCAGGCTGTGAAGAAACAGCAGTTCTTGGAAAATGAAGACCCTGAATGTAGCCTTTGCATCCTCTACTGTTAACTGTTTGCAGTTCTGTAATCTGATTCTCAGCATGGCCTGCGCAGTCATGAATGTCATAATTCTTATCATATTTCATTTAAGATACACCTATGGCAAGACTGATCAGAGATCCTTACAGCACAGTAACAATTTAATCACTTCTTGGAAAGCTTTTTTGGGAAAGGGGGATTCAGCAATTATTAGCAAAATTTGAAAACATAATACATTCCTAATTCATTTCTGCAAACACAGCTACTCTCAAATTCCCCATCACTATTTTTTATTGTGTAATTTAAATAAACTTAATAAAATCCCCCACTTGGATCTGCACCAACTGCCTAAACCAGAAGTCAGCAGAATGTTTTGCATAAAACTTTGATTTTTATTGTTCACGTTAATTCAGGTCATCATCACTACATGGGAAATGGATTACTAATGGATAAATGATAATTACAAGGGAAAACAGAATGGAAATGCCTCCAACTAGCAATTCAGTCATCATTTCCTTTTTCCTCTCATATGTTTATTTTATTATCTGTCTAAAGGTGCAACAGGTTTTCAGTCACTTCCCTGTTTTATCAGCAAAGATAATCTCTCTGTTGTCACATGTTTATTAAAGTGAAATGACCACCGAATAAAGTTCTACACAATTTCAAAGGAAAAAGGGTTAGTTGCTGGCATGTAAACCTCTAGTTAGCTAATGCAGGACTAAAATATGAGAAAGAAGCCCACAAGCCCTCGACTGCCTCCTTCATTCCAGCTGCTTGAAACATAGCAATGGTATAAGCTGGATCAGCCACTGAATATAATAGGTTGAGATTTTCAAAGCATTCTAGGTGCCCAATCTTGCCACTGAATCAGGGCATGCCTGAGCAATTGTAATACTGTGACCTAAGGCTTTTGACACAGGTTGTATTGATAGCAATGAAAGCTTTATGTCTAAATCCCATAATCCTGCTTTAAAAATCTAAGTTGAAGAATGTGGGTAACATTTTCACAAACACTTAAAGTTTCATTACAAGTCAGTCTTAGACACCATAGTACCCTTGCAAAATTTGACAAAAACTCCAAAGTTACAGAAATGCTTTTTAATTGTTTTGCCCTGGATCATGTATATATTCCTTCAAGTCAAACACATTTGTACTTATTATTTTTCCTCAAAATTATCCCAAATAATATATAAATTATATTTCTTGTCAACCAAACATTTAAATAAATAAATAAATCTCTGACTCATTGATGAGGGGCTGAAGAGATGCTTAAACTCTTTTAACTCTTCCCTCAACAGTAGCAAAATACTATTACTCTACAATATTTTTTTTATATCAACCTTACAATGGTTCACCCTTTCAGTTCTAGTTCTTAGCCCTTTGTTATCTTTGACTTTTCTAGAAGTTGTTAATATAACACCGTTGTTAATATAACAGTTGTTAATATAACCAATGTTCCCCCTCCCTTCTCACCTCAACCAAATATATATTGGCCTTGTCCAACTCTGGGATCTTGTCTACCCCACCCACCCACAAAAACAAAACAACTCCCCCGACCAAGATAACATAGTTATTAAAATGGCAGCAAGAATAGCTAAAGTAAACTGTTCGTGTACGTTGGTTTTTGTCTTTATAGTAATTTAAGAAAGATGAGCCTCACAGGTCATTATAATTGGCAATACTTTGGCCTTTTGGAGGCTATCATGTTTTAAACATTTCTTTAGTAGTATAATCCTTATATTACGCATGGATAACCCTGGTTTATTAGCACTGGAGAAGAGCTCATTTCTATCAGCAGAGCTTTTGTATGTTTTAATTCATTTCTTTAAATACTAAGGTGACCATATTTTCCTAGGAGTACACAGAATGCCTTACCTCCTTTCTTTTTCCTCAGTACACATTAACATTTTAACAATGGCTTAGAAATTAAAACCAAGGGGCTACATAAACAAATCTCTTTCATCAAAGTATAATTTGTCTCCTATAGGCCAGCAATGTGTTGTAGGTTGGACTCTCCTGGGTATGACTCCAGGGCTTTGTTACAGTAGACTGGTCCAGTGTGATATCACAGATATAAAAAATATTCCATTCTGTATCAAAACTAGGCACATGCCTTTTATTTATATGAAGAGAAGGTCAATGAAGCAGAGCATTTTCGCCCCAAGCTCTTCCTCTCCGATCTTCTACATGAGGACAAACGTGTTATACTCTCTCTCTCTCTCATTGGTAACTACAGAGGTCTAATTTGGGGTTTGACTGTAGTTAAAGGGGGTGGGGTGACATCACACTTGGGTCAGTACTGGTGGATATCCAAAAGCACAACCTCTCATTCGTATTGCTTTAAAATGTACACAGTATATATGTATACTAAAAAAAAGATATATCAATTTCTTTGTGGTGTTGAACCAACTAGAAGGTATGATGCAAGGCTTAACAAATGAGATCTATAGATACAAATTTCACTGTAGAGTATGTTTTAGACAAAGGTGTCTTTTTTTTAAATATGGAAATCCTACACTGTAGGTTGTTTTTCCTTTTTTCTTTTTGTAGTGGTAGAAAATGTTGAACAATTGTCCATGAACATGATCCAACAGTTCATTACTGAGATCCCCAGAATGTCAATATTTGCAATGCAAACAATTAGTACAATTTACCAACTCTGTGAAAGGCCCTGACACATCTGCCTCAAGGTTAGGAGGCTTCGCTGTACAACCACATGTAGTCTTCCCATTTCCATGTAACCATTTGACACAGTGACAGCTGCATTAAGCTGCCTTGCCTAGCAATGCCACATGCCAGGCTGGCTTAATTGGTTATAATGCCACAGAAAAAAGCACTGCTAGCAGTATACCATCAAATCATTTTCATATTGAACCTCCGTGGTCCAGCAACCTCCCCTTCAACTACAGCACCATTGTTTTTGCGGGGGACATACTCAAGGTCAATGCTGGTTTTGTGCTTGCCTTTCCCCCGGCTCCACACAAACAGAAGTAGGAAACAAAATAAAACCACTCCGAGGAATGTGAAGCAGCCCATAGCTGTGGACACCAGTATTGTTTTAAGGTCCAGAGAGAAGGTGTTCACATTGGTTCCATTGGAACTGGTGTCATTGGAGTCTGTCATATACATAGGGGTCCTGTTGGCATAAAGGAAACGGTCTGAAGTAAATCCTTTTACTGTAAGGGAGGCTGAGTAGGTGTCATTCCCAGCGGCATTACTTGCAATACAAACGTAGGTCCCAGTGTCTTGATCTTGAGCAAAACGGATCTCCAGTGTACCGTCTCCTAGTACTGTAGATCTCCCATTTGATTTAGTTGTGATCAGCTTCCGTCGGGGTGTCACCCAAGAGATGGTAGGCTGAGGGTCACCGTCAGCATTGCACATCAGTTGCACTGTCTGCCCTTCCTCTACTACCAGGTACTGCAGCTTCTTGTCCCGTATCTTGGGCTTCTTGCAGGTGAAGTAAAATGAAAGGGCAGTGCTGTGGAAGTCTTTGAATGCCCTCTCTTTGACACTGTCTGGGCCAGCGCACATGGGCTGCTGGCTACCAAACTGTAATGTAGGCTGCCTTTGTAATATCCAAAGAAGGCGGCAATCACAAGCCAGGGGGTTGTTATTAATGCAGAGGATCTCAAGGGCCTTGGGGGACTGGAATACATTCTCTTCTAGAGTTTCTAACAGATTTTGAGACACATTGAGCACGCGCAAGAACCGGAGCCCTTGGAATGCATGTGGTTCGATGGTACGTAATTGGGCCCCCACCATGTGGAGTTCCTGCAGGCGTACCAAGTCTGAAAACATGCCTGCCTCAACGGTGCTTATGGGGTTGTAAGAGAGGTTTAGATGTGTCAGGTAAACCAGGTGCTTGAAAGCAGAATAAGGTACTGCGGAGAGATTGGTGTTGGTAAGGGAAAGAGAAGTGAGGTTGAGACCATACAGGCTATTGGCTGGCATCATGTCCAGTAAGGGCCAATAGTCTATCTCTAAGTCTTTTAGGCGGAACAATCTTTTAAAGGCATATGCAGGCAATGCATTAATGTTGAGATGTCTCAGACGCAAACTGATGAGGTTATGAAGGTGGGAAAGAGCTTCTGTTGGTACAGCTGTCAGGTTACATCTCTCCAGGGTGAGCTGTTCCAAGCTAAGCAGCCCACTAAAAGCCCTGTGAGATATATAAACCAAATCATTGTCCCCAACCTCAAGGGTTTTTAGGTTATGCAGATCCTGGAACATGTAGTCCAGTAGAATGACAATCTTATTTTCACTTATATCAAGCTTTGTTAAGTTTGACAACCCTGTGAACACCCCTAGAGGGACCAGCTTCAGCCGGTTTCCTTTGAGTCTCAGGGATCGCAAGTTGAAAAGATTGTTAAAGGCTCCAGGCTCTACATTGGCAACAATGTTGTCACTGAGGTCTATCTCTTCAAGCAGCGGGTATGATGTGAATTCCTCAGGACTGATGCTCTTCAGCCGGTTCTTGCTGAGGTCCAGGATTTTGGTTTCTATGGGAATGCCCTCAGGGATGGACATGAGGCGCCTCCTGTGACAGCTGACAGACTTGTTCTGTGCTGAGCATTCACAGCGAGCCGGGCAGCCTATGGTGGAACCCATAAAAACTAGCAGCATAGCCAGACCTAGGAATGGCTGCCAGCATGATATGGCCGTGTGAAGCATGACTCCACTGATGTCGTCTACTTCTTGGTTACGGGTCTGCAGGGAGATAGAAGAAAAAAAGGAAGATAAGTTCTGAGCTGAAGAGAATCTCAACCAAACTTCCAAAATGTATTTCAGAACAGGAATATATATTTTCATTTAAAAACACCAACAGGCTCTAGAACGAATGCAGACAACAAACAAACAAAAAAGATTGCAATTACAAGTCAAGAGGCATTTCTAAAAGTCTGTTTGCCCAGCATTTTCCCTACAGACAACGGATATGTCATGAAGCAGATTTTCATACTGGCTGCAGTGACGGGAGCAATTCTTTGGGCTTCTGCATGACAGTTTCTGCTGCAAAATCAGAGACAAAGACATGCTTTGTGCAAACAGGGATGGAAACAAACTTCACTGTGCTTGTAAAATGTAGCATTGGGCCTCAGTGATGAACTAGAACTTTGCATTTCCTTACTTTTTTAACACTTCAGAGCAACCTTACTGTTGTAGTTCCTACATTCTCTGCATGAGAAAACTCCTTGGCAATTAAAACAAATACCTCTTACCATGTAGTGTAGCCAGTGTATACACTATTTATATGTAGATGCATGTGTCTGTATGTGTGTGTGTGTAGTGGGAGAAATGTTTCACACACATACACACACACGTAAATTGCTGCATCTCTGATTAGCAACTGATATTAAGGACAAATTGATTTATTTTGATTGATTTTAGCTTCACAAAAGGGTTTTATTTCTAAGACCCATTGAGATGCCAGCTATTACAAAGCACATTGCTTACAGAATTCCTTTTTCATTTTTAAACATGAAGAGCTGAGTTTTGTTTAAGCAATGCATTCCTGATAGGTACAATATATTGCTTAGAAGCCATCGTTTCTATTAGAGTTATTTTATTTCAGCCTTGAGGTTAAAATTGAGGGGTGCTTAAAGAAAGATTGGTTTTATGAAAATTAATTATTCTTCTCTCCAGTTTACATTTTAAAAGTTCAGTTACTAAGGGGAAATACTTTTATTTGGGCAGCTGCTAAACAAAGCACTCTGAAACCTGATTCCTTAAAAAAGTGCAGGTGATTTGAGTTTGGGTAAAAGTGAATAACTAGTAACATTTGCCAAAGTGAGACACACTTTAAGCAAGCTCTTTTTTCAAATCACTCTTGACCTATGTGGCCTTTCTATTCCACAGTGGTGCTTCTTCTAGGCAGAGACTGATAATATGCAGCAAATTGTGTGGTGGCTATGTGATATAACCTGGGGACTGGGATGAAGACCGTTCTTTATTATACTATCTATAACAGTACATTTCAACTTGTCCTGGTAGGACAGACTGCTGAGATTCATTTAGTTTCCTCCTTCAGAAGAAGTCTTGCAAGTAAAGATTGCTAGTTATGTCCAGCTGTGACAAAGGTTTTCCAAGATAAACTTCACTTCATTAGGAACTAAGTTAAAACTGAAAATCTATAGGGCACTGTGATTTGGGCCTTTCCACTGAATTCTGATCAAAGAGGCTTTCAGTTACTCTGATCATTAGTTTTCGAACTCAGTCTGTGAGGTTAGCGCTTTCATGCTGATACTTCTAGCGTGCAGGGAATTCATTTCCCATCTTATTCACCTAATGTATGAAGCATAAAGTAAACAGGTTCAGTGGAAGATGAGCACTCCTGGAGTGCTCATTTTAGTTGGTAAAAATGCGAAAAGCCTCTCTGCAGACACCCAAGCTACCTGGCAAGTACAACTTCTAAGCAAGTATGAAGAAAGGAAGATGTGCAGAATAAACTAATTTTGTCAACTACAGCTGGCTGGCTGAAGAAAGGGAAGTGGAGTTCGTAAAGGCTTTCAAATATTACTAATTTCTGTTTGTGTGCACAACCAGGGACAGATCGATGTGCATTAATGTACTTATATGTGTATGTACGTGGTTATTTATGTGTGTGTAGGTGTAATGAGAAAGGCAAGATTTCAGCTGATGTTAATTACATATTAATGAGAAAATCTAAGTTTAAAGCAGTTAAAAAACATGCACACCTGTAGGCAAATAAAAAAAAAAAAAGAAAGCCTGAGAGGATGGAGAGGGTACTTTAATTTATCCAGGTATTTCTATTATAATCATCAATCTTACACTTGTTAGTTACTTTTGTGGTGAATTCCCCACTATTCAGCTACTCTGTATAAAAGTGATATATACAAGGTCCTGTTTTTATTAAAAAGAAAGTGGTATCCTTAGCTAACTCACAATGGGTGAGTCTACATGTCACAGTATGGCTGCTCCGGTGATAAAGCAGTCACGTACGTCTACCCCTGATCGTCAGCTACGTCGCTATAGTGGTGTGTTCCCCAGGTATAGTGTGCTGCTATGACAATGTAGCGGTGAAATCTAACTGTACCACATGCATGGTGCAGTAACTGCCTATACTGCGCTGTGCTTTAGTACTTCCAAAAGGAATGCTACAGCGCGGTGCTGTAGCAACGTTGCTACACAACAACGTATAGATGTACCCAATGACAACCAACATTAAAAAACACACAAACAAAAAACAAGTGAAGATGAGGCAGCTAGCACACTGAATATCAAGTAGATACCTAAGTGATTACTGTAACCTCATAAAAGGTGAGAGGCTCACAAAGTATCTTGACTTCATTTAAATTTTACCTTGTATTAGTTATCTACATCATAATTAATAGAAGGTAAGAACACAGCATTTTAAAAAACAAAACCATTGTTGAGAATCATGGCTGCTTGCAAATGTGGACTCCCTCCCTCCCAAAAATGGTGCTTTACTTTAAACTAATTGTGTTTCCTTGCTGAGCCTAGCGCATGACCAGAAGAGGCACCACGTTAATTGTACCTGGCTTTCCCAAAATCTGTAGAGGTCAGGCACTTTCGTGAGGCTTTTTGGGGGCTTTTATCTAATAGCTGATTGAATTAGCTTGAGTTAAAAGCGCCAAAAAGCCCTGCTGAAATGCACGATTTATATAGGTGCTGCGGAGCCAGGTTGAAGTAACATGCTGCTGCTTCCTGTAGAGCATGCTTTCCCCACCCCTGCCCCACTTCTGTCAGAGTCCCATGTTACCATTGGCCCATCTCCTGTTTCAACACATAGCCCACAGCTAGCAGGTTAACAATTAACGAAGCTTGTTTTAATTCATTAGTTAATAGCTCTGTGTGATCTCACCCCACACACTTGAGACTTCTCTTGGTGTTTTTATTCCAAACCCTTTGAAATGCAAATCTCTTGTATAAAATCTTACAACTTTCACTCTTCATTCTGAATGAATGTCTGGCCAGAACATGAGTTTACCAGTATTTCTTAAGTCCTTATTCAACCCTATGCAAACACTTGCTCTAACCCTTATGCACCCTGATAACACACTGTAAAACACTACATAGGGTCCTTAACTCTGTTCTACAGTGAATTCTACCCAGAAATAGGAACGATTTCTGCAGATTTAATGCTTAACTCTTATTGCTTATCCTCTTCTTTGACTTGGCTACCCTCTTTATCCAACCTCATTCTGCTTCACAATACAGCTCTGGTACCTAGATCAAATTTTACCACTGCCAAAATGTTCAGGACTCTCACTGAAATCACTGATAGTTTGATACTTGTGTCTGGGGTCCTTATTGTTGAACCCAGAGGCTAAGAACTAATATTGAAAAAGCCTGAGCCTGAATTGATTCAATTTTTGCAGGGTATTCTAACCTGACTAGGCTGAACCAGTTTGTAACCAGACAGACATCCTCTCTGGACTGAGGAAATTCAAGCACATGCCTGCTGTGGCTCAGGCTAGAAGCCAGGGGGTGCTAGAGCAGCCCTCCCTTCCCTTAGTGCCGAGCTCAGGGGGGCATGGCCAGGCCCTGGTAGGACCTCTGATTAGGGCGGGGTGTAAACCCCCACCCTGCCTGCAAAACCCCAGGCTTTTCCACACTTGCTGCTCAAGAGGCGGAAGTGTTGCCAGATCCCAGTCCCCTGGTAGTTCTCTAAGGCAAAGCGGGTGCGTGTAGTGCACGTAAATGTTGATGATATGGAGATTTTCAATCTCCCTCCCTACTTTTTTATACAGTCTACAGCAAACTGGCAGGCAAGGGAACCAGCAGGGAACTGATAACAGTGCTTATCACCTCATCAGCAAACCAATAGCCTCCCTCCATTAGTTCAAACTCTTCTTAAACAGCTTACCAGCTGACTTGTTGATTAGCTCCAAAAAGCCCTAAATAGTCACTGTTCTATCTGCCTGTCCCAGTGAAACTGGAGACACACACAGATACCTTTCAACATTAGCTAGCATACCACATGACTAGGGTCCATGGGGCTGGGGTCTGTAATGTGGGAGCTGGGAGGGAAGGAGAGAGGGAGGGAGAGGTGATTCATGCTCATCACAGAGCACTTAGGTGCCCTGCTCCTTTGAAGAGTGGAAACTGCTAGGGAAAGAGCCCTAGCAGTGAGTTGGAGGCCCCAGCTACTAGTTACCAGGGCAACCGGGGGAGCTAGTGGCCCACACCTGCCAGTTGTCAGCTGACTGGAAGGGGCAAGAGGGGAGTTCCCTGCCAGCAGCCAAGGGGGAAGGAGCTCTCCTAGAGCAAGCCAAAGGGGAGATGCCTGATTGCAGGTACAGCCTCTGATAGTGGTGAGAGACAGAGCACCCCTGGTGTCACTTGGATGATGTTATTGCTGGTTGGCTTGAATTTATGTAGCCCAGGGGCTTGTGTTTTGTTTGCTGTTTAAGACCAGTAGTTTGGGTGAGGCTATTAGGGGACCCACAGCAGCGGGGGGACCCCAGCACCAAGGAAGGTGCAGCATTTGGGGGTGCATTGACCTCAGCACCAGGGAGGGCACAGTGCAAGACAGGGCTGTAGAGAGCCCAGGGAGGGCCAGGGGACCAAATTATAACAAGGCCTGGACCAAACAACATCAGTTCCATCTGCGAGGCTAGGGGCGTAGTAAAGGGCTGGTTGGAGCCACAGATAGCCCATAAGGCTGGGCTGCCCTGAAACACCCATTGTGACATCCATCTTCAAGTGGGACCCACGAGGGGTCTGGGGACCCATGGGGTCCTGAAAACCAATCTTGACCGTGTCCAAAAGGACTTGGAGGCCGCCTCCCTATCAATCATTCGATCAAAGACATGGTGGGCGAGGATCAAGGGTGCCCATTGGGCCAACTTGGCACAGTAAGGGTGCCTTGTGAAGATCATGGCCATCCTACGTGACCCTAACCCACGACGATGCTTAAGCAGTGAGCAGTGAGGGGCATGGGCAGGGGGAAGCAAGGCAGACCCTGCTGTACTTGCAGTCTCTACCAGAGCTTCAGCGAGGCGGGGGGGGTCAATTCTGCTGTGCAGCAGAGAGCCCCACCTAGCCCAGAGCATGCAGGGTGCTGGGGGAGTCTGGTTTATCTTTAACCAGCAAGGGGTCTGGGACAGAAATTGCATAAAATGGCTTGACCCAAATCAGTTAAGTCTGGTACTACATTCAACCAGGTTTATCTCAAACCAGTTTCAGCCATTTTCAAACGGGTGTATGTGCACTGAACATCTGTTGTCTTACAGGTTAAAACCAGTTTCTGATCACTTAAACCACTTTATGTGTAATGTCTGTCCCTAGCCAGAGTCCCCCGGGTAATTCAAGAATAAGTATCAGTAGCAGACACTTGGAACTTGGTGCTGCTTCCTGGAGTTAAGCTCACCTAATGTGTGCTTTTATCAGATTTGTTTTCAGTTGTTTGTAACTTTGCTAAATTAACTATCTGTAAATAAACTTTTTCATGCCTGCTTTAGGTTGCTTATTTTTTAACTTTCAACTAAAATAGTTCAGCAATATTTTAGAGCAAGCTTAGGGAGAAATAATATTGTTTTGACCGTACTAAAACAATTTGTTATAACTGCTCTACTTAAGTCTATTATCTTGCTGTGGAACAGGGACTTGAAATTCATCAGTGTAGTCATTCTAGGGCCAGGATTTCTTTATCATTCCCATAAAAACATATCAAAATGGAAACATTTTGCCCATAAAACAAATGGGTTTGCAAATGCTCAGTAGAGATTTTTAGCGTTTCACAGCTAAATTCGCTAAAGGTTCCATCCACAATGAGCATGTTCCCTAGACTGCAAGGGTGGGACAGGATTTTCCTCAAATTACTGTTCCAAGCTTTCAAGTGCTATTGTTATGCTGGGCACAGGCACAAAGAGTGTCAGTGACATACTGCTAGTGACCAGGAGGTATAGAAGAGAAAAAGTAAACTGCCAGATTAGAATGTGACAGGTTATGGAATGAAGTAGTGGAGGTGGATTTGATTAGAGGGGAAGAGCTGGGGAAGGGTGTAAGACAAAATGCTGGTATTTGGTATAAAGGGGAGCAGTGGGGGAAGAGATGATGGGGAACAGAATAGAAGTGGCAGAAGGTTCAGACTGGGTAGGTTCAGAAAGAGCAGAGGAGAAAGGGGCTGGAGTGAGTAGGTGCTTACAATTTATAATTAAAGAGTATTATAACTTATATATAGAAGGAGGCTGATTTAAGGTTGCAGAAGTGTTCCCAGTTCTGACTTTTCTTAACTTTTGGATGCTTGACATTGCAAATCTTAACATCCTTTTAACCTGGGATTGCTCCCCCACGTCTATATATTGCAATAGTCTACTATGGGTGCTCTGCCTCTCGTGCCTTCAGGCCCTGATTCAGGAAAGCACTTGAACAAGTGTTTAGGCCCATGTTCATTGACTTCAGTGGCACTTCAGGAGGTGCCTGCATGCTGTTCCAAGCAGGTGTGCTTTTCTAAATCAGCACTTTGGAGATGTGAAAGCCACAACATATAAATACCTTTGCATCATCATTTTAACCCTTCCCCTCGGTTTTCTCTGTCATACGTTCTAATTTTTGCAGGGAGTTTGTTCTCTCCTCTTTCTTGGCTTCATAACCATAAATGATTTTGAGTTAATGATACCTAAATAAAGGAAGTTGTCTTATTTCCTACTAAGCCACTCTCTCCTTTAAGTAGTGATCTATTGTATATACAGCCCAATAATTACCAGTACTACACTGGGAAGCAACCATGTGTGCTTTTATAGCACTTTTTGTACTACATATTGGGACATATTACAAACAATTATTCCTCCTTAAGTTAATGAGGAAGGTGAGTAGCAGAGCTTTCTGAATGTTGGCCAGAAAAATTCTTGTGGCAATTTATTGAAATCTGAAGGCAAACTTTGATTCAGTTACACTTTCCAATTCTGTAATCTTTCCCCATGAAAACTTCAGCATGCAGTCTCGTAGGTTGAATACTCGCATAAAACCAACATCCTCACCCTAAAACATATTTTTATTATTATTCTGAGTATTATGGCAAGGCCAATGAGATCTGGTCTGGGGCCAGGAACTGATCATGCTAGGTGCTGTGTGTGTATGTGTATATGATTTTTTTTTTCTAATCAATATCTGTTCTGTGTGTATATATATGTATGTATGTGTGTGTGTGTGTGTGTGTGTGTATACACACACACACATACACACAGAACAGATATTGATTAGAAAAAAATAATCATCAAAAGCAAACTTTGAATTGACATATCTAGTTGTATGATTATATACTTTTAGTAGCATCCAAAGGGTTTCACCAGGCTCAGGTCCCTCTCCAATGATTCCACCTGGTATAGATCCTGTGCCAAAGTGCTTTAGTCTAATATGAAATAAGACACAAGCACACTGAACAACAGAAGGTAAAGGAATGATGATGGTGGAATCATGCAGATACATAGGCTACTGAGGGGGAAAAACTTGTTGGTCCTAAGCATCTGCAAATAAGCAACAGTTCTGTTGCTGACCTCCAGTCATAGTTGCTGTGATCAATTGGCCAATTTATGGTATCACAAGAGGAAATGAATCTTGAAAAGAAAGGTGAAAGAGGGAACAGTCATTAACTTATGAATCAGGTGAATGAGAATATTTCGTTCATAAAAGCCAGCATGAAATAAAATGCAGAGATGTTTGTCAGACAAACTGACGTTCAATTTGATATTGTTGGCAAATTAGATGGGACAAGGATCAGACAAAGGGATAAGAAACAGGATTCAATAAACATTGCGGAACAGACTTGTAAAATGCCCTTGATGGTGAAGAAGAATTCTGTATTGGTTAGTGAGGTAATTCACTCAATCAAGGAACAAAAACTGTACCATGTGATCTATGTACTGAACAAATACTACACAGACTGAAAATTTTGCAAGAAACTGGCTAAAGAAATTCGTTTTGCGTATCAAATGCATTTTAAAATTTCACATGTTCATACTCAATTCAGAAACAGATTTTAAAAAGGCAAAAATCACCACATTTATTCATCCCAGATTATTCATCATCTTATATTCTACATATGCAGAAATAGCAGCTCAGACAAGTGATATGTTTTCCCTGAGGGCGTACAATGACTCAGATTGAACCAAGGAACAGAATCTAAGGGCATGTGCAGACTTCACCATATCATATTGATGATCATGCAGTTTACTTTAAACCGTGTGATTGTAGATTGGGTCTGACCTGTGGACACATTTGCCAGTGCCAGGAGCCACTGCGGGAACATGATCTAACTAAGAAAGGGTGAGGGAAAGGGGCTGGAGCAGGGGGGTAGTGGGTCTGCAGGGGGGTTGGCAGGCCTGGGGAGGGACTGGTGCATCTGCAGGGGAGGAGGTTGTCTGTACAGCAGAATGGGAGGCTAAAAATAGCTAGGTGGGAGAGGGTGGGAGGGTGGGAGAGGGTAGGAAGAGTATAGCTCTGGGACTGGGACTGGGACTGGGACTGGGGCGAGCTGCTGGGCTTCCCCAGTCCCGGGGTTGTGCTCTGAACGTGGCCGGATGTGAACTAAGTTAGATTGGGTAGACCACTTTTTGCAAGAACTAACCTCCCCAGACATCTATGCAGATTGGCCCTTAAATCAACCTATCCCTAGTTAGGTCAACCCTAGTGTAATATCTGCACATAACCTCCACCTCCTAGCTCAGATAGAAAACAATTATCATACCAGATTTTTTTTTTGATCGGCTTTTACTAAATGTAGTAATCAACTAATGGATAATAAGCCCTGGTCTATCTACGACAATGCTTGTGAGGTTTGATGTTTGTATTTATTTTGATTTACATTTAACGAAGGCTTAATGGAAAAAATGAACCTATTTTAACTTGGCTGCCACCAGGTGTGATCACAAGCCATGCTGACTCCCAAGCTCCCTTATTTTTGTTCCTGTCTCTCTCCACTGCCTGAAGAAGAGTATTTGTCTCTGAAAGCTTGCAGAGAACAACTTTTCCAACAATTTAGTTGATCTAATAAAAGAGACCCTTGCGGGGTCTGCTCCCTACTGGGGTCTCTGGCGCGCCAGCTGGAGGAGCTCCAGGCCACAGTCCAGAGACTGCGTGACATCAGGGACTGCGAGCAGGAGATAGACTCCTACTGCCAGGCCCTTCTCCCCC
>NW_017728950.1:37362105-37452707 GCF_001723895.1 Crocodylus porosus
CAAGAGTAAATTGGATGCTTATCTTGCTGGGATCCTATGACCCCAGCTGACTTCCTGCCCTTTGGGCAGGGGGCTGGACTCGATGATCTCCCAAGGTCCCTTCCAGCCCTAATGTCTATGAAATCTATGAAATCTATGAGATCACATTTACCCAAAAAACCTATATCCTTAGACCAACACGACTACAACCAAAAACACTATCAGTTAGTAACACTTCGGAAAACAAGGTTCAAATTACTTTGAGGCTGAGTATGAGAAGGTGTGAAAGTATTTTTACCGTGACACTATTTAGCAAATTAGCTCAGAAGCAAAGCAGTCAGAGGGCTGAGTCCACGGATTGAAATAAGGGAATGGCAGCTTCTGTCACCATCAGCCCCATGTTAAACATTGAAAAATCATTATCTTCTTCACTTCAAGAGCTGGTTCTTTTAGGCTCTAGTACAGCAGTTCAGGAAACCGTATACTCCTGTTGTCTAGACTATTCTTTTTCTGTGGATAAAGAGGAGCCTATATGGTATAAGGAATCTGAGTCTGAAGATTCACTACTGCAGTAGTAAGGGTTAATTCCTTTATTAAAGTGTGATGCCATCCACAGGAAGTAGTCAATTGACCATTCGGGTCAGGGGTTAGTTATTACAATAAAGGCCTAATGAGAACAAGGAGTCTCCCTGCCTCTTCCTAAAATCCAGAATAACACAAGCACCTTCTTAGGGAAGCCTGGAAAGTAGGAAGAGAGGGGTAGGGGATATGCTGTTGGTAGCTTGAAGAGCAATGTTGCTCCATTCTGTACCAGCTACAGATTTTTCAAGGCTAATACTTTCGGGTGCACTTGAAGCACTAGGTAGCATTAGCATTAGGGAGCAATGCATATATATGCACCTGGATCCAGATCGCCATCAGTAAGGATCCTATGCAGATTTTGGCTCCATTGCAAGTGACTGACTATGTTTCTTAAGATGAACCTAGGTGAGGGACCTGGATATCTGAAGAACTGGGAAGCACCCCAAAATCTGTGGATTGTCTCCATGACTTGATAACATAAGGCTTTGTCTGGCAGACATTTTTCTGAGCAGAATAATCTTCATTTCACTAAGGTTTTTCATCAGCCAGATCTTCTTCAGTCATTCTGATCTCCGCCAGATGCGGGGATAGTTGTGTGACAGTGAACTTATTGTCAATTATGAATGACAGACAGATTTGTGTGCCATCTGCATAAGCTGGCAGCTGAGAACATTTTTCCTAGCAGCTGTGTGTAACTATTGAATGTGGCCGGGAAAGAAATAAGAACCCCACAGGGACGGGGTCTAGTGATAGTTTCAGTGGCCATCACTATCCTGGGGTACTGCCTTCATGGAAGGATTCAGACTATTTCAGTCTATTTCTCTGGGTCTCTGCCATGTTCTCCTTTAAGGAGCAGCAGTATCTAATTATAAGACATCAAAGAAGAAGAAGTTTAACTATGTGCATATGGATATTTTCCTTCAACCAGGTGAAAAAAACCCAGAGGGACTGACCATTAGAACCACAAGTCCTATTTCTATTCTAAATCCCAGATCCTGACTAAGGGAATCTAGGCTACCTCCATGTGCTGGGGAGCTTGTTTCCAACCCCCTCCTCCCATCCCCAATAACAAAAACAGCAGTAGGAAACAGAACAGCCATTGGCCCTTTGGTGGGAGAGGCAAATTTTAGACTGGGTTCTGTCATTTAAGATCAGTCTGTGTGTGCTGAACTTCTGTGCTGTTATGCATAAGGACTTGTTTCTGATCACTTATGCTGGTAAAAGTGTAATGTCTGTACCTGGCCCAGAAGTTTAAACAAATTCAAAATGATAAAATACCTATGCTAAGGCAAGAGTCAAAATATTAACAAAAGCATCCTCGTACTGAACATAGAGAAGAATGGGGTACTGAGGAAGGCAGATATATCAAGTGAAATTGATAACACAAGAGCACATAAAGTTAAATTTATCTGGAGAATCAAAGAAAAAACAATCCCATCAGCTGTGTGTATTTTTTTTCCACCTGGACAAGCATGTTAGCAGCTGTTCCATTTGTAACTTGTATAGAAATCCTTCAGTCAAGGCAAAGAATAAACTCACTAGGGACACTCTTCCTTTGAACTGTCATATGCAGAGCCTGCTAATCATGGCACGGGTGAAGATTGTTGAGCTACTGGGTGCTGCTGTTTGTATACTGTTTAGAGAAGTTAGAGGTCTGGAAAATACAGTATTGGATATGTTTTCTGTGCAATACACTGAGGATCAGCACAACACAATGCATTTCTTCGCCTTTGCCAGACTGCCCAGAGTTCCTTGGGCTCAAGAATATGAGCCAAATTCTCAGCTGATATAATACTGTTGGATTATGACAGCAGAAAATGTTGGCCTAGGTTATGGGCACAACAGAAAGGAAGGAAGAGAATTGATGTCGGCTTTTGCTGATACCTAATGGGCTTTGCAGGATAAATATAGGGTAATCCAAATGCAATTAAAGCCACTTAATGGCTCAGATGGGATAGGCAGCATGGAAACAGCTACGGAAAGCTGGTGCATCCTTTGTATTTCAAAAGAAGTTCACCATACCATGACACACAGAATAGATTAAAAATGCTTCCTGTCTGGGGGATTTCCTACAATATTTTCAGATACGAAACTAGCCTACAGAAGAGTCAAGGCAAGACCTTTATAAATGAGAGTTGACGTGCTGACTGTTGCCCAAGACTTATACATCTAATATCTGCTCTTAGTGGTACCAATAAGACCAGGGACTTGGAGAGAGTTACTCTAGACATGTACTGATGTAAATGAGATAAGAATTTGGCTTACAATGTGCGCATGCACATGTACATGTATGTATGCTTATCAGTAACAGGGATTTACTGAGAATCAGAATACTTTTTTCATTCCACTGCTAATAGATTGTGTATCTAAGACATCCTTTGTAGAAGTCAGCCAGTCTACTCTCTGAATTAATGTACATTTTGTAAATATGTTATTTAAACATTAGCAGAGGATAAATGATACTTTCACTATGTCCTAGACACACTTATTTTTCTAGTTATTGACAATAAGAGTGATTAAAGAGCACAGCTTCCCTGATTGCCTTTAATTGTCTGTCTTACTGTGCTAGCATTAGTTATGTATGGATTTTTGGTGTAGTTTTAAAAGGTCAAGTGAGAACTTCATTTTTTTCTTTGGTAATCTCAGTTTCTGCACCCTGCAGCTGCTTTGTAGATTAATATATACAGAATCCCTTCAGCAGAAAATGCTCTGTTCCATTCCTCCTAACTAGATTTTTAGAGAAGGTGAATCTGCAATCTGACATTGTAGTCAGAAGATTCCCACTAATTATAACTTCAGAGTGAACAGTAAAATAGTAAATATTGGAACTACCTCCCTTCCCTAATTCAATTGACAATAGTGGTGTGCAAAATGGGCTGTATTCATTTCAGATTTGGATTCAGCCCAAATCGGGGACAGTGATTCTATTTGCTGATTCAGATCACTGTCCCTGATTCAATTCACCCAAATCCGAATCTGAAGATTCAATTGCTGATTCAGAGAATCAGCAATTCGGTCATAGACACAGCTTTAAATATTTTTTTTTACATACCTTGAGGTACCAGGCACAGCTCATGAACACTGTGATGCCGGGGCAGATGGAGCATCCCACAGGAGCATGGGACGGGGAGTGGCCCCCTGCATGCTTGGCAGCGAACTTGGAAGTGTGCTGGAAGTACTTCTGGTCCACTTCTGGGTCCACCATTGAGCACCTGGGCCCTCCCTGCACCTCCCCAGCTTGGCTATCGGTCGCAGGGAGACCCCAGGTGCCCCCTCAGACTCAGGAGGCACCAGTTGCCAAGCCGGGGGGTGTGGGAGGGGGGCCCTGTGTGCTCCCCAGTGGACCCAGAAGTGGACCAGAAGTGCTTCTGGTCCACTTCTGGGTCTGCTGCCAAGCATGCTGGGCATCCCCCTCTCACTTCTGTGGGATGCTTCATCCACCCCACCATCACAGCATTCACGACCCACTTGGTACCTTGAGGTATGCAGAAAAAACATTTAAAGCTATTTCTATGGCCGAATCATTGACTCTTTCTGAATCTCTCTGAACCAATTCAGAGGGTTCCGATTCAATCTGGAGACATTAAAGGGTCTCCTGATTTGATTTGGATTCAGGAATTCAGCCACCAAATTGGGCTGAATCTCCGCCATATGAAATCAGCAACCAAAGCTTTGCACAGCCCTAACTGACATCTGTTTTGAGCTTAGCCTTATAACACACTTGCTTCTCAGAGTCCAAGAGCTGTCCTCTGCAGGTCACTGGCTTCACTTTATCCCTTATCAAGTTTGACAATTACAATTCAACCAGAGGGCCATATCAGACCCACTGGAACAGAGGCTGGAAATACTAATCACCAAACAAAGTGAATCTGTTGTTCAGAGATGTGTCCTGGAACAGCTGATCCACTTCATTGGCACAAACACGTCGCCCATTGTCCTACCTGTTGATGCCATGGAACAAAGGGTGATGTGTTCTCCCAGGGCTTAAGGGGCCCGGTCCTATGTGCTCTGGAAATTCCCCTGCAGGATTTAGCCCCTTAAGCCTGAGGACTGCCTGCTAGCTTTCCCACTTGTAGAGATGCGCCCCTCAAGCCCTGGCACCACCTGCCAGGCAACTGGAGAGTGCAGGCATCTCCAGTCTGCCAGACTCTTGGGCCAGAAATCAAATAGACATTTGCCACTAAACAGAGGCACAAATTAATACCACCTTTGTCACAGCCACAGATTTTGGGCATTTGTGGTGAGATAAGGGACATGGATGTCTGTTTGCTTGGCCTTTGTGCTGCCCTAAAATTTTTCATGGCAGCACGAAGGTAACAACTGGTAAAGCTATACTGATTTTTCTCTCTTTGCAGGTGTATAGCAGAACTTGGTACAGAAGGAACTTGGACAGTTTTCTGGTTGTCTGACAAAAAGTTAGAATTTTTAAAGAAAAACACCCACTTTTTAGAAAACTGGTCATGCTGAAAGACCAATTTTCCACTTGAAAACCAGTTTCAACAGCATTTTTCTTCTCTGTTTCCTCCACTTGTCTCACCTCTACCCCAGAATAAAAAAAAAAGTCCATGTCCTAAATAAAATTAAAACTCAAATGTTTTTCGACTGCTGGAGTCCTTTCATATGGACTAATTAAAAAAAAAAATAGAACGTTAGGTTCTGCCAAAGAACCTTTATCCATAACGATAGCTCAGCTTTACTGATAATTAAAATCTCATTAATATCAAAGACAATTGTGGAAAAAATCCCACATACTACAAGCTCAGATGAAATTACAAATCTGGGATCCTAATAGTTAAATTGGCATCAGAATGAGTAACTGGAAAGTACTTATTATTCAGTGATGAATGCAGGTGCTGCTTGGACATAAATATTTCCAGCATTGATATGACTGTAGTTGAAGGATCTCTGTAATAATTTAGGCTTTTCATTAGCACTGAAATCTGAAATTCCACTTAGGACAAACAATTTCTGAACGGCATGTAACAAGTGCAGCACCTGAAAGAACCACAGTAAGGACAAAGTTTATTTAAGGGAAGGAAAAAAATGGAAGCAGGGCAATAATCGGTGTTATATAAAGCTTCAGTTGCAGAAGCTCTTGAATATCCCTGACCTCAGCTGTTGTCACGGGGGGTGGTAAGTGATTTTCACCAGAGAGGAGGGTCTAAAAACAAGAAGAACTCTAACTGAGCCATGCTCTTACTCCGGGCTCCTTCCTGCAATTCTGCTCCATCAATGACTCTCAAGAACTACAGATGTGAGACTACCCTGAGTAGAGACTGCTGTAAATGCAAAATTCCTGTGGTGACTGAAACAAACTAGAGACTGAAGATGATGCCATCCAATCTGACATGCTTATCTCATCAGGGAAAATTTAAAATCATACGGGTAGAGGTGAAAGGCTTGATCATGAGATGGCAGTATCTCCCAGCTGGTGACCTGTTTCCCCTCCCCCAACCTGTTACACCCATTTAATTCTGAAATATGCATCATAATTTTACCCAAACTCTCTCTCTCTCTCTTTCTCTCTCTCTCGTCAAATATAACTGATCTCCTTTGGAAAAATCACCAAGTTCTTAAAGTGTATTGTCTATCCCCAGTGACAAATATATAATGGTCAAAAGATCTAGTTGGTACTTATTTGTATATGTGACAGAAGATAGTAGCAATTATCTGACAATTGAAATTTCCTTTTAAGGCTGGGCCCCAACTTGTTCTAAAGAGCTGAATTTTGCTTTCAGACATGTACTAGTAAGGCCTAGTTAAAATGAATCTGACCTGAATCAAAATCCTAGTCTTCAAAATTGTCTTTTGAGGAATGATAAATAGGGCAAAAAATGATATGATTAGCATGTTGTGTGACAGACAGAGTTTAGGACCTATTTTGCAATGCATTTTCCAACAAGCAAAATTCTATTATTCCAACACAGTCAGCTATGTATGGGGCAGGTCCATGGAAACTTTGCTACGCAGGGACATTAACCTTATTGCAATTATTACAGCTTTACTTCCCACGGGGTGTGAAATTGCCAGATGTGCACCTGCTCATGGCTCAGGGGAAGGCAAATGAAGTGATGAATCAAGAGAGACAATAAAACGTTGAAGAAGAGCAATTACTTTTCCACTCAATTCTAAAGCAAAATTGGTACCTATGCTGTTTTTTTCCCCACACACTATAACAAAGCAACCAACCAGAACAGCGCACTTGAGAAATTCATTAAATTTTCTCTCTATATACAGTATCATATTCATGACCTCTGACCTCATTTGTGTCCTATGTTAGTGGGAAACCATAAAGCTCTCAAGAACATTCTGAAAATCCCTAATGCCTGAGGTGCTCACAAAACTCTCTGCTGAGCCAGGAATTGTAAATGATGTACGGGAGTTTACAAAACAAGATCCTTCAAACATTACGCTTGCTCTGTTTCTCATACTTGCAACTCAGCCAAACTCGCTTTTGTGTTGCAGAACTCAAACGAATGTATATTCAAAAGGAACGACTGGGCTTTTCAGATTCTTCTTTTGCCTCCTGCTTTTGAGTGGCCAGATTTAAATTTAACACCTCTTTGACAATGCCTAGTCCAGCAAATCCTCCACAAAGCAGTAATCCTTGGTATTTAGTGTGGCAGAAATACAATACCAACCCTCCCCTTGGAGTGATATTTCTTTCAAAGCCTTTTGTGCTTTGTCTTCTGATTTCTGATTTCACTTGGTTTTGAGTATATAAAAAAATTGCAGTAATGTGGCTCAGCAGAGATTTTGCTAACATTTCAAATGAAAGCAGGGGAGAAAAAAAAGCGGAGTCAAAGTCTTCTCGTTACTGAAGCAGCTGGTATGGGAATAAGAAGAGTAAGAAACCAACACCTGAAGGGCTATCATGATACCGTATCTCACTAATTATTCACTATAGTAAGGAAAGAGCCCAGGTGCGGTTCAAAATTCAGCTGACTTGCAAATTTTATTTTTTGGAAAGTGAAACGAAAAGCTTATCTTGCTTCCTTTTTCTCTTTTGCACACGCACACACACACACATGCGTTCACCTGAGTAGCCTGCTGTTTAAAGAAAATCTTGCTGAACCAAAGCAGGCTGATGGAATAAAATTCCTGCCCCCGCAATTAACTAGCTCATTTCTCCAAGAAATATAGAACTGTGAGGAGTGCTAGATTTTTCTGCAGTAATGTTTATAACTCTACTTTTTATAAAATTATTTGCAGCTTTCCTCCTTTTCTGGGGTTACCATGGCTCCCTGGCTGCAAGTGTCAATAAACACCTTAAGGAGCATAAGTTATGAAGAAAAATGTTTCACAGAGACCAGTAAACTCCATTTTCAAAGGAAAAGCTCCATAACACTAACAACAACAAAAAAGAAGTAAAGAGTGGCCTGACTATGGGCAATTAATATTTTAATACTTTATTGGTGAAATATTAAAAGCCATCATCCAAACTGTTCCCCTGTCACAGTAAAGTCTGAGTGTGCTGCTTGCCAACTTAGAATTGCCTGACATTTTCAATTCAGTAAAATCCTTTATGGGAAATAGTTGTTGTCAGAATGCAGTAAGAATGCTTGTGGGATGATCTCTTCTCCATGAATATAATGGATCAAATATAAGTAAGCATCATGTAAGCAGGTTGCATAACCATCCAGCTCCCAACAAAGCAAACACACTGAAAATTAGATCCATGCCATTCCTGACAATTGGTTCTTGTGCCAGTTCATGGAACCAGCATGATCATCACCAAACCCCCAAACACAAGCTTCAGCTATGGTTGGTCCTTGTAGGTTGGTTCTGTCTTTATCCATTCCTTTTTCTGGCTCAGAGGTACTCCAAGCTTCTGTTCCTATTAGACACAACAGTGCTACCTTACTAATTTAGCCAAAATGTCTCTCTGTGCAGGAGAGGAAGACTCAGCGAAACACTCTCCGTTCTACTACAATGGTCTAGAATCAGTCATATCATTGAACTCTACATAAATAGTGCTGCAAGCTACGCATCCAAGATTTCAGGCTGTGTTCGACGAGCTCCTACTGGCTTCTACAAGAAACATTTTCTAATTGGCTAGCCTGTCCTCCGTTATGGTATCAGATTTGCTATTGCACATATTTTATTTTGTTGCTGCTTGACAATGTGCCTGTATACACTGAGCAGGAAATGAGTTTGCCCCATCGGAGGATGCAACTTATGTGGAGCCACAAGAACCATCTCCTTTCCCAAATGCCTGTGCATGCACACACCCACACCCACACCCTGGTACCCTCAGCTGCTAAGAATGGACTTGGGAGTCTTGAGTGAAAAACAGGGAAGTGCATATCACTTCAACATTAGGCTCACTGCTCTCAGAATAAATTCATTGCTATCATCAAGGACTCTTAAGATCTTGTCCCTTTTACAATGAATCTGCAGAAGCTTTGATGTTGCTTTGACGCAATAACCTCATTGAGAGGCTCTTGATTCAGTGCTCGAGTACAAGTGGGCATATTTTCAAGTGACACATCTTGCTGCTAATCAGAGATGCTGCCTTCTAAAAGAATACTGTAATTTTTGAAGACTGCAGTAGCCTGCTGCAGTGTCTGGGCCCCCAGAATAAATACCTTCCCAGCTCTTCTCCCTCCCTGGGCATGACACTACTCCCACTGTAAACAAGGAGAGTTTGCTGAAGTTCAACCTCTTTCTCAGGTTTGCCACTATGAGCCAAATCCTGCTTGCTTTACCCAGGCAAATAATCTTATTGAAAGCTATACACATGAATAAGTAGAGTACGATTTAACCTCATGTGATGTTTAGTTACACACAGGCATGTATTATAATGGCAAATTATTCCTACCAGCCTTCTTTAGGTTTGCATACTTTCCTCCAGTCAGCTGGAACTTTCTAAACTATTGCAGCTTTAATGCATTAATCCCTGTCAAATCGGAATGCAGTTTACTCAGATAAGCAGGTGCCTGAGGAAGAAAATGCCCTTTCCCCCTTTCAAATACTGACAGAAACTCCCAGAATAAAAAATAGAATTCTTTTATGTTATGAACTGTGCTCAAGTGAAAAGCATGTCCATTCTGATGGTGTAATAATGGAAGTCCCAATGAAGAAAGTCATTTTAAACAGTCCACAAAAGTCAAGCCAACACGATGACTCGTCTACGTAAGTTTGGCATGCTGAATTTAATTTGCTCAATAGGTGACATGAAATCTTCTGAAATCTTACCTGTCTTAGAGATGTTTGCAAATGTTTGACAAAACTTTTTTTTTTGGTCAAAAAATGCTGGTTTGTCAAAATGAAGACTTTGTGGCAAATGCTCAGCCCAGCTCAATTTTTCCACTGGAAGGAATTTAGAAAAAAGTTAAAAAATGTTTAAACTTCACTTTAAAAACAAGAAAGCCCCCTGCTTTTTCAGTTTATAATAATTTTCATTAAAAATTATACTTGTTGGGGTAAAAAAATTCCAGGAACAAAATATTGCAAAATTCTTGAAAAAGAACGTTTAGTTTGACCAAAAGCAATTTTTTTGTTTGGTTTGTGAAAGTTTCACCATCTTAACTTTTCTTTCTAATTTAGGAAGAAAAAACTGTTTTCCATTACACTGTAGCACCTATGCAGCCACAAACACTGTAGACTCTAAAATGCTTCTTAGTCTCCTAAGTATTTATTCTCACTGCACCCACATGAGGAAGACATTACAGGTGCCTCAATTTATGCAGTAGATGCGTTCCCAGAGAATGGTGCATAAATCGAATTCATGTAAAGCGAACCCAGTTTGCAATGGAACAGATAGGGATGTGTTCTCACAGAGGTGAGGGAGGGAGGCTGGGGCTAGGGAAGGGGTGGGGAGAAGGGCACAGCGTAGCCCTGGGGTTGCAGCAGGCGTGCCTCTGGGCTCTTCCCAGTGCTCGGGGTGTGTAGCAGCCTGCAGCGGGATGAGAGCAGGCTGGTGCCAGCATCTGCTGCAGGCCGGAGCCTGTGGTGGCATCGGGCTTTTCCCAGCTCTTGGCAGTGGCACTGGGAGGGCAGGTTGGGGGAGGGTACAGTGAATTTTGGGGTAGCAGCAGCCTTCTTCCCATCACTGCCACCTGTCTCGAGTGCTGTGAAGAGCCCGGTGCTGGTGCTGGCTCAGCCCAGCTCTCATATAGCTACAGGCTGCTCCCCACACTGAGCACCAGGAAGAGCCCAGTGTTGCCCTTGCTGCAGCCCCAGGAGTGGTGGACATCACTTGCTTGCATGCCAGTGGGCTCGGGGCACAATGCCAGGGGGAAGCAGAGTCCCGGGAAGCGGAGTCTTGGCGGGTTTGGGGCACGATGCAGAACAGTGGCTGCAGGCAGCTGGCATAAACCGCTCCTGGGGCCACTTCAGCAGGGGCTGGAGTGAGTGGGGAGAAACAGAGCCCTAGGGGCTTCGGGGCATGGTGCAGCCCAGCAGCTGCAAGCTGCTGGCATTGGCTGCTCCCAGAGCAGCTGCAGCAGGGGCTGTGGTGAGTGGGTCCCCAACCCCAGGGCTCTTTCCCGATCCCTCACCCCTCCCATCTGCTCACAGCCTTTCCCTTCCCCTCACAGACTTACCTGCTTGGGGGAGTGGGGAGTGTGCCTATGCCGATCACATAAGATCAAATTTACCTTGCATATAGCAAATTTGGGGCATAAAAAGGGTCACCATATAAGAGGGAATTCGCATAAATTGAACCCACATAAATCGAGGGAAACCTGTATTACCATTTTACAGATGGGAAGCAGAGAGGCACAGAATGGCTCGCTGTCTTGTCCTATAGCACACAGGAAGTCTACACTGAAGCAAGAACTGAACACAGGCATCCCATGACCTCAACTCTGTCACTAAACATTGGATCAAAAAGGCTGAAAGATGGGTGTAAAAAGCCAAGCTGAGAATTCCTGTGGCAGAGGAGAAGTTTCTGTGGGTACAAACTATCATCGTCTTGTCAGGTGATTGAACCCTGTAGACGTCAGGTTTAAGCATTCACTCTCTGCATGCCCCCCTTTGCTAAGGTTCTGATAGGAGCCACAGATACATAGAAAATCATAGAAAATAAAAGTTGATGGGTCATCTAGTCCAACCCCCTGCTCAAAGCAGGTCCATCCCCAATCAGATCGTCCCAGCCGAAGCTTTGTTCTAGTCAGGTCTTAAAAACCTCCGAGAATGGAGATTTCACAATGTCTCTGGGTAACCTGTTGCAGTGTTATATTACCCTCCTGGTGAGAAAATTCTTTCTTATATCCAACCTAAACTTCCCTTGCTGCAACGTGAGACTGTTGCCCCTTATTCTGTCATCTGCTACCACTGACAACAGTTTAGCTGCATACTCTTTCAGACCCCACATCGGGTAGCTATTAAATCTCCTCTCAGTCTTCTCTGCTCTAGACAAAATAACCCCAGTTCCCTCAGCCTCTCCTCATAAGTCATGTCCCCCAGCCCCCTCACCATTTTTGTTTCCCATCATTGGATTCTTTCCAATTTGTCCACATCTTTTCCATATAGGGGGGCCCAAACTAAATGCAATGTTACAGATGTGGCTTTATCAGCGCTGAATAGAGAGGAATAATCACTTCCCTTGACTTGGTGGCAACACACCTACCAGTGTAGCCCAGTATGCCATTAGCCTTCTTGGAAACAAGGGCACCCTGTTGGCTCATATTCAGTTTATTGTCCTCTGTAACCCCCAGGACCTTTCCTGCAGAGCTGCTGCGCAGTCAGTCAGCCCCCAGCCTGTAGTGGTGAATGGGATTGTTCCATCTTAAGTGCAGGACTTTGAACTTGTCCCTATTGAACCACATGAGATTTCTTTTGGCCCAGTCCTCCAATTTGTTTAGGTCACTCTGAATCCTAGCCTTACCCTACAGCCTACCTACTACTCCCCTCACATTGGTGTCATCTAAAAATTTGCTGAGGTTGCACTCTATGCCATCTTACAGGTCATTGATGACAACATTGAACAAAACCAGCCCCAGGACTGACCCCTGGGGCACTCCACTTGATACAGGTTTCCCTCAATTTATACAGGTTCTATTTATGCGAATTTGCTCTTCTGTGGTGACCCTTTTTATACCCAAAATTTGTTATATGCGAGGTAAATTTACTCTTATGCGATCAGCATAAGTGTGCTCCCCCCTCCCCAAGCAGATAAGTCTGTGAGTCTGTGAAGGGAGGGGAAAGGGCTGTGAGTAGATGGGAGGAGTGAGGGGATATGAAAGGGCCCTGGGCCCAGGGTCCCACTCACCACAGCCCCTGCTGCAGCTGCTTTGGGAGCGGCTGATGCCAACAGCTTGCAGCTTCTGGGCTGCAGCGTGCCCCAAACCCCGCAGGGGCACCGCTTCTCCCCAGTCACCCCAGCTCCTGATGCAGTGGTCCCAGCAGCAGCTGACACCAGCTGCCTACAGCTGCTGGGCTGCACCATGCCCTGAACCCCCTGGGGCTCTGCTTTCCCCAGGGCACTGTGCTACAAACCCCCTGGCACGGTGCATCCCAGCGGCTGCAAGCAGGCAGTGTCTGCTGCTCCAAGGGCTGCAGCAGAGGCAGCACTGGGCTCTTCCTGGTGCTTGGGGTGGGCAGCAACCTGCAGTGAGAAGAGAGCAGGCTGGGGCTGGCAGTGGCACCAGGCTCTTCCTGGCACTTGGGGTGGGCCACGGCAATGGGAAGGGTCTGCCACCCCAAAATTCACTGTAGCCACCTCCCAACCTGTCCTCCCAGCACCGCCTCAGAGTGCTGGTGCCCCTAGCCCCTGCGTGAGCACTCCAGATGGTAGCAGGGCACAGAGAGTGGTAGTACCCACCCTCAAATTGTCTCCACTGGCGGCATATTGGAAGTGACAGCTCCGCTGTGGCTCCACTGTGCCGCATACGGTAATGCCAGCACTCGTGCTCGGCAACTGGCGGCTGAGGGACCTCCCCCTCCCCAGTTGCTGGCTTGCCACTGGGGAACACCCTGCCCCCAGTGCCCTGCTGGAGCCCCCCCAGACTCAGGAGACACCAGTCACCCATGCTTTACAGTCCATTCATCCAACCCCTATTTCCTTAGCTTGCCTGTGAGAATGTTGTAGGAGATCATATCAAAAGTCTTGTTAAAGTCAAGGTATACCACATCCACTGGTCTCCCCACATCCACAGAGCCAGTCATCTCATCCTAGAAGGCAATCAGGTTGGTCAGGCATGATTTGCTTTTGGTGAATCCATGCTAACTGCTCCTAATCACCTTCTCCTCTAAGTGCTTAGAAAGGGATTTCTTGAGCT
Source organism: Crocodylus porosus (assembly GCF_001723895.1). NCBI lineage: Eukaryota > Metazoa > Chordata > Crocodylia > Crocodylidae > Crocodylus > Crocodylus porosus. Next base: position 37,375,893 of record NW_017728950.1, read on the forward strand.
CTGCTCTAAGATTTTTTCGGGGATTGAAGTGAGGCTGATTGGTCTGGAGTTCCCTGGATCCTCCTTCTTCCCTTTCTTAAATATGGGCATTATGTTTGCTCTTCTCCAGTCATCTGGGACCTTTCCTGATTGCCATGAGTTTTTAAAGCTGATGGCCAGTAGTTCTGAAATTTCATCAGCCAACTCCCTCAGCACCATCAGGTACATCCCATCCAGCCCTATGGACTTGTATGTGCCCAGCTTTTCTAAATAGTCCCTAGCCTGTTATTTCACCACATTCTCCCCAAATTGAACTGCGAGGTGTAGTAGTCTGGAAGCTGACCTTGCCTTTGAAGACTGAGGTGAAAAAAGCATTGAGCATTTCAGCCTTTTCTTTCTCTGTCACAAGATTGCCCCCCCTTCAGTAAGGGACCCACACTTTCCCTGATCTTACTCTTCCTACCAACATTCTTGTAGAAACCCTTCTTGTTACCTTTCACATCCCTTGCTAGCTGCAACTCCAATTAGGCTTTGGCCTTCCTGACTTCATACCTGCATGCCCAAGCAATACTCTTTTACTCCTCCCTAGTTATTTGTCCAAGTTTCCAGTTCTTATAAGCTTCCTTTTTGTGATTTCTTTTACTGAAGACTTCCCTGCTAAGCTAAGCTGGTCGTCTGTCATACTAGCTAGTCTTCCTGCACATCAGGATGACTTGTTCCTGGACTCTCACGAAGGCTTCTTTAAAGTACAGCCAGCTCTCCTGGACTCCTCTCCCCCTCAGTTCCCAGGGGATCCTGCCCATGAGTTCCCTGAGTGAGTAAAAGTCTAGTTTTCTGAAGTCTTACTCTGCTGCTTTCCATCCTTCCTTTCCTCAGGATCCTAAACTCAATCTTATTCTGGTCACTACTGCCCAAGCTGACATCCTCTTCTACATTCCCTACCAATTCATCCTTTTTTGTGAGCAGCAGTTTAAGAAGAGCATGGCCCCTAGTTGGCTGCGCCAGCACTTACACCAGGAAGTTGTCCCCAGCACTCTTCAAAAACCTCTTGGATTGCCCATGCACTGCTATATTGCCCTTTCAACAGATGTCAGGGTGATTGAAGTCCCCCATGAAAACCAGGGCTTGTGATCAGGAAACTTCTGCCAGCTGTCTGAAGAAAGCCTCCTCTACTACTTTCTCCTAGTCTGGTGGTCTATAGCAGACCCCCACCACAGCATCACCCTTGTTGTTCTCCCCTGTAACCTTAGCCCAGAGGCAGGGGCACCCCACCCTTATACGTAGAACGGGTGGAGAAGAGATATAAACCCTCTGACCCAAAGGTGTAGCTGGGCAGTGGCAGTGGCTAGGTCACCACCACTGACAGCAGTAGTGGACTGGCAAAGACAGCAGCTGCAAATTTTGTGGCCCTGCCTGGGCTGGTGCCTTGGCTAGCAACCCCCCTCCCTACACCCCAATAACACTCCTACTCTGAATACACAGATACACTAAAATGGTATTGACAAGTGCGGCAATTTTGTGTGGGTATTTTCCTTAAAGCCCTGATTCCTAGAGGCACATAATTACGTGAAAATCTCAGCTTTGAGTAAAGCAAAACAAAACAAAACAGAACAAACAAACCCATGTTTTTAGACTTCAAGTTTGAAAAATGAGAAACTTGAAAAATGAGAAACCTAAAGAATGAAAGTCCAGAAGGAAAATAAGAAAACGCAACACTTAATCATTAAACTTCTTATAATTTTTATGCCAATCTCAAGATACCGCAGTATGGGAATGGTTGATAAACAATGGCATCATAGATCTGATTGCCTGCATGCATATTGCTGAAAGATGGTGGCCTTCACAAGTACCATGCTAGACAGTACACAGGAGAGAACAAAATAAAAATGAATCTGCTCCAAAAAATAAAAGCTTCCTATGCAGGCAAATGACAGAAGTGAATAGCATATGCTGAATCTCACCAGGGTGGTTCACTTCTTTCCCCCAAAACTATGTTGAATGGAAGCATTGGCAACTGCTTCAGTAAGGAAGACTGCATATTTCAATTACATTCTTCTGTCTGACATGGAGGGGCGCACACTTGATAATGGGCATTATGTCTGTTTCTTGAATTAGCTTTCCAGAGTGCCTTATCCTGCATTTTACTTTCTGACAGCAAGCTTTGCTGAACTGAAGGAGGATTTTTTGACAAGTACTCTAAGCATGATAAAAACAAGACTTGGCAGCACAGGACAGAGTGAGCCACTAGGTGGGAAGTTTAATTAAGAGTGAAGTGAAATAAAAACGAATGAAATATATATTCTAAATTCAGAGTGTAGACTACTGGGTGAGTGCAGAATTAAAAACCACAAAGAAATATACTTTAAAGCAAATCCTCTTTGGGGTTTTTTTTTGTGTGTGTGAGGCCCAAGCTGGTATTGTAGGTATAAATACTCCTGAGCTTTAGGCAAGTTCAACCTCATAACCTCAGCATCACTCCATAGGTGTCCCAGAATAGAACTATGGATTCTAGTAGCTCCTGACTTTGGGGAAGTTTGGATTGAATTCCAGGTCCAAGTTTGGATTGAATTCCAGGTCCAATTAAGTCACAGCTCAGTCACTTGTCTATTTAGTGGTTGACCTGAATTCTGGGAACCAAGCTCTGTGAGGGCCCCACAGCAGCTTTTAATGTGCTTCATGGTAGAGAGAAGGCACAACTCAGTAGTAATGTTGTGGGACCCAAAATGCTCTGAACTTATAACAGGCAGCAGATTCTTCAGCTGGGGTCTAGATCGAGTAACTCCCATCACGACACTATTTGGCTAGTGTTTCAGAAGTGTACATTGTCTAAGTGGTGGGCAATTGTGAAAAAATGGCCAGTTATTTCGGTGCCTAAATGGGGATTAAGCTCGTGAAAGATGCTGACCTAAAAGGAGGTCCTACAACTAAAGATCCCAGAGTGTCTTTAGCTTCCAGACTAAGTTAATGCAGCCTGTGCCACTTCAACCCTTAGCAGGCAATGACATCATGTAGGCAGATGCTGTCATTGAACGCATGACTTATGGCTGGCAGTAGAGATTTAGGTAAGTGGAATACAGTCTTAGTCAGAAAAATGCAGAAACTGAATGAGAGTTTATTTACTTACATATTTATTTGATTTATATGCTGCCATTCCCCTTGAAAAACTGACTTTCATTCCAAAGGACCATGCAGACTATTAATTTAACAGTACAATTTTTCCTGGAGGACGATGCTAGTGATCTATTCAATTTATTAGGAGACTCATAAGCAGCAGGTACAGCACTTCATGGAAGATGCCTGCTGGCTGCTGAAAGGCCCACAATGGTCTAATGTTTAGTAGTTTTTCTACTAGGTTTAAATCTTGCTCAGCCTTGCTGTACAGCCATGCTTTAACTCTGTTTGCAAACTAGACTGTAACACAGTTTAAGAATGGCATTTACAGACCTGCCCCCTGCTATCACAAACCACCACATCAGACAATCCTACAACTATACAATCAAGGCTTGCTTTTAAACTTAGGTGGGCTTTTGCTCCCCAGTATTCCTATTCCAGGATTTAAGTCCTTGGATGGTTAGAAACCAATCTCACCTACAACATAAGATCATGTTTAAGTGTTGTAACATTTTCCAGTAGCTATGAATGTATTACTGCTAACTACAAGAATTAGCAACGGTTATGATAGTCCCTCTCCCATGTTATAAGACTGGATTAGAATTTCTGTATTAAAAAAAGCTACAAAACAATAAATATTGGGCTTCTGATTTGCTTTTTTTTTTGTTCATTACAAAAACTTGCATCTAGGGTTCATTCCAGTCAGGTTTCCAAGCTTTCCTCCTTGGCTAGAAAAGCTAGAAACTTGCTATTTCTTTTTTTAATAAAAGAAGAGACTCTGAGGCCTTGAGAACCTCATGGCATTTGTGATAATGGCACCAGAGCTGGTAACAGTGTTGTTGCATTATAAAATACTGTATTGTTTCCACCGTGTGTATGCGGATCTTGCTGTAGGTGAAAGGAAAACTCTGACAACTTGATGGCAATTTCCACGGAGCTGGTTTCATATCTTAATGGTACAAAGCTTGTCTTTACAAACAGACACTCTGTCTTATTTTTTAAATAAACAAATACATTTTAAATGAAAGTCAATTGGCTGTTTGTTCCTATCACAGAGGAGAGAAGTGTAATGTCCTGAAAGCCAAACCACACAACAATGAAGACAGATGATCAATATTTACATTGTTATTTAATTAAAAGAAATTACACCCTGGTACATTTTCACCGGTTTTACTGATTAAAATACTCTTGAAGAGGAGGAAGGAAACTGGAAGAGGTTTTTATTCATTTATTCTTACTCTTTGTCACATCCACATCAAACTGCTTTTTTGTGAATACATATACATCTATATGCCTGGGACTGAAAGCTGCACACCACTTTAAAAGTACCTAGTATAGCAAACTTCTATCAATTCATGGGTAATCTAACCGTATCTCAGCAGGAATATACTACTACTGCTGCTGAACACCTTATGATGAAGTGTTCATAATCCAATGGGAAAGTTAAATTGAAGTTTATATGACATGGTTTGGAGGCTGATCAGCCTTTTGTTGCATTCGATACAATGTAGATGTTATAGTATTAAAGTGGAGTTCAGCCAGTTGTGAAGAGTGCTGTTAACTGTTTAATATACTGATGGGGGCATTTGGCTCAGTTCTCTTGAACATGAATGGGGAAATAATGATCTACCCTTGTCATTATAACAGGAGAGAATTGACTCACCTAATCTGTCTAGCCCTATCTGCTTTGTGAAACTGAGAAAATACGTTTTGTCTGAGCACCATTTCCTCCTCTCCACCCACCCCTCTGAATGCCCTATCTCATGGAAGAAGAAAGAGCAAAGGAATCACTGATCCACTGGCAGAGCAAGAGGGAATGACCCAGATCCGTCAGGAATGGTAAGCTGATGAAGCACCCAAATCCTCCCGGAAAAGAACCTCAATGCTAATTTGACTAAATGATGTAATTTGAGACTTTTGCATATCTCCTATGGAGCACATAGATGGGCAGGTGGAGAGGGATTAAACTGATAGGTCTCCTATCCACCTCCCACTGCCCATCTAGCTGTGGTGTTCTCTGTGGCCCTCTGTACAATTTGGCACTGGAGGAGGGAGAGCCTTCTGGTCTGCAGCTTCTGCTGTCCACAACAGTTTCTCTGCCTCTCCCTGCTTCAGTGATTCTCTGTTTCAATTATTATCTCAGCATTTTTTCCTCTTAATTTCCCTCCCTGTGTTATCATCTCTGTAATTGCTTTATTTAGCTTGGAAAAGCAATAGGAATACAGTTTGTAGGAGAGGTTTTAGTGAGCGAACATGCAGGCAAACAGGAACATTAGTTCCTTGAGGAGCTTCTGGTACGTGAAGCCTTGTGAAAATATTGCTGTCTTTGCCATATAAAGAACAAACCAGTGTGAAATGACAGCATATAAAGAACAGTAGCACCACTAGGGATTGATGTTCAATAGGCATCGCCTCCCCACAAGATTAATTTGAATGAACCCGAACCCTTTTCTAGGAGGTCACACCATGATAATATATTTAGACAGATTAAAAACAATAAAACGAATATAGTTGTTCACAAATTCTTGTATATTTTTGCTGTGCTGTATATACGTTAAGGTGGCTGTGTGTATATGGAACCTAACACAAAAATCTCAGAGACAAGAAATGAATCCTTTATGAGGAGACTGGCTGTTTGAATCAAAGGAAATCTTACACACAATTCTGTTTTCAGGAGACATCTGCCTCAAATACATAGTGCTGCAAGAATCTGGTGAGGTTTGGAGTGGGTAGCATCTCAGCTACGACTTTATTTCAGTCTTAAGCATAGCGGGGGAAAAAATCAGTCAGAAAAAGCAATTAGATGCTAGCAAACACCCCGTATGGTGGGCGCTTGTCTGAAATTAACCTTGAAATTTTCAGGTTTGTCCTTCAGGACTTAAACTCAGGTGGTATGCAAGTGGAAGGCAGGCCTGTCATACCAACCATGTTACTTCACTGTTCAGACTGAGTTTTTGCAGTGCCTTCAAGTAGAAATTTTAGACATCTGAGAGTATGCCCTACACTTGATAGTTTGAAGTTTAATCAATAAAATTGACTAAGAGTCTGTAACGGAGAACTCAAAAGCCATCCTCATGTGCTACCACCTTAATACACTGAGGTGATATATTGCTCTTTTTTTTTCAGTCTGTGATCTGCAACCTTTTCAGTGTAAGCTATAACTTTTCCCTCCTGTCTAAAATTTTAAATTACAGTTCCATGATATGAAATGTGCAGCCAGGTTTCCTTGGCAGTCAACTCCTAAAAGGATAGTGATTTTAATTGAGAAACTTTTTAATTAAGATTGCATTAGAGGTCAGCATTTCACACTTGCATTTCATAGGCCTGTTCTAACACTGCCCTGCTGGTTTATATGGTGGATATAATTCACAGCCTTTTTCTTGAGTTACATTCTGCTCAAAAGATTGTGTTATGATGCTACAGGAATATTTTCCTTCCAGATAGGGAATTAAAGATTACAAATTCAACAGGTGATATACGAAATTTCGAATACACTTGGGAACACAACTATTTGATGAGTTCTTCAGAAACATCCTGTCAAGCCCCACCCTGAATGCTCACATACACATGCATTCACATGCACTCCTGCCCTTAAAGGAAGAGTGAATCTATCATTCTCAGTTCTTGCTCAGAATCAGTACTGCTGCCAAATTATCTCACAGTTAGTTCAACAAGATGCTGATGAATAAGTGTTTCAGTAGACATACTAGGCCTGATTCTCATTTATAGATAGTAATGTCTCTTTATATCATTCTATCAGTTTTAAGGGCTCTTAAGGTGAATGTAAATATAAATTAAGTTTTCTTGAAGAGAACAGCAAAGAAGCCCCCCTATAAATGTGACTCAGGGCCATTTTCTTTTTCAGTTTAGATCCAGATGAAATAATTTATATGGGGTAAGAAAGCCTCTTGTTATTTGACTGCTAACTAGAACTCCTTCAAAGTTTCACGCAGTTCTGTAAAGCCAGAATCAAACTAAGAAGCAGAACTAAACAAGCTTCAGAAAAAGAAGAGACAAGAGTGTATGTGAGTTGACTATGAATATTGCTGAGAAAAATGTAACACGGTTCTTCTTTTAAAGCTTGGCAACTATAACTTTTTATTATCTTTATAAATCTATAATACCCTAAAGCTAAATTCAGACACAAGTCCAAAGTTTTATGATAAGCCATAATTTCTTGTATAGAAATTGTGCTGTAGCATACTGAACCCCATACATATTTATGGGTAAAAAATAAGGGGAAAACAGAATACTTTCAGCCACAATGACATACAATGAAAGGAACAAATATGCATCAATTGAGAAATACTATTTTATCAAACTGTTCTGAAGGAAGGTGTTGAGGCAGCAGGAGAACGGCCACACAAAAGTATAACAAACAGTGAAAAAGGTATCAAACAATAAATTCTGAATGATGGAAGAATTTACAGGACATATTCAACAATGGCCTCTGATTTCAGCTGCCTCAGGCCATGGACAGGCATTTATTTCTAGAGATAAGGATTTTTCTGAAATTCTTACTGCTAGGAAAATAATTCAGAAACTGGAGCTTATGGGCATTTCAGCCCCCTGGCTGGAGAGCTATGCAAGCAAGCTCTCTAGCCAGAGGGCACTAGAAGGCTGCCTTGGGGCTGCCCCCAGCCTTAGGGGAGCCTATTCATTGACAGTTTGTCTGCTCCCTTGGCTCAGAATGGGACAGGCTCTCAAGTAGCATCCCTCCATCTTTTAAATCACCACATGTGCAGCTCAGATGGGTGATTTAAAGCCAGAGGTGGCATGAAACAGGGCCCAGGTCAGCTTCCCCAACCCTGGTTCCTGGTCCTGCTGGCTTTGAAATTGCTTCCCATGTTGCCAACTGGGAGGTGCAGGTAGTAGTGGAAAGCCAGGGGTGCAGAGGCTCTCCTCATGACTGGTTCCCAATTCTGTTAGCTTTTAAAATTGTCTGGCAGGGAAAATTCTCCTTTTCTCCCTCATCTCAGCTCATTGTTGGGCAGTGCAGTGCAGTGGGATTTTACCTGTAAGGCTCTCTGAGACCTTGCCCCCAGGGAGCTATCAATAAGCCAGTGCTTTCCTTTTTTCCCCTCCCTTGAAGGCAGGGAGAGAGAGCAGAGGACTGTGACTAGGACTAGGGGCCCCTTTACACGTGCAGGTAAAGAAGCAAGGGGATTTCATGAGTGATCCACACAATTGTGCTTCCTGCCATGTCACATTCCCCTGCTGCGAGCCCTGCCTTTCTCCCAGGACAGAAGGAGTGTGTGCAGCTATTTAAGAGAGTTAAATCAGGTCCCATGGGAAGTCTGCAGCTTTCTCTCTGCTGCAATTTCCACAGGTGACAACACAGGCACGACCGTGAGCCTTGCCAGCTGTGAGGCTGGCAGCAGGTGGGGCACCTCCTCAGTTGATGGGGCTCCCAGCCACAGGGGAGCCCTTGGGTACATGTTCAATTAATGGTGTGATTAGAACAAGCTACAAAGTTATGACATTTTTTTGTGGAATACTTGTTTGTTTTATCATGCCACAATTTGGTTGAACATGCAGCTGGGTCACAACTTAAGGTGTGATCTCCTGGTTAATCACATCTTTAAAGTGTCATGTGTAGAGGAGGCCTATGTGTCCACCACACCCAAAAGACACAGCCAGTTAAGATAGACCAACCAGCAGGAGATCTTCCTGTGGGACTTGATTTAACTCTTGGATAGCTATACACACTCCTGTGTTGGGAGAAAGAATTTTCTCACTCATCTTGGCATGGTAAAATGCTGTTTTCATGTTCACACACACTCTTTTTTACATTAAAGATTGTTCCATGAGCAATCCCAATGAGTTCATGCACTCTTCTCTTTTCTTCTCTTCCCTAAACAACTGCCCATAGCCTTTTCTATGAGCTCAAGTACAGTTGTGAGTTCCACCAATGTACTGTGAGGACCTTCCTCATGATCCACAGTGACACAATTTAAGAATTCAGTGAGGGAATGGGGTAGGAGCTGGGGATGTAGTACAATGACCACTAAAGCCATCAGCAATCCATTGACTTGCATGGTTTGGGGATCATGAAAAGGTCACTCTTTACCAAATGTGAATACTAGATCAGAATAGTAAACACAGCACTCATGAAAACTACACAAGGAGGGAAAATGATATGTTTGCAAGCACCAAGAAGCATGTGGTCATGATACACAGTGGGAGATTTGTGTGTGTGCTGCTCAACTTTTGTTTTAATCTTGCAAGCCATTTATATTGAAAATAAAGTGGGTATTAGATAAACAGACAAAGAATTATGTCACTGAACTTTGTGAGTGAAGGAAGGAGTAATAACTAATCAATCTCTTTTGGCCACCATGTATTGATCATACACAATATCTATTTTTTTCTCCCATGGATATCTAGGAATAGAAAATACCGGAATATAGCAGTTGTGGACTCTACATTTTTTGGAAGAGAAGTAATTTGGACATGCAGGAAATTAATGCTGTTATACCTGTGTAACAGTTTTTCAGCTGCTCCATATTACGATGTTCCATATCATCAACAAAATAAGACATATTTTCATATTGGAATGAATATGGTACATGGAAATCTGTTTGCATATACTGGCTATGTAACTATGTATACTGTCTGAGTACTGTGATTGAAATGCACTCCTAGACAGCCAGAAGAAAGTCTATTCCTTCACATAACCCCTCAGTCCTATTTGGGGGAGGCTATGTGCTGGCCCTTCGCACAAGAGTACATTTCACCTATACTGATCTTTTTATACAACCATGTGAATCTGCCATATACAAAGATTCAGTATAACCATGTTTCACTGTGGGGTAATCTGACTTGCCCACTCAAATCCTATTTATTTCAATGGGACTATTCACCTCAGAAAGGCAAGCAAAATTTGGCCCTGAACCATAGATATGATCAACAGAAAGCCACCTTACACAAGGAGGGAAGTTAAACACACACAAACATTTTTCTCTGCTTAACCATTTAATTCAGATAAAAATTGAAAAAGCTGGTACATAGAATTCATGTTGTAAAGTGGCCTCTTACCTGCTCTTCTCTGTAAACCCTAATTATAACAGTGGCACAAGTGCTTAGCAACAAACATTTCTTTACTGAGAGGTACTCCTCACTTCTGTAGCTCTGAAGCTATATTCTAACAAAATAAAGGATGCAGGAAAGAAGAGGACTGCAGTATAAAAGGAAAAAAAATACAACCTCCAAGAGACATCTTTAAACCAAGGCACTGAAAATCCCTGCAAAAACCTAGAAAGTTCACAAGTGAGTAGCACAGGAAATCCTATTTTCACTGTTGAAGCCACTAGGTGTCTCTGTTAACCTATTACACCATCACTGCTTCAAAAACTTGGTAAGGATACAAATACACTTCATAAACCTGTCTTAAAAATATATTGCACTATAGCATCAAATAACTGTGCTCTGCAGTATCATCTGCCCAGCTGTGCATAACTCCACCATACTGTCCATCATCTTTTCCCTTGCAGCCTTTCAGGGATGTGGTACCTACAGGCAAGGTCAGTGCTAGTCAACTGCACAGTTTCCTGTAGATTAAATAAACCACTATGTCCCTAGAAGATATTTAGCTTTTTGAGGTGATGTGCTAGGCATACTTAAAAGATTTCTATAGTGTCCAACACCCCATGAATATCTTTGAGGGTAGTACAGTATACATTCTTAAGGGCACACAAGTGCCTTGTTTTGGGTTACTGGCTGAATGTCCACAGAGGGCATTTAAAGAGATTTGTAAGCTTTTGAGTGATGGGTCTAACACAAATACTTACCTCTCTTCATTCTGGATGTGTGTTTCATTTCTTATCTGAAAGAGCTGAATCAAGTATGTTTAAACTCTTAAAAACACAAAGCAAAACAAAACAGGAACTGAGCCAAGAAAGTTTAAGCCTGAAAGTTTAAGTGAGCTGTACGCAAGCGAGGACAGCAAGTATAATACAGGGTGTTTATAAAGTCCTTGTGCAACTTCAAACTTTAATAACTCTGGATACACACATGATAGAAGCAAACTGTGAACAGAGATTGAAAGTATAATTCATTAAGTTTTTTAGCATAGTGTAAGCTATGCATAGGGTAAAGAACACAAATGCAATTCATAAAATCACTCAGCAGCAGCTGGAAAATGTTTTCTGTGAGTTAGAAAATCAGATTGAACGATGTATCATGAAAGATAGCTATGGTTATGTTGAAGTCTAGAAATTTAAGCAGTATTGTGTTAAAACTTAATGAATTATGATTTCAATTGCCATTTACAGTTTGCCTTTATCATGTGTACATCCAAAGTTAGTACATTTAAAGTTGCAGATGGAATTTATAAACGCCTTGTAAATGGGCAGTATCTTCAAAAGGGCTGAATGGTGGCTGGATTCTGTGCCTGTTCAAGTCAATGAGAGTTCCTCTGTTGAATTCATAAGAAGTAGGGTTGAAAACAGAGAGTGAAAAACGCACCCTAAATGGTGTTGCAACCTTAGCTGCTACCTCTGTCGATGTAATGAAGACAAAATAACGATGAGTGCTTTTTAAATACATTTGGAGCTAATTGATTCAATAACAGACACCTCCTTAAATTCAAGTGGTAGAGACAAGAACTGGACAAAAAAAGTTTCTGAGAATAGTTTTTTCCATTTTTCATGTAAACTTTCCACAGAAAAGCCCCAATGTTGTAGTTCACTAATAGGTGAGAAAGTAGTGCATCTAGGGAGTCCAGCCCAAAGAGGAAAACAGGATGATGGGGTATCTAAATACCCAGTGACATGTTATCATATCATCTTTAATCAAAGCATTTGAGGTTTTGTCCCAAATATTTTATATATCAGCACAACATCATTTTGACCAGAGGGCAAGGGGGCTCCCTAGCTCCTCAGATACCTTTTCCCTGCTTTAGCAGTGGGAGGGGCACAAATTCAAGGCTCTAATTCATTCATTTCTATACCTGGAAAATTATAACAGATTGATCATTTTGTTTTAATACTGACCAGGGAGATAAATACTGACCAGAATCTAGTTATTGGGGGTGGGGGAGGGGGGAGAGAGAGAGTTATCTTCTGTTCAAGGTTGTCCTATATTTGAATAAGTATTGTACTGAATAAATGTGTGGCCTATGTTTCTAACCAGTACAAGGAAACTGATTTCATTACAACATTAAAACTTTAATGCTGGTCAGAAACTATTATTATACTTTCTCCTCATTCATCTTCAAATACGTGCAAAAACAAAATCTTCTAAAAGGAACAAAAGCAGGCCTTATTAAAGAAACTGGTTGTAACCTTAGTTTTGAAGAGGCTCTGACCTCCCTAGAACGGCTGAAATCTGAGAAGTCCTGCTGGATCACCCACTCCACCTCCCTGACTTTGCAGACTTATTACCCACAGTATCCTTTCCAAAGCTTTACCCAGTCCACTTTTTTAAAAGTCCCTTTCTGCTATCTCCCTTGAGAGACGACCTGCTTAAAATACTTCATCATTAATTCTCTGTTTCTGATATTCAGATAATACTTTTGCTACTTAATTTTAGCTCATTCCTCCTCTTTGTAACATGCTCATTAACCCTTCTTCCTCCTCAGAATGAACTGAAGGGTCCATAATGCAAAGTATATTAATCACAATACATTTTCCAGTCTGGTTGTGTCTGACCACTGTTAGGTTTTTGTTGCTTACTGTGTTAGTGCTGTATTGTTCTCAGTTATACATTCACTCTAATATCTAGTTCTTTAAGATAATTACAGGCAGAGCCATTCAGATCAAATAAGAGCCTCCAGTGACTCTGGGTAAGGCATGTAACTATCCAAATACTTGGTGGTATTTATGGATTACTAAAATTAACAAACATTAGCAAATACATCCTAATTCCATTATTATTAAATAGAAGCAAAATAAAAGTTAAGACAGAAATACTATGTAGCTGGATGAAACTCAAGCCACTGCAGTAGACTGACTTAAAAACCTATGCACAGCTTATGCCTTACTCTGGCTGAAATCAGGATTTCAGCATCAGCAACTGCCAAAACTGATCACACAGCTCTAGAATATCCAGCACTCAGCCTTTTAGAACTGCTGAAAACAAGTACTACACAGCCAGGGAGACAAATACTGGATTTGTTACTCAGATGGTGCATCTACACGTGCAATTAATGCAAAGCAATAAGCTTATTGCCCTATTCCTCCTGGGTGTGCCATTTCAATGTGCACCTAGGACCGCAGCGCATTGAGCTAGGTCAGAGCAGCCCCATGTGGCAGGAGTCTCCAGGGGTCAGTCAGCTAGCCCAGGGTTGCTTCCCCCACTTCCCCCTGCTCAATGTGTTACAGAGGGGCTGGATGGGGCAGTGTCTACACATGTGCTCCTGAGGAGTAAATGACTCTGCAGAAGGATAGTACTTGTATTTAATTAATTAATTAGTTTGCTTCAGCCTAATGGTGATGCACATGTAGATACATGGCATTTACTGCAGAGTTAATAAATTAGTCTACTTTGCAGTGTCATGTAGACACACCCAGAGTAGTGCTAAAATGATAACTTCAGGGTGGGAAAAGCTCTATAAGTCTGTTCCTCTAAATGATTTTCATCCTAATTACTGATGCAGACATACAAAAAATGTTGAGAATTAAGGTAGGGACTCATGTCTAGCCACAGAAAGAGCAGTTCTATTATTATTTCAATAGTAGGCTTGATGGAAAGCCTGGGGTAAGATTCCACTAAGGCCATGAAGCACTGGTGTCATATGTTTAAACTTTTTCTGCCTTGCTGTTCTAGTCAACACACAAGCAGCAAATGATTGACAAAAGCTATGAAGTACTCTCTTTACTTCAGAAACAGAATGTCAGCTTCACTTGCTATTGTTTGTACATGGAGCTGGGCAGGAGGGCTTTGAACTGGGGAGTGATGATGCAAGTATAAAGAATCAGAACTTGTAGCAGAGGTGATATCTTTTATTAAACCAACTAGACAGTTGCAAAATAATTTCTTCATTTGCAAGCTTTTGGATACACTCACCTGTCTTCAGGCATAGGAGAATGCAAAGATTGTAAAACTTCTTCTAGGTGGAAATGAAAATTTTACAATCTTTACATTCTCCTATGCCTGAGAGAGGGTAAGTGTGCCCAAAAGCTTGTAAATAAAGTTGGGTTTTTTTGCAAATATCTGGTTGGTCTAATAAAAGATATGATCTCTACCCAGCATTCTGATTTCTTTGGCCTGTAGACCAATATGGCTATGACCTGTATCCTGGTGCAAATATAAAGCACTTCCTTTCCTGAAAAGAAAGCTAGGGAAGGAAACAGCAGGGTGAGGAGGACAAGAAAGAGATAGGGGAAGAAAGAAGGAAGGAAAAGGAAAGGAAGAGTGGTAACAGGAAAAGAAGACAAATGGAAAGCAAACTTATGATGCCAGGAAAAGACAAGAAACAAGAGAGAAAAGGACTGTTAAAAAAGGGGTGAAATTACACATTACACTTAAAACATGCTAAGGACACAGAAAACACGTGCATTTATCTGCATGTTAAAGCTTGTTAATTCATGGTAAGTGAACATCTGTGAACATCTCAGTTACACCACTTCAGGTGAGGTTTAACTCTGGGCTGTGCTACCTCCCTTGTGTTAGGGTAACTTCAGATTTCTCCACAGAGATCAAATGAGCAGCTGACAGTCCTCCAGCATCCCAGGATGCACAGCTCCCATCTCCCCCACCCCATCTAGAGCAGGGATACAGCCCTTGGTCCTAGCCACACCCCTGCTCAGCAGCACTGTAGTGGCAAGTCAGAGCTGTGCAGACAAGAAATGATATTCATGTGTGCCTGCTCAAAGCAAGCCCTAACTTTAACATCATTTGACATTCCACAGATTTAGTATGGTCTAAGTGTAATGTGCAACTTCACTTAAAGAAAGAGAAAGAGAAAAAGAGAAAAAAAAGGAAAGATAAGAGCATTAAAAGGGGAAGAAAGAGAAAAGGAGAAAGAAGTATTTTATTTCTTCTGGTCCAGTACTGAAATGTTATGGCCAGCCTATCTCTCTTACGCTCAAGCCAGTAGGGAGACATACATAAATAGAATTAATTGTTCTCATTTAAAAGAAAATAACGAAACAAGGACTCTATTTATGGACAATCCATAGTTAGGGAGGAGGAATAAACTTTTCACTGTTTCATTAAAGAAGCAAAAGACAAGAGTAAACTAATACCAATTAACATTACATTTGGCATGCGCAAAAGAGGAAAGCTGGTTTTATGGCTAAGACCGAGACTCAGATCTGGGTACCTAGGTCTGCCACTGTTCCCTTGTGTGATCTTGGGTGAGGCATTTATTTTCTCTGTGCATCAGTGCCCCACATGTAAAATAGGGGCAGCAGTATTTCCTTCTTCCCGCCCTTTGTCAGACTTGCCTATCTGGACTGCAAATACTTTGGGGCAGGAATGGGCATTATTTTGATACTGTGCACATCTACATGAGATGCTAAATGTACAGTACTGTAATTCTACTGCACACTATGACATGGCAAAAGCCAGGCTAATAAGTTAATGTGCAGTAGTATTAGTCTACTGCACATTAGTGTTACTTAAAAGGCATGCGCCAGCACTACTGCACAGTAGTGCCAGTTACTACACATTGATTTAGTACCTGGTAATACAGGTACTGAACTTAATGCACTGTAACTGTGGTGCAATAATGAACATGTAGATGCACCCACTGTTATGCAAATTATTCCTATTATTATCAAGAAACACTTTAGCTCAGGGGCAACTTTGAGGATTTGGGAATGTGACACAACATAGAATCCTTCATGTGGTTTATTCCACTAGACAGCAGAGAGATTCAGTGCTGCTCCTGCCTTTACTGCACATTAGGCTGAGGGCTTATTTATTTATATGAGCCCTATGTACTTGGATGCTTCTTATCTTTCTGCCTTTGATCTTGAGAGTGGGGTGAATGCCACAGTGTGGATGGCAGTACTCTTTAAAAAAATTAATTCAATGTTTAACTCTTAGTTTTAGTTGAATACATATTTTATTGTTTCTCTCTGTGCCTGGGAGGCATCAGAGGTAGAGAGGGAAGGGGTTCAAAAGAGAGGAAAACAAATCCCTGGAAGAGTCTTATCATCCTTAGACACAGGAGCCAACATCAAACAATAATCAGTCAGCATCTAATTTCTATTGAAACCATTAAAAATTGATTCACTGGACCAAACTTTTTGTCTGTCTTCACTGGGGACAGTAAAATTTGGTGGCATCAGAATCCTAGGAAAAGGTCTGAATGTGCTGATAAGCAATTATCACTGGGGTAAAGAGAGAAGAGATAAAGTCTGGTCTATCAGAGAAAAAAAACACAGTAGGACTCACTTCTAGTGTTATCAGTATTTCATGGCAGTCCCTTCTGAGGAGCAAGCACTCGGGAACTTAGATTGCTTGGAAGTATTTATCTAACAGAACAAGAGGGCTGAATGCAAATTAACAAGCATTCACAAGGAAGGGATCCGTTATCATTTACCTATTCAATTTAACAGTGGCAATCCATTGGACTGTAATGAAGGCAGAATCAGACACTGGATTTTAAAGAAGGATTAATCTAGGAGAAGTCTCAGAATACATGGAACATGGGTTAAAAAAGAGAGAGAGAAACAGAGGAAGGGGACAAAAAAGATAAGGAATCATCCACATGCATGAAAAGTGCTGTTACAAATGATTTCAGGCTGGAGTTCTTTATTACAACCATTATTCAGGCAACAGCAGCAGGTTGGGAAATGTAAAGAACTGAATAAAATGTTTTGGCTTGTATGAAACCCAAGTCAGAACAGCACAAAAAGCTCAGTTTGGGAAACTCAGCAAGATTTTCATTACAACATGGAAATACATCTTTGATAGCAAGGGTTGTTGGTTGTAACCGTGTTGGTCAAAGGACATAGACAGACAAGGTTCTTTGGGTAGATGTGATATCTTTTATTAGACCAACTAAATAGTCAGAAAAATTGTTCTTTGCAAGCTTTTGGGCACAAGCACCCTTCTTCAGGGTGGTGGATGTGTGCTCTCCCGAGTAGAAATATCAAAGTAGATGATACTAAGGAATGTCAATTCTGTTCTTGTTTTAACATATCTTTTCCTAAAAGTATCTGAAAGATCTTTCCATTGAGAGATTGTTGTGCCACTTCTTAATACATGCCATTGATTCACTCTAAACATGTTCTCTTGGAAATAAAAAGAAGTCTGAATAGAAATTTCTGGACTTTTCACCAAAAGCAGAGAATACATGAGTGACCTCTCACACGGAAGCTTCAGACATCTGCAACTTGAGTGATCTGATCTGCATACCTCTACCAAGTGAGAAACATTTAGCACAGACACAGCTCAGGCAATGACTGCTAGTACTTGCTACTGTCCACTGCTAGACTGGCTCTAATATTCTGCTAATGGGAACACTGCAGATAAAGAGAATCTAGTCTCTGATAGTTTGTCTTTATAGCTGTAATACAGAGCCGGTATGGAACACATTCTTATTCTAGTTGTCTCCTTACTTGAGAGTTATGTCTTACAGATAATGATGCTTAGTTAGTTAACAGACTTGATTATACATGTGATTGCAGCTAATGATTGGATATAATCCAGTTAAACACTTTTCTTCTGGCTGCTTGCATTGTCAGTGCTCAGACTTGCAGCTCAGGCTGCTGTTTCTTATAAGCAAGGGCAGAGGAACTGAGGACCCAGATCCAAAGCTGAAAGAATGCAGGAGCACTCTGAGCATGTATTCCAAATGTCCTCATTTCTCTGAATGCCCTGAACATTAGGCTCATTTTACACAAACAGCCTCCTGTCTCACTTTTATTATCACGTTCATTTAGAGTTATTTTTTCCATGCATCAAGACCATTAGTTTGGAGAAGATGCTATTTATTCTGCATACAGGAACTTTAAATTATTCTCATTGAATGTAATGGTCTGGTTTAATGCTACTAGAAACTTTTGAGTTTTGCAAATCTTGGTAGTTTTAGGGTATGGACAAAGGCACATTTTGGCTGATTTAAAAGGGGCGGGGAGTCACTGCTCAGGAGCATAAAGTAGCTATGACACTCTCACTGTTGCATCTGTGCTAGTCTGTAGCAACAGTTTACTTAAATCACCCTAACTTTGGCTTTGAATAAAACAGGGGCAAAGTTGGAGTGGTTTTGCTATGGTTGTCACTATAGGCTCATGCAGAGATTGGGTACCTATACCCATGCTCCAATATGGTCTAATTAGAACACTTCTAAGCAAACTTGATTAATTGCTCTAGCCTGTCTCACCATCATGTGTATTCAGTGTCCCACATTTCAAAATGGCAGCAGGGGTACTTTAACTAAAACTCATCAAATGAACTTCAGTTAAAGTGCCACTGCAGCCATTTTCATAGTTTCTAGGTCAGAAGGGACCTGAACAGATCATCAAGTCCGACCCCCTGCCCTGGGCAGGAACAAGTTCTGGGATCATAATACCCCAGCCAGATATCTATCCAACCTCCTCTTGAAAACCCCCAGACCAGCTCCATCCTCTTTGCAGATCTCCTGCAGGGAGTTGAAGGCTGCTATCAAATCCCCACCTTGGTCTTGAAATCTGGGACACTGAAAACACATGACACTGTGGCATTTTAATTAGAGTGGCCATCCAGGAGCCACTCTAATTAAAATGCCCTTGCTATCTCACCCTGGACCAATGCATAGACAATATTATAACAGCATTTATTGGAATCCTTTGCTATGAATACACTGTGGGCACATCTAAAGGTGCACTTTGATGCACAATAGACTATTTTACTGCATATTAAAGTGTCACGTAAAAACCATGACATTATGTTAATGCTCAGTAAAATAGTCTACTGCACATTAAGTGTCACTAAAAAAGTGTGTAAATGCACTACTGTGTATTAATGCAGCCTGATGTGCATTAATTTAGTACCTCACATTGGAGGTACTGAATGTAATGCACATTAGAAAAGGCGCATTAATGCACTTGTAGACGTGCCTTGTTTGTAGCCTTAGTTTTGTATCTTAGTTCACATCTTGTAAGCCCCATTCCAGCAATTTAATCACTAGTCCTGCTTTCCTTTCTAGTGCTGGAGGAAATAAAGCTGTCTCATGAGGCCACTGAGTTGGAAAGAAATCACCTCATTCTTTTAGTACACACAGAAACATTACTCCAGTGCCTGTCTTCTGAACTTTTGCTTGCCTCACTGAAATCAAAATAGGTTTAATGAGGAACCTATCAATCCACTATGACTGGAATCACGAGGTAGAGCTTTCAGGTTGGTATTTTATCCCTTGCTCAGCATCACAGAGTCCAGTGACTTGATCACAACATGCCAGCCTTCAGTCATTTTTATGGCATCTGACAAACACCTAATATGTGTTCCTTTTTCAGTGAATAAACTGCATAGCACAGCCTGTTCAAACCTTTTCAATCAGCCTACCCAATGTATGCTTTTTGTCATTTTACTTCAGTAAGAGTTGACAGCAGATATTATTTTACTGGGGTTTTTTCTTTCTCTTTTCTCTCTCTGAAACAGTTTAGCGCAGCGTAAAGGAACGTGCCCTCATTTCCCAAACATGCATAAACACACACATCAGGAAAAAACTGTCTTGGAATAAAATCTAGCAGTTTCTAATCTCATGGAGGCTGTGTGCATGTTTGTGCATTTCACTACTTGGGGGTGTTACTGTGAGTATCTCATTCACTCTTCTATGCTTTAGCTGCCAGGCTGTCACTTATTTTCATTTGCAATCTTTTGGATGCTATGGGCCAAACTGTCAGCTACTGTTAACTAGTGCAAATCCATGCAGTTTACACTGGTTTACTCTAGCTGAGGATCTTCACTTCTGCCTTGAAAAGCACAACAAAACATAGCAGCATTGTGTTGCATGTTTTAAAAGAAGTAATTTTGCCTTGCAATGATGTGTAAGTCCAAAGAAAATACTGTTCTATTAGCATGTTTATCATCACAAAATAAAGTCTCATTTAATTTACAGCTGGTATATCAGTGTCTTTGTAATGAATGCATTCATGTCAGCAGTTGGATCCACAAATATTTTTGCGTTTAATATTTTTGTGGTTAGTGGATAGGGATACTAAAAGAATAAAAAAGGAGATGATGCCCTTCAGAATCCTGGAGGGGTTCCACCAGCACACCATAACTGGTTTCTTTACAAATCCAGTGGTTCTTTCTCCCAGTTAGAAGTTTCATGGCAGCCTTTAGCGTAGCTCTGGCAGGCCACATCAGATTTTGTTTCCTGTTTCATGGTCTGTGAACACTATTAAAAGTTTGACTATTTGAGTAGCGCTGCTGTGGTAATATGATTGAAAAACAACTCTGTATTTGGGCTGAATAAGCTCTTATGAACTTGGTCATCTGCTTACATGGCCAATTTGAGCCTGAATTAATGCAAAAGCATGGATGAGAGCACATGGGGCAAAAGGGCAGTTCAACATGTTTGTGCTCAATTACTACAGGCATTCAGATGACAGAGTGACTCAAGACACAATAATTCTATTATTGCTCCTTGATTTTAATATCCTTAACTATGAAGACCTTTAATTTGGTCATGGAACAAAGCTTCTAGCTATACGAATTAGTCATAAGTTGTATTAGAAAGCATATTCGCTGTATAGTTACAGTGTGACTGCAGATAATTGCATGTCTAGCAAACTGAAACCAACAGTTACCATACACTTGGTCCTGTGTATGGTCATGGCCAAAGGCCGATTATGGTTTCAGTGGGCTTTAGATCAGGCTCTATAAACTCTGCAATGCTTTAACAAGAAAGCACAATCTGAATATTTACTATCTACAAGGTTGGATGTCAGGAGACACAATTTATAGTCTCCTTGTCTCTTTCTACACATATGTCACTCTAAAAATGCCAAAATATTTTACAAATGACTATAAAAACTTCACTTTATATGGTGTAGGTATAGCTTCTCCTGCTGCCTAAATACAGTTATCTCTGTGGTCAAATGCAGGAGCTGTTTAACAGTGCACAGAAATATTGCATAAGTCATCAGCAGCAATCCCTTGCAGTCAGGGATGATTGTCTTCCATGACTGCCTTACCAGTGGGTCTTAAGATGACTGACAAGGCCAATCCAGGATCAACAGGTTCTACTGCAACTCAGGCATGTGTTTCCATGTGGAATGGGGGGCTTTGGATTCTTGGCTCGGTCTGTGACATGCTGTTTCTGGCGTGTCTGCTTTTCCATCTCGTGCTGTTGTTTGGAGATCTCATCAATTGGACATCTCATTCCACCACAGCCTTCATCCACCTTTGTAGCTGTTGAGACTCTAACATCTTCTTCTGCCTGCTCCACTGTTGAGGACTTAAAGACCCAGGGCTGGGGGCCAGATAGACTTCTTACGGTATTGCCATGCCACAGCACCCGAGAAGGATACATATGGCTTTTCAGTGGGGAGAGCATTGCCACCTACTGTTCCCACCACATCCTGGTGGTGCTGACACCACTGCTTGGTCTGTGACTGCCTATTCATCTGAGTAATCCGTGCTTATTTCACACCTAACCTCTGAAGGTCATTCACCATCCACCACCTGTGGATGTGCTGGGTAGCAACACAAAGTGTACGAGAAAAACAATGGAACTGAAAAAGCATGAAGTTTGCATAGATGGAATGTAAGTAGTAGAGGTAAAAAACAGTGAAAAATAATTAGCTTTCCCCATTTTGACAAAATATGTCAAGAGAACGTTAGTAGCCACATCTCATCTGAAAAGTATTACCTCTGTAAGAGTGGAACCTTGGTTTTATAGTGCTTCAGGCCCTTCATAGATGAACATACACACCAGCACAGGGGTGTCCAATTTGTCTGGCCACAAGGGCTGGCTGAGGGGTGCAGGGCTGGTTTTCAGGCTGGATCAGGCCCATAGACAGGCCCCATGTGCCAGATCAAGCCCACATAGCTGATTACACTGGTATAAATGTTTCATTTCTCCAGGGTTACAGAGTGAAAAGTGCCATTTCATGAGTCTCCCATACTGTCTCTTGGTTCTAGTGTAGATAACCAGCATTTTCCAGGCATTTCTGAAACTGTCTGTTTCCTCTTACGCTTGAATACAAGCCATAATAATCCTTTAGCAACAGCTGATAAATGTTGACCTTTTATAAACATGTAGTAGATGTTTCATGGAATTTGTCTGTGTTCAGGCTGGCCCAGCTAATCCTTCCTTACCAGATTTGATGGGACAGAAGTTTCACTGTAGAGTGGTAACAGGTAATAGTTTGTTACTATACTGGCTGTTTTATGTATCAAAAGTGGCTCCTATTCACCTCAAAACAAAACAAAAAATCCTTCAGTCTACAACATCAGTTGCTAAATTGTGAAAGTTTGGTGGGTCTTCTCATACTTACTCGTGCATACTAGCAAAAGCTAAACCTCTGATCAGCTTTTGGGATTACTTGTGGCAGATGGAAGGGATACCAACAAATGCGATAGACCAGAGCTGTCAAAGATACAGCCTGCAGAGCGGATTGAGCCAGTGTAGCCCAATCATCCAGCCTGTGGCACTGCACGTGGATCTTAGCTGGAATCAGGTGCTGCCTGGGCCTGGCCCACACTGCATGTAGTACACAGGGTGCAAGCTGCACATGGTGCAAAGACCAGTCCAGGGCACACAATACATGATCAGCTTACAATGGACTGGCCTTGCACCACTCATCCAGCCCACAGAGCCTGATGAGCTTGACACCCCCATAACAGGCTAATAACCATAGTGAGGACTGGTGCTTAAAGCAGTGGAATCAGAGTCAAGATTTTCAAGTTCTATTACTGGTTTTGCTATTGATGGTGTCTGCTTCCCCATCAGTAAAACAGCAATGATGACAATACCCACTTCACAGGAAATGAGTAATACTTAATGCAAATGTGTTTGGCAATCCTTGGAAGTTGCAGAAAAATCTTGGAGTCTCAGACCAGCAGAGACTCCCTATGCCTGAAGAAGGGTGAATGCGCCTGAAAGCTTGCTAAGAACTTTTTCCCCAACTACTCAGTTCGTCTAATAAAAGCTATCACATCTACTCAAAGAACCTTGCCTGGAAAAATACAACACATTTCTACCATTAGAATGCAAGGCTACATAGCATCACGAAGCAAACAATGTGGCTTGTACCGTTAATCAGCAGGTTCAGTACGAGTTGAATTCACATCAGCAGCGAATCCGCCTGAATCCAGTGGGTGTCTGGGGCTCATGTGGTGCTCATTAGAACCTCATTGCTTTTCAAGCTGTAAGTTGTGCACACAATCTCAGCAAAACAATGAGGGGAAACAGTCTAAAGGCAGCTTCTCTATTTTGTTAGCTAACATTGTACATGGCCCTTTGAGGCAGCACTCCTGCCACGTAACAAAAAGCTCCATGTCACGCCTGTTTCTTCATATGGCACAGGTAACGGTTGGCTTCCCCTCTTTCACTGCTAACTCGATACAGTGATTGGGATCACATGCCAGCTGAGGCAACCTATCCTCTATGGATTTCATGTCTCCTTCTTTGTGCTTCCTTACAGTAAGCATGCAGCTGCTAGTCAATAAGCTCAGTGACATTTATCACATTTATTCCCTTATCGGTTCTACAACTGAGTGTCAGGAGCAATTATTCTTCAGATAGATAGAAATAAAAGATTCTGGGTTGCCCTTGATTATTTATGCAATATTTGTTTTTCATCTCTGCATGGAAGTGTCACTGTGTCACGTGCATTTTCATTTTAGCTTGTGCACTACAGAACAATTCAGAATGCCAATGTCTAGGCCTGTGCTAAACAGAATCCATTGTTTATATGTTGTGACCTACTTGTCACAATGCGGTCTGGTTAGCATCCACTTATTGCATGGAATATTATCCATGCACGGTATCAGTTTATCCCTAGGAATACAGAAATTTGATAGAATTATTGGAGTACTGGAACATTTGAGGTATTAAATTATTCCAAAAAAATGACTGCTTGGACCAGGTGGAATAAATGTCCAGAACTCAACCTGCTCATTCTAAAAACCAAAAGCTCTTTTCGTCTACTAATATAGTTAAAATTATAATGGTTATAACAATTTCTGACACAAGTACTAGTCTTTGGCTAATGACCACCCCAAATCCATTACATACTACTTTTCAGACAGCTATACCAGGCCCTATTTAATATTGGAATATTTGATAATTGCCCTAGAAGTGCACCAGATTAGATCACGTAGCAGACAGAATTCAATGGCTTACTTTGCTAACTAGTCCATTATGAACACATCTGCAACTGAGTAAGAGGATCATAATTAGAGGGACTTTTTCACGGATATCCCAGTTCATCTCAAATAGTTCTTCTTCTGTGAAAGTAGTGCAAAAGATAGACAGGATGCAGAGCAATTACAATTACATTATCTTGTCAGAGCTCATTTCACTGCAGCTTTATTAACATGAGCTTCAGTTCTTTACAACAGATTCTAACTACAGAATTAAGTAAGAGCCATGCAACTCACTGGACCACATTCCCCTGGTGTAACTCCTCCAAAACCAAGGGATTTATGCCAAGAGATTGATCTTGCCCACTTAGTTGTACCATGAATGTAAGCTTTATGCAGCCTTTTAAAAATACATGTGTATGCATTATTTTCAAAAGCAAACCATTTAACAAGAATTCCATGACAGAGCTTCTGACTAGGATGTTGTCTGGCAAGTTCATGGAAATGCATATTGCCTGCTTTGTGGACATCTCTAAGATGATTCAGTGAACTGGGAATTCATTTAATGAAGCAGGTTGGGGCAAAAGGGAAGAAACTGGAGCACTAGGAAGACAGCAGCTCTGAACAAAGTTTGCAAGCATGCGAGGGGAAAGGAAGTTCTTTCATGCGACTCATATTAAAAGACTTGTTTATCCTTGCTAGAGGGAGAGAAAAAGCTACATAACAGGAAACACATTTTTTCTTTGCCGTGTACGTTAAGAACACTAAAGGAAAATAAATGAGAGCTGCAGCAAACTGCCAGTCACTACTATCACAACTTGTGAACCTCTTACAACAGCCTCTATGCCATCACTTCCCAAGGAAAGCTTTAATGTGAGCAAAGAGAAAAAAAATAAAGGCCATAACAAGTAGTGAATCCTCTGATGTAAACAAATAGAGCTATACTGATTTACATTACCTGGGTTCTGGTCCAAAAGGTCTTTTTTTTAGAATGAGAATCACCTCTTCCTACAATGTTGTTTTGAACATGACTGTCTGTAATTTGACATGCATACACCAAACTGGAACTAGAGTGTGTGAAGGGAAAAATGGTCAATAAAGAAGCAATTTGGGGAAGGAAACAGGAAACATAAGATCAAGCATTAACCATTTATATTGTTTTTATCCTAATATGGTATCTAATCCATATTAATATAGGGATTAATTACTCCTGTTAATGCAGATGGGTATGCTATTTACAGATGACACCAAGTTAAGTAGAGTTGAAAACACTTTGGAAAGCAGGATTAGGATTGATCAGAATGAACTGGACAAACTGGAGTTATGCTCCAAAATTAGAATTAAATGAGGACAAGTGCAAAGTCTTGCATTTAGGACAGAACACATACATGGGCAAATACCGACAGAGGTATAATTGACTACTCCAGGGGCTTTCAACCATTTTGAAAAAGTATATCCCTTCTGCCTCAAAGTTTCAGCTCATGGACCCCTTTAATTTTTCTTGTTTTTAAGGGGTGGGGTTGGGGAAAGGGAGTAGATTTGGGGCAGGGGCAGGTGCTGCACAGCTGGGACAGATCTGCAAGAGCAGATTGTCTGGGGGATGTAGGTAAAGGAAGGCTGGTTTCCACTACTGCATGCACCCCAGTAGAGGTCCAGGGGGCACGTGCCCCCTACATCTGTGCAGGAGGAGGAGGCAACTGCTGTTGCAGGCTGGGCTCTGCACCTCGCTGCCCCTGCCCCAAGAGCTGTGCAATACCATGTGCCTGCTGCTGGGCAGGCAGGGGACAGACACACACACACAGATGCAAACACCTCCCCATCAG
This sequence comes from Crocodylus porosus, assembly GCF_001723895.1. NCBI lineage: Eukaryota > Metazoa > Chordata > Crocodylia > Crocodylidae > Crocodylus > Crocodylus porosus. Next base: position 37,401,995 of record NW_017728950.1, read on the forward strand.
ATAAGTGTGTGTGGGGGGAAGGGGCAGGGTGGGGGAGAGGGAGGGAATGGGGGGCCAGATTGGGAATGGCAGGGGGACGGGAGTGTGTCTCTGTGCCTGCTCCCAGGAGCAGGGCTGAGGGGGACAGGGCAAGGGCAGTGGCACACCTCTGCAGACTACACATGCGCTGTCTGGCCAACTGGGGGGCTTGCACGCAGTGGCTGCCACCATCAACACCACCCACTGCCCTGTGCCACTGCTGCTGCTGTGCCCATGCTGCTTTCCTACAGCCTGTCACATGGCCGGGGCCGAGGGGGCTTGCATGTGGTGGTTGCTGCTATCACCACAACCCAACACCCCACACCACTACCGCCCCCATGCCACTTTCCTATTAAATCCCCTTTCAGTCTTCTCTTTCCAGACTAAATAAGCCCAGTTCCCTCAGCCTCTCCTCATAAGTTATATTTTCCAGCTCCATAACCATTTTTGTTGCTCTCCACTAGAATCTTTCTAATTTGTTCACATCCTTTCTGTATCAGGGGCCAAAAACTGGACACAGTACTCCAGATGTGACCTCACCAGTGCTGAATAATCTCTTCCCTTGATCTGTTTGCAACATTCCTACTAATTCAGCCCAGTATGTTGTGATCCTGCTTCACAGTAAGGGAACACTATAGATTCAGATTCAACTAACTGTCTATTGTAAACCCCAGGTCCTTTTCTACAGAGCTGCTGCCTAACCAGGTGGTCCCCAGCCTATACCAGTCCATGGAATTGTTCTGTCTTAAGTGCAGGACCTTTTATTTGTCCTTATTGAACCTGATGAGATTTCTTTTGGTCTAATCCTCAAATTTGTTGCGGTCTCTCTGAAACTTAGCCCTACCCTCCAGCATATCTACTACTTCCCCCAGCTTGGTATCATCTACAAACTTGCTGAGGGTGCACTCCATCCATTCTTCCAGGTCACTGATGAAAATATTGAACAAAACTGGCTCCAGGACTGACCCCTGGGACACTCCACTTGATACTGGATGCTAACTAGATATTGAGCCATTGACTGCTGCTCTTTAAGACCAACAATCCAGCCAGTTTTCTAACCACCTTACAGTCCTTTCATTCAAGTTGTACTTCCTTAGCTTACTTGAAAGAATGTTGTGTGAGATCATACCAAAAGCCTTGCTGAAGTCAAGGTATGTTACATCCACTGATCTATCTGCATCCACAGAGCCAGTCATTTAATTGTAAAAGGCAATCAGGTTAGTCAGGCATGACTTCCCATTGGTAAATCCATTCTGACTATTCCTAATCATCTTTTTTTCCAAGTGCTTGCAAATGGATTCCTTGTGGGTCTGCTTCATGATTTTTCCAGCAACAAAGGTGAGACTGATTGGTTGGTAGGTCCCCAGATTCTTCTTCCCTTTCTAAAAGATGGGCTTTTTCTAATCATACAGGACTCTCCCAGTTGCCAACAGTTTTCAGTGACAATGGCAAGATGTTCTGCAATAACATCAGCACCTTCAGGTGCATTGTATCTGGCCCCATAGATTTGTACATGTCCTACTTTTCTAAAATGTCCTTAACCCAGGGGTGGGCACTATACAGCTCATGGGCCAGATCCAGCCCACCAACTGACTGGATCTGGCCCATGGTTGTCTCCATAGTGCTTCACATGAGGCTGAATCCGACCTACTCCTGCCAAGGTAGCCCATGCTGCAGTCCCACCAGTGCCCACTATCTCAGGCCCCAGCCAGCACACTTCTGGTGGGGTTGTTCCCAGCACAACTTCAGTGGTTGGATGCTGGCTTTGCTCCTCTCATCTCCAGCAGGAGCCACCTGGCTAAAGCTTCTTCCCTGCCTGCCTGTCCAGAGTGAGCGGAAGGGGCAGGAATGGGAGAACAAGTCACAGCTGGAAGTAAGGGGAGCAGAGCAGCACCTAGTCAGCTGCAGCTGCACTGGGAACAGACCCACTGGAAGCTGTGTGTGCTGGCAAGGTCCTGGGCTAGTGGGGCTGTTCTGCTCTCCTTGCCTCCAGCTTCAGCTGCTGCTTGTGCTCCTGCCATGCTGCTTCAGACAGGTGTGTATGTGTGTGTGTGGGGGGGGCTTCCACCAGGTGGCTCTTGCCCAGTATGTGGAGCTCTGGCTCTAGCTCCCAGCTGCCTTCCACCTGTTCTGCCTTCCTGGTGCAGTTAGCAGCCACCTGTGGGTGGGTGGAGTAGGTGGAAGGTGACTAGGAGTTGGAGCTCCATGCGCTGGGCAGGAGCTGCCCAGCTGAAGCTTTCCATTGCTGCCCACCCGGAGTGGTGTGGCAGGAGCAGCAGCAGCATTTGGAAGAAAGAGGAGCTTAACAGCTCTGTTAGCCCAGGACTTGGCCAGCATACTCATCTTTCAACAGGACTGTTCCTGGTGTGGCTGGAGCTGGCGGAGTTCTGCTCCCCTTGCATTCCAGTGATGATGTGAGTCTGGCCGGCTGCAGCCACACTAGGAGCAGCCCTGCTAGAAGCTGTGCACTGATCAGGGCCAGGGCCGGCAGGTGTGGGCAGGAGCACAGCATGGGCTGCCCTGGGTGGGGCTTGGCCCCATGTGGAGTGCTGCAGGGGCAGCCACTGGCCGGCTGAGTTCTGCTGCATGGGTCCCCCCACATTCCCCTCCCCCCCATCACCCCCATCTGGATCCCAGGCAGCCTTTCACCACACACAAGCACATGCCCCCCTCCACACACCCCCGTACACCCTGCACCACCCCACAGCAGGGGTGCATCAGAAGTGGACTGGCCAAGTTTGCTAATAACACCAAACTTTGGGGTAAAGCGTCCACACCTGAGGACAGGACAACAATCCAGACTGATCTTGGCAGGCTCAAGAAATGGGCAGATGGCATTTAACTGAAAAATGCAAGGTTCTCCACCTTGAGAAGAAAAACCCACAGCATGCTTATAGGCTAAGCAGTGCTACACTGGCTAGCACTTAGAATGAAGGAGACTTAGGGACTGACCACAAAATGAACATGAGCCTTCAGTGTGATGCTGCAGCTAGTAAAGCAAGCAAAACTCTGGCTTGCATCCATAGACGCTTCTCAAGCAAATCCCAGGAAGTCATTCTCCCCTTGTACTCAGCCTTGGTGAGGCCACAGCTGGAGTACTGCATCCAGTTTTCAGCTCCACAATTCAAAAAGGATGTGGAGAAGCTTGAGAGAGTGTGGAGGAGAGCCACATGCATGATCAGAGGTCAGGAAAATAGATCTTATGATGAGAAGCTGAGAGCTATGGGGCTCTTTAGCCTGGGAAAGTGTAGGCTCAGGGCTGATCTGGTGGCCACCTATAAGTTTATCAGGGTTCTCATCAGGATCTGGGGGGACATTCGTTCACCAGAGCACCCCAAGGGATGACAAGACTGAACAGTCACGAACTCCTCCGTGACTGTTTCAGGCTGGACATAAGGAAGAACTTCTTTACTGTCTGAGCCCCCAAGGTTTGGAATAGACTGGCACCGGAGGTGGTTCAAGAACCTATTCTGAATGCCTTCAAGAGACGTTTGGATATCTATTTTGCTGGGATCCTATGACCCTTGCTGACTTCCTGCCCTTTGGGCAGGGGGCTGGACTCAATGATCTTCCGACGTCCCTTCCAGCCCTTATGACTATGAATCTATGAAACAGTGAGCGAATCACACTTGTCCCACTCCCGAACGCTGCTCCCCACCTACTCAAAGCCCCATAAGGAGTTCTGGTGAGTTGTTGAGTTGGGGAAGGGTACTGACCCAGCCCACAACAGCTCATTAAAACTCCTACATAGCCCTTGGGCCCAAATAATTTCCCATCTCTGTCCTAACCTGTCCTTACACCACTGTCAGCTGCTCACCTCCACCCCAACCTGTGCTGCCAGGTGCAGTATTCTGGGAGCTGACCTTTTCTGTGCAGACTGAGGTGAAAAAAAGGCCTTCAACCTTTTCCACATCATCTGTCCGAGGTTGCCTCCCCCAGTCAATAAGGGACCCACACTTTCCTTGACCTTCCTCATGTTGCTGACATTCTTGTAGAAACCCTTCTTGTTACCCTTCATGGCCCTTGCTAGCTGCAACTCCGATTTCACTTTGGCCTCTCTGATTTCATCCCTGGATGCCTGAGGAATACTTTTATACTTCTCCCTAGTAGTTCCTTCAATTTGCCACTTGTAATCTTTCTTTTTAACTTATTGAAGAGTTGCCTGTTAAGCCAAGCTGATCTTCTGCCACACTTGCTCATTTTCATGATGGTTCATTCCTACTCCCTCAGTAAGATTTCATTAAAGTACAACCAGCTCTCCTGGACTCCTTTCTCCCTCAGACTGGCCTCCCAGTGGATCCTGTCCATGAGTTCCCCAAATGAATCAAATTCTGCTTTTGTGAAGTCCAGGGTCCTTACTCTGCTGCTCTCCTTCCTTCCTTTCCTTGGGATCTTGAACTCAATTATCTCATGGTTGCCGCTGCCTAAGTACATTCCCCACCAATTCTCCCCTGTTTGTGAGCAGCTGGTCTAGAAGACCATGGGCCCTAATTGGCCTCTGCAACACTTGCACCAGGCAGTTGCCCCCAACACTCTCCAAATACTTCCTAGATTGTCTGTGCCCTCCTATATTGCCCTCCCAGCAGATGTCAAGGTGATTGAAGTCTCCCATGAGAACTAGGCCCTGTGATTGGGAAACTTCTTCTAGCTGTCTGAAGAAAGCCTCATCCAACTTATCCTCCTGGTGTGGTGATCTACAGCCGTACGTTTACAGCATACTTTGCATTTTCCCACCTATAATACTTGGAACTGTACAGCAGACAATGCTATGTGAAGTTAACTGATAACTCTCTAAGTTACACTTGAGTTTGAGAGAAATTAGCAGTTTTCTGTTGAGCACTTGGTATAAACATCATTAGGATGTCTTGGTAATAATAGCTCTCTTTTCCACTGAATTTTCTGTAAATGGGTACCTGGTCATTCCAGCTGGGAGCCAAAGGTAGTAGCATGTGATGGTGACCACTTCCCCTGTATGCTGTTGAAAAGCAAAAAAGTGTGCTTTCACTGTGCAAGCTTTAGCGGCTACTTGGATTTGGTAGCCCTGTGACTAACTCACTACAGTGTTTTCATCTGTGTTCTCAAGGGATTTAAGGAGGTCAGTATTGTTATCGCTACTTGGCAGATAGGAAAAATGAGGCACTGTGACAGGAAGCAGGTTGCACGAGGACACTGCATAAACCAATGATAAAGGAGGGAGCTGAGTCCAGGTCTCCCTAATCCTAGCTCAGTGCCCTAGTCACTGGACTATGGCCATTGTTCACATGGTTCACCTGCCCTACACCTGTTCTTTATTTGCAAAGCAAGTTTTCTTTGTCTTGGCATTTAGACTTAGTGCTCTTAAAAAGCCCAGCATGGGCCTGATATAGGTTGAGGAAGAAATAAAGGCATGCAGAAATCACATAGAACAGGCTCACAAAGGAGGAATGGGCAACATTGATAAGAATTCTGCCAATAAGTGATCGAAGAGAACACCTGATGATGAGGTGATAATGTGATTGTGAGAAGTGTGATAGCAGTTCACATCACGAGCACATTCCTCAAAACATGGACATCTGTTACCCATGAAAGGGATACTGCCAACTTCAAATCTGGTTAATTAAAAGAAAAAAAACAACTCCAAAGAGAATGAGCTAAAGACAATTTCAGCTGCTGTGTTGCACCCTGTGTCTCCAAATGTTGGAGTTTTAGACTTACATTTTTCCATTTAAAGATATTTTTTCTCCTTTTCTTACACAAAAGACACAGAAAACAAGTGCAGTTAAATCTGAACATTACACACAAAGGGCCAGAATCTAAATAGTCCTATAAGCCCTTTCTGCTATTTGGGCCATGTGGAAGCATCTGCAGAGAAGGCAGAAGTTCTCCTACTGAGAACTGAAGGAATACCCTTGACACAGGGGCCAGCTCTGCATGTTTTCAGGTGGAACCCCCAGCTGAGGGGCTGTTCTGGGGGAGGCCTGTGCTACAAAAGGGAGAGTCCATATCTGGATTTTTTTGCCACTGGTGTTCATGCTCTCTTGCAGTAGTAGGGCTGTGCGAACCAGCACCATTTTGTTTCGGCTTCCATTGCACTGTTTTAATGGGACAGTGTGTCGTGTTGAGTTTTGTTTAGTTTTGAAGCACTGTTCCATTGCGTTTCATTGAAACCGTTTCACTGTTTTGATGCTGTTTCGACATTTCTCCCATAGGTTACAGTGGAGAATCACAAAAGTGCCTATAATGCTATCACTTCTTGCCTGATTTGAATGCAAGCAGCAGGGATGGTAGCCTCTGCTGAGGCCAAAACGTCTGTCAAGTTTCAAGGAGATAGGTGCAGGGGTTTCTGGGAAACCGCACTTTAAGATCTTGAAAGCAAAACTCACGTCACTTGTAAGTGTGAAGGCACAGGGGGTGAAAACAGCAAGCATGGTAGCCCCTGCTGAGGCTACAAAGCCTGCCAAGTTTCAAGGAGATAGATGAAGGGGTTTATGGGAAACTGCACCTCAAGCTCCTGACAAGCAAAACTCGTGTCGTGTGTGTGTTAAGGTGCAGTGGGGTGAAAACAGCAGGCATGATAGCCCCTTTTCAGGCCATGAAACCTGCCATATTTCAAGGAGATAGGTGCAGAGGTTTCTGGAAAATTGCACCTCAAGCTGCTGACAAGCAAAACTCATGGCATGGGTGACTTTAGGTGTGTGTTAAGGCATGCACGCACTGGCACTGGGACCTCTACATGACATGTTAGTGTGCCCCAATGTTGTCTCCTCCTCCTGTACAGCCTCATCTCGGTGCACCACTTCAAATAACAACAGGTAAGTAACCAGCACAGTAGTACCAGCAGCATCTCAGGCAGCCAAACTGTCCCAGAGCCTTTCTTTCCTCTCCTGCAGGAGTTTCTTCTCCAGCAGCTGCCAGAGAACTCTCCCTGCCAACCCCAGCCCTGGGGCTCAGATGTGCCTAGGGCCCTGGGTCCTTCTAGTCAGCTCACCAAGGACAGGTGCTAGGGGTGTTGGTCTGAGGACATGGCACTGGCAGACAAGGTTCTTTGGGTCAATCTGGTATCTTTTAGTAGATCAACTGAATAGTTAGAAAAATATATCTTAGCAAGGTCTCAGGTTGGAAAATCCTTCGTCAAACTGAGAAAGCACCTGCAGTTGGGGGTGGGGGGGTGTGCGCGCACGCACTGTTCCTGGATGAAAGGAATAGTAAAGCAGCCAGATGCTGGCAGGCAATGCAGGCAAGAAAGCCAGTCAGTGAAAATGGAAATGGAGGCATCAGGGGGTGAGGGACAGGCTGGGGTGGCAGGGGGAAGAGGGATGTAGCAGGTAAAAGTGGAGAGGTACCTGGGGAGTTGGATGTCTGGCAGGTTGTAGTGTGTTAGAATTCCAATGTCTATACTGAGTACATGAGTTTCTGTACCTAGGAGGTTGATGAAATGCAGTCTGTAGGTTCATCTGTGAAGTGGTTTCAAAATTCAAATAAGCACTGAACCTCGCTAAGTTCATCACTGGAAGCCAACTTCCTACAGCCCAAAACATACCGAATGGATCCAGGCCGTGCCATGACAAGACATGCAAAACCTGCCAAAAATATCTCTAGTATGGAGATATCTTCACAATACAATACATATCTCCATCAGGGTACCAAGCGCCCTGATGGAAAATACATGGAGACATCAAGCAACAACTGCGCACCAGAATGAGTGCACACCCAAAATCTATCAAAGACAAGAACAGAACACCACCTGTCTCCAAACTCTCAGGCCTGATCCTCAAAGGAAATTTACAAACCACTTTCTACAGATAACCCTATGAACTTCACTTCAACAACCTCTTAGGTACAGAAACTCATGGACTCAGTATAGACAGTGAAATTTTGATACACTACAACCTACCAGACATCTGACTTCCCAGGTACCTCTCAACTTTTTACCTGCTACATCCTCCTTCCCACCCACCGCCAGCCTGTTCCTCACCCTCTGATGCCTCCATTTTCATTTTCACTGACTGGCTTTCTTGCCTGCATTGAATGCCAGCCTCTAGCTTCTTTACTATCCCTTCCATCCAGGAACAGCACACACACTAACTACAGGTGCTTCCTCAGCCTGACGAAGGATTTCTGCTGTGAGAGAGGCAGCTAACAATGCCTGAACGCTACGTGCCTGATGGTGGGGCCTGGTGCCTCTGGACCTCACCATGGAAGCCATGCCCTTGAACCACATTGGCAGTGCCTGTGGTGGAGGAGGAGACTGGCTGATGGACGGTGTGCTGGCACAGGATAGTGGATCCCCCTCTTCTACATCCCCTTGCCTCCACTCTTCTGCCTCCCTGACTATCTTTATCAGCACCTCCATCCACTGATCCAGGCTTTGGCTGCTACATACACGTCCCTTCACACTCGGGTCACACATGATGGCCAGTGCATAGACCATACTGGACTGCAAGGGATCAAGCCATTTCCTGATTCCGTCCTTCAGCCGCCTCACCAGTGCCTGCATGTCTGGTGACAGCAACTTGTTTCAGCCAGGAACATTGATCCCCTGCAACCTCTCCATTTGGTTCTGAAGTTCTCTCACTACAGGGATCAACTGGCTAAGAAGGGCATTGCCAGTATTGAGGGCCTTGGTGGCATCAAGGAAGGGCTTGAGGACCACCAAAATCTGGGAGATCCACTCAGATCTGTTAAGGGGACTGCTGATTCCAATCTCCCTGAGCAAGACCATCTCATGGATGGCCTTCTGTTGCTCCAACAGCCTCTCAAGCATCAGGTATGTGGAGTTCCACCAATCTCTACATTCTGCATGATTTTTTACTGTGGGATGTGAAGCTCTGCCCGCTTGTTCCACAGCATCTTGCCCCCCTTGATGCTCCCGTGGAAGTAGCCTGCCATCTTCCTGCATTTCCAAATCAGCTTGCTGGTGGTATTGGCATCATCACCGGCAGCCTGCCCCTCTCCAATGTGTCCCCGACAATGAGGTGGAATTTGTGTGCCACACAGTGGATGCCAGCAAAGTTGGCAACACAGACCACCTTGACCATATTGGCCCCATTGTTGGTGACCATGTACCCATGGGTGAGCTTGCCTGCCCAATAAGCCACCCCTGCACCAAGCAGTTCATGGTCACCACGATCTCCCTTGCTGTGTGGGATTCATCCATCACCTCAGCTTGAAGGAGAGCCCACCGATGGCCTGACTGGTTGCATCAGAGCCCTGTGAGGCATAAGTATGTATGATCTCCATCCTGGCTTCTCCAAATGTCCAAGGTAAAGTGTAAGGCCACCTGTGGATCTGCCTTGCACAGCTCCTCCCTCAAGTACTTCCTATATGCCTCATACAGGGAGGGCACCACTGTCATGCTGAAGGTAGTGCATGCAGGCATTGGTAGGATGGGGCCACATGCACCATGAGCTGCCTAAACCCTGGCCTCTCAACTAAGGAGAAGGGCTAGCCATCCACAGCAAGCATCACTCAAATGCTCTGGGTGATCTTACTTGCCTTTGCAATGTCTCTGCCTTTGCCCCACTGTTCCAGGGTGGCCTGCCTCTGCTTTGGGGGGATGGGGGCTTTGGATCCAGAGAGGGACTTCCCTTTGGGCATGCTCCCACTAGTGCCAGGCTGAGGAGGAACAAGAGCAAGGGGGTGGTACCTGCAGAAATGCATCAGCATCCCCGTGGTGCTCATGTGTTTTGTTCCCTTGTTCCAGCTGGTTTTGGCTCAGCTGTGCAGGCAGATAGCATATGTGGGATCATTTGGCAGCTCAAAATGATCCCAGACCACACTACTCGTTCACTTCTCTGGTGCAGGTGCATGTGTGGATGCTGCCTTTTCCCCCTCCACAGCACACTGAGGCACAGCAACAGGAGGAGTGGCACCCTCTACCTCAACCTCTTCTGAAGTGCTTTCTGGGGGAGGAGACCTGGTTCTCAGGGAAACTTGAGGGGTGCGGAACACAAACTCAGATGATTCCCTCTTCTTCCCCAGAATTTCCCTTGCTATGGCACTCAGATCCAGCTCTTCCTCTGGCACTGGAAGGCTCAGCATGGGAAGTGAAATGGGGGTTGAGAAGACTGTCATGCCGGCGCTGCTGCTTGTTGTCATGGTGGTGGTGGGGTTATGGCTGGTGCTCTTGGAGGGGATGCAGACTCAGGCACAGGCAGTGGCACTGGAACTGCTCCCCTCTCCTTGCTGTCTGTAGAACTAATGGAAACCTCATGTCTGCTTGTTGTAGCAAAGAAGCTGCATCTCAGTTTGGGGGGAACTTACACCTCTCCCTCTACTCCCTCTTCTGCTCTGCCCTGAAGGCTTGCCAGCTGCCTTTCCAGCATGCTTCATGGTGTGTTTCATAGTGCCTTTGCCTTGGTGTGCTGGAAAATCTGTGTGTTCTTCTGTAATGTAATCTGATTGATATAATATATGTAGATAACTGTACATGTATGTGTATTTATGTAATGTATGTATGTATTTATGTAATAAATAAAATAAAAATACATAAATGTATGTATGTATTCCTATATAAAGTCTATATTACAATATGCAATATATGCTGTGTGTCCCTGCACAGTAAATGGAATGCACACTGTGAGAGAAAGCACAGATTTGAAAAGAATCAAAATAGACTAACAAAAATAAAAAGAGGATTTTGGGGGAGGAATAAATTGAAATGAATCAATTAATATAATAATACAATAAAAGAGTATAGAAAGCAAAAGGTATTGATGAAACCCACTTGCTAGGCTAGCAAGAAGGAAATGAATGGTAGCTTTTGTTGTCTGACACTGATGAGTTGCTGGAAGACAGACTCAGTAACTGACCCCAAGGCAGAAAGCAGCTCAGTTCAAACAATGCTGCTTTTTATGCTGTTTTTCCATCCCTCCCCCAGAGCACTGGGATTGGAAGGGACCTCAGGGAAGGATCACAGTCACTGGCCAGCTACACAGTCAATATCAGAGCAGTCCTTCCCTCCTCTTCCCCCTCCCTCTCCTTACTTTCTATTTCTCTGCAGGGAAGCCCAGCTTGAGTTTCAAAACTGGAAACGTTTATAAAGTTTTGAAATGTTTCGACTGCCCTCATTTCATTTCGAGGATGTTTTGTATCATTTCATTTTTGGTGGTTGTAGTTCAAAACGAGTTGAAACAGTGTCGAAACAAAACAGCCAGTGAAATTTCACACAGCCCTAGCAGTTAGCTATTGAAACAAGGGCTCAATGTAAGGCAGTCCGCAAGGTTTCTGATTTCCTAGGAATAGGGAAAGTCAAGCTGACTTTTTTATTTCCCTGTGTTGCTGCCAAGCCAAGCAGAGAGAGATGAATCAGCCCCACCGTTCTCTGCAATGTGCCACAAGTTTACTATCTGAAAAAGAGGGAGAAATATCTTTGTTTTTCTCATTCTTGTTTGCCGTCATGATCCTAAGGATCATTTGTAATGAGAATGAGATGAAAAAACATTCAAAAGAAGGTGTGATTTTTAAATTGACATTCCCCATTCCTAGGGATCAACTGTTTCATCCACACTTAAAAATAAACAAGGAAAAATTAGTTAAGAACATGGGGAGCATGTAAAATAACATGAAGGAATGAGGAACTATGTTTGCAGAGTGAATGTTATGCCCTGGGATTGATAAAGCCAGTTGACGTGCATATTTTAGCACAATACCTAAATGCTATGGGATAAACTAATACATCTGACGCATAAAAGCACAGATAACATGATAAGAATTTGCCATGCACAAACACATATAAACCCCAGTGCTCTTGATCCAAAGTTTGTTTCAGTCCTTTAAAAAAAGTCAGGTTGACAGAGATTGTGCCATACAACAAAGGAATGTTTTTTCTTTCTGCCTGCCTGCATACATACAAAGGAGGCATGGGGTAAAACTTCCACAGATACTGAAAATGGAGTATGTGTCAAAAAGCCTATGAGCCATGTTTACATCATGGCAAGAACATGCTACAGCTAGGTTTCCCCCAAGCACTTGGGCTGTGCAAAGTTTTGGTAGCCAATTCAGCGGCCAAATCTCCAAATCCAAATTAAATTGGGAGACCTATTAATCTCTCTGAATTGAATCAGAAGCCTCCACATTGATTCAGAGAGATCTAGAGATTCGGTCATAGACTTTACAGGCAGGCATTAGGCAGTGCTGGCGGGAGCAGCTGCATAAGCCCTGGCTTGAGCCGGCACCTCCAGGAGAAGCTGCGGCTTGTCCAGCTGCCCCACACAGTTGCTTTCCTGCTGGGGCAAGGCAGGCAGTGCTGGCAACCCCAGCAGAAGCCATGGGGGATCGAACCGGGAGCTGGGGGGAATGATCGAGGGCTGGAGGAATGAACAGGGGCTCCCCCCACCAGCTCCCAGTTTGATCTCCCAGCTCCCCAATCATTCCCCCCATGTTGGGTTGTTTATTTTGGATTCTTTGATATTTGCAACTGACTCCCTTGATGTTCTGTTGACCTCACTGTTTCATTCTAGTTAAAGATGTGGTCCAGCATGCAAACATCCTTACAGCTTGAAAAGGAAACTTGTTTATAACAAAATTGCTTATTCAACGATTTGGATGAAGGAATTTTGTCCTACATACCCAGAGTGCTCATTGAGAAACCATGGGATAATGTCAGATGAACATTCTGCTTTATTCTGTCATTCCGTAGGCCAGTTTGAATCACAGGCATATTCTAAGACAGTGAAGACATGCCTTTTTGGTGGACGTACCATAAATTAGTCCCTCACCATCCCTGAGTGCTACTCTAATCCTGTGAGGGTTCAGCTGGGATGTAGGCAGACAGGCCTGCAGTAGGCCACTAGGAGCAACCTGGGATCAGCAAGGCCAGGGCACAGATTACAGGAGCTGAGGGGGAAGATCCAGAAGATTTTAATCTGAGACACAAACTGAGATCAAGAGTCAGGAAGCTGAAAACTGGTGCCAAATGCCAAGGGAGATGTGAGGCCAGGGTCAAGGAACCCAAGATGAGTCAGGAAGTTGGGAAAACCAGAGAAAGCAGGGCCAAATTTCAGGGGAGATCCAATATCAGGGTCAGGGAAAGCCAAAACTGAGTTAGGAGCCAGGAGAACCAGAGAGCATAAGAGGTGAGTGGCATTTTCAGCAACCAATTCAGTTGCAACAAATAGGGGCAGTTGCATAAACCAGGGGCAGGGGCAGGGGCAGGGGCAGGGGCAGGGGCAGGTGTGACAAGTCAGGTGCTTGGTCCAGTCAGGCATGCCTGATCAATGGCCTTGATGAATCCCTTCCTCTGCCTGATCTGCTGCTGAGCTTTCTGCTTCCTGCCCTGTGCAACCTGTCTAATCTTCTGCACTTTCTCCTCTCTGATCTGTTGCATGCCACACACAGAGGCTCCCCATGCCACTTATGGTCCCCAGGCCACTGGTTGGCCACCCCTGTACTAAGATACACTTAAGGTGACAGTAATGTCACCATTAAATTTAGTCATGCCACTGAGTTTGAGATGAACCCTTCCTATATATGTACCAAATGCAAGGGAGGACAGATGTTCTAGTCTTGCTGATGCGGCTGCAAAGTGCTACTTGCCTAAAAACACAATTCCCTCTTGGGCAGCAGTACTGATTTTCCACTGCTAGGCCTATAAACCTGATATGGCCCTTATGGGAATATGAATTGACTATGGCAAACTAAGAATAATCCTTGCATTTTAACAAGTAGTCATCCCGCACAGTGAAAATGTCAAATGTTAACTAAACCCAAGGGAGCTGCATCCATGGACAGAGATGTCTACATCACTTGGAGTCAAAAAGTAGAATGTGGTGAATTCGGACTGTGGCTCTTTGTCCCCTTTAGCAATGGACCATGCAGATGCCCCAATAATTAAATCATTTACTTACTGGGGGTTACAACAATTGGTAATGATCCGGACAGTGCACAATCAGCAGGTTGCACTCATTTGTTCTACTGCTTAACATCACCACTGTGAGAACATCATTGTTTATTATGGCTCAAAGGCAGTAATCATTTTACATAATGTGAGGATTTTTTTCACTCAATTACTTTCATGCTTTAGGCTGATGAGAATAATAATCATGCAACAATTACTTGTACCTCCACAGATGATACTCAACAACTCAGGTCATTGCTTTTTAAAGTGCATATATATTTTGTTTATTTTTTAATGTGTGCTTTTTTTGTCTTCTAAAAGGATAAGAATAAAGATCTGAATTATTGTCTAGTTCTTTCCCCGCCTCAATCAGAACCTTTACTGAAACTGAAAGGCTGTAAGTTTCCAGTAGATAGGTCAGAAGCCCCCAAATACTTGGATGCTAAGGTGACAGATGACAAGATAGACAGATTGCTCTGGTCTGCCAACCTGGAGTCAAAATAAAGAGTTGAAGCCACCGGTTATTGCCTTGTTTTAAAAATATCCTTATGAATTATTCATAGCCTACCCACTCTAGTTATTAGTTATTGCAAAGCCTCTCTCTTTTCAGCAACTCTTTCAGGAGCTAGGCACAATCAACATTTTATTCTTCAGTGCACACACCTCTTGCTCAGTTAATAGTATCTGAGTGTAAATGCAGGCTTCATCATGATAGAAATGTATCTGATGGCCAATTCAGCATCTTTGAAGCACAAATCTAAGTTCATTATTGGTATCAATAGGAAGTTTTGCTTTCAAAAGTAGGCAAAGAATGGGCAGGAATGAAAATTATTTAACTGAGCTATGGCAGCCTGATGGTAGATCCACAACCTAGACTCAGGCATACTTCTTTGCCTCTGAGTCAGCAGAGGATGGGAATGAAGCAGAGGCATCTTAGTCCTGTGAGGGGTTGGGGTTAAGGGCGGGATAGATTTTTGACCAACTGTCCTGCTGATATAAATCCTTTAACTGCGATGGGCCTCATTGGGAACTTCAGCCTCAATCATTGCAACATGTTATTTTCCCAAGCATGTGCTTGGCATCCCATGTTGTATCAAGATCAAAATATAATTCCTCCCTTGAAGCGCTTAATGTCCAAATTTGACATAAGATAAATGAGGATCATGAGCAGACAGGAAGATTGAGGAGGGTAATAATATCATTTATGGAAAAAAATAGCGGCACAAAGGCAACATCTGTTTGCAGCCAAAGACACTCAAGTAGGAAGAGACTGCAGTAATGGAGACCACACTTTTTACTCCCTATGGACTGCTTGAGGTAACACTGGGCTAACAACGATGGATTTTAGAGACTGCTGTAACCCTTACTCCTTGGTCAGAGTGCATTCATTTTGATAGGGTGGAGAAAGTGAAGATGTGTGTATAGGGACATGTACATCGTGAGAAGCAGAGAGGGAGAGGATGTAAATCATGCTAATACTACTTGACTAATGTAACAATTTTCCCCAGAAGATCTCAAGGCACTTTACGAAGGTTTCATTACCCACATTTGGCAGATAAAAGAAATGCACAGAAAGGCACATTTGTCTTATGTCATTCGGTAGGCTCGTAGCACAGTCATGATAGAACCCAGATCTTCTGACTTCCACTCTAGCGCTCTATTAGTAAGCCTGGCAGTAAATCAAGGTGTTTACTAAACAATTTATCTTTTTGCTTTGGTAAGTTGGCTGTTCTGATTGCAAAAAGACGTGAAGAAATACTTTGTAACCACTTTGTAAACATTAATGGTCTGAATTGCAGTACCAAACCCTGAACATTTTTTTAGATTAGAAAAAAGATTGGATAACCTCCCTTCCATTGTCCCCAAACAGTGTATATCCATCTGTGGTTAAGATACTGAACTGGGTATCAGGAGACCCTGGTTCTATTTCCACCTCTTGTCACAGCCTTACTGTGAGACTAGGGGATTCTTAGTCTCTCTTTGACTCTGTACCTCATCTGTACCATGGAAAAACATTGCTTCCCTGTTCAGAAGCAGCCTGACTCAAAAACGAGTCTTTCTTCAGATCTATGTAAGTTCCATTATGCAAAAGGCTTGAATAGAAAAGGCAGTCAGCCTACTTCACAGCAAAGTAGGTTTGGACTGGATATCAGAAAAAAAAACTTCTTCATTAGTAGAACAGTGAGGCAGTGGAATAGACTTTCTGAGAAAGCTGCAGACTCTCCAACACTGTCCAACTACTGGTTAGGGATGATGTAGGCACAGCTATACCTATGTTTTAATACGGGTCTTTCCAGTGTTTATCAGCTTTCTGGTTGCTGCAAGGGGCCTGGAAGAAATTTCCTCCCTACTGCTGCATGTGTCATGGATTTTCTGGCCTTCCTCAGAGCCACTGGGTGTTGGCTATAGTCAAGGCTAGGGATTTTGACAAGGGCATGCCAGTGCTTCTGCTGGGACAAACTTGGAGGTTCCTGGCTAGAGGGTCTTGCCCCTCTGCTCAGGGTTAGACCAACCACCATATTTGGGGCAGGAAAGAATGTTACTCCATGGTCAGTTTTTTTTTATGGACTGTGGGGGTTTTTGCCTTCTTCTGTCATGGGGGGACATTGCTCATTCCTGATATCTCTCAAGGGCATATTAATAACAACCTTTGCAGAAGCAGGATGTTGGTTGCTGTGGTCTCCCTGTGGTTCTGCTTTACCTGTGGCCAAGAGAACTTTGTGTTTCTAGAAAAGGAATAGGATTTGGGAAGGGAGGACTTAGCAAACAAATTAGCGGTAAAGTAGAAGTAAAGTGACTGGTTCATGCAGAAGTTGAGGACAGTATGGACAATGAAAGTGTGTCCGATAAGCAAGCCAAAATTGGGGTGGCATTTCTAGCAATAAGCAGTTTTTCTCTAGTGGTGATAGGAAGCGAACAGTAAAAACAAAACTTGTTGACCACAAATGGCACAAAGGTTAGAAATGAAGCAGAGGAAATACAATTAGAACTGTCTGATAAAACCATGGCATGACATTCCACTGTTGGAAGTTCCAGGGTTGGCTTCCTGAGATCAGACACAGGCTTGTGTGTGGGCAGATGCCCCAGTCCTACCATTACTACACATGGAAAATAAGAAATTGTATGCATGAATGAATATTTGAAACGCCAGGGAATTCAAATGTGCTAATGGGGGTGCTTTTACGCTCAGGTTGGTCTCTGTTTATAACACTTGACAATTCCTGCTGCCAAATAATCCATATGCCAAAGCCTGAAGCTTCCCACGATGATATTTCCTGTGCCATCAGTAAGGAAGATGGGCAACACTTTGGAGAACTAAAAAAGGGCCCCACTGGTGATTATGGTTTCATGACCAGGTCCCATTGTACCCAAAGCATCATTGTTAGACAGGCTCATGACTTGCAAAAGACAAAATTTTACCCTGTTCTCTACAAGAACATGACTGTAGACCTTGACATAGTGAACTAAGGGGGAGTTATTCCTGACAGACACAAGGAAAGATGGGAGATGCATAGACCACAGAGGAGATGTGCTGCATGCAGTCAATAAATTGGAAGCCTTTAAGTGAAGCTGAACCTAACATTGACTGTGTTTCTGTGCTTTGTTAATTGATGACATTATATTTATTCATATTTCACTTAGCTCAGGCATTGTCTGGAGCCAGTCAATTCTCCCTCCCCCATTTTGCCATGCCTGATTAGGTTTGATGAGTGAAAGAAATAAATCAGCTCTTCTGCAATCCTACATTTTGAAAGCACCACAGAAGAGGTAATCACCCATCATAAAAAAATCCACAGCAAGATGATATTAGGGGCTCTATTCTTAAACTGTTTGATGAAATTATATGTCAGTTAGGTTTCCAGCCCTAAAATACCTGCAATATGCTCTGTCTTATGGCAGCCAATCACGGAGAGGAAAAGGGAAACCTGCTGAATCCTGGATAGAGATAGAAGCTCAGAGTACATCTGGGCTCCTTTCTTAATGTCAGAGTTTTGATTCAAGCAGAAACTCCTTTTGAGAGGGCAGGGGAAGATTGGGGGGGATGCAAAGATGTCAAGTGGCTTGAAGTGAACACACAGATTCTGGCTAAAATGCCCAGATTTAAATGTTCGTGCATTCAACATTTGAATCAAATATGAACAAGATTTTAAAATTAAATCCTCCTGATTATAGCATGCTTAGACACGCCTCCTTGTCTCGTTCGAAAGTGAACAATGTTCTTTCCCCATTCCCCAAGTACTAAATAGTGATGAATAGCAAAAGGGTAAGTGCCTGGCCATAAAAAAAGACACACAGAGTGCACCCTCACATGCAGGGGCGTGTGCTTGCAGGGGCAAAAAAAGTAGGAGCAAAAATCTGTGCTGCTACTTTTTGCCACTGTGCATGCCCCTGTCCATGCACTTTGGTGCAGGGCAAAATGTCCCTCTTCGGGGAAACTGCTGTTATCCTGCTCCTCCCAGCTGCTGGCATGCTGGAGGAGCCAGGGCAGAACTACAGGAGGGGAGATGCTCTGGCTGGCAGCCAGAGCGTCTCCTGGGAGGGATGAGCCTCTGTGTCTGCTGGCACATGTTCCTGTGGTGTGTGCCATGCTGCTTTTTTTCAGAGAATTTTTGTTTGGGTTTTTTTGCTACCGGGATTTTCCGGTAGCAAATTTTGCTTCCACACTGCAAATTTGCAGTGTGGGACACATTTTAATGTTCTGGGCATGCCATCTGCGGCACTGCAGAGAGGTTTGCAGTACCATAAACTGCACATGCCTGCATGTCTAAATCTGGCCATGGAGTACAATGCTGTTTAAACCTCATACTGTTCCACTTTGTGCTTCTCTGACCTCGGAATGATGTATTTAGGAAAATAATATGGAATTTACCAGTTTAATTAATCATTGTGAAACATAATAAGTATAATGCTACTGCAGGGCAACGGAAGAGTATAATTTCTAATAAAAAAAAAGTGTAATTGTATCAAACTTTAAGCTTCCATTGGAAAAAAAATCTAGGTCTTTGAGTTCTAAGGAAAACATCAAAAGAGAGCAAGTGTTACCCATCTACTGGAGTCTGCAGAAAACCTTGAAGAACAGTTCTGATAATGAGCTTTGCTTCCCACAGTATTAACTCTGAAACCTGAAGGCATTTTTACATATGTTCCAGGTGTGTGAGTGTAGGGGGGAGGGGAAGGGGTTGCTTTAATTAATCCAACAGCTGCTCTTATTAAAGTACCCAGAATGTCTCGTTTATCAGCATCCCTGCATTTCAAAATGGCAGCAGGGGTGCTTTATCTAAAGCTCGTTGAACAAGTCATTTTGAAATATGGAAACGCTGATACACAAGACATGGAGGCTGGCTGGAGCATGATAATTACTGTGCTCCAACAGGCTCAATTAATTAAATCTACTCCAATGCACTGTAATATGCACTAGTAGCCTCCCAGCTTGTGTATAGGCACCTTAATAGTGTAATGGTAAAACATGCAACAATTTCACAAGTGATCATTAACACCAAGCTAATGCGCTTATCCTTGGGAGTTGGAGTTCTATGTATTTTCAAATGCTGGCACTGGAGCAGTTGGGAATCAAGTTATTGTCAATGGCTGCTGGTGTGAGGAATGAGAACTGATTAAATATAAATTTATTTTCCTTCCAGCCAAAAGTAGGGGGAGGGAAGAAAAGCCACAGCTCTCTCCCAGATGCCACAAGGCTGAAGTATTTCCAGATGGCTATTATATGAATACTTTTAATGCATTCCAAACATCATCTACCAAGCTGTGGATAACAACTTCCCCTGATGACTTCTACAGCACAGTTATATCTTGCAATGCAAGAATCTGCAGAGAGTTTGTGGGCACAGTTTACTAAAAACAAATTAAAAATCAAATTAAATGCATGACACCACAAGTGAGACTATTGATTGGGCTGGACTGAGGGGACAGTGAACAGGAAAAGGCTTAAATGGTAGAGCTACATCATCCCTATCTAATGTGCTGCATAGGGTGCAACGTTTGACTGCAATGTAAAGGGTTCTACATAAGAGATTCAAAGTTTCAGAATAAGAACATCAACTTAGTCATTCAAAGCCATGTCTAAGGACAAGGACAATGGCTAGTTCTGCTTTAAGTTCAAAGAAAATTTGAACTTAATTCAAAGAAAACCCTCAATGAAAAGTCAGTGTTGCATTTGCTTTACCATTTTAATTCAAATATAAGATGACCCCAAATACAATATGATCCTCCCCAGTAACTAGATTCTATATCTGGAAAATTTATCAATTTGTTATAATTTTCCAGATGTAGAACCTAATTATTAGAGCCTTGCCTTGAATTTGTCCTCCTCCCTACAGGATGGAAAATAAATCGGGGTGGAGGGGAAGGGGAGCAGTTGGCCCCCTTTCTCTCTATCCCCTGAACTTCTTCCTCCAGAAGCACCTTCCCATCCCCTTGTAATCAGACCCTAACCACATGGAAGACACCAAATTTGAAAACACTGACTTTGAAAAACACACCTATAGTAATTTGGATATAGACAAATTATTATGAGTACCCACTGACTTAGTTCATTCAGACTCGATGCATTTTACCTTTTTTGAAACTACTACAAGTTTTAACGCAAGTACTCCATAACACACTGTTAAGCAGCACTTTTGTACCTACTTACATCAAGTACAAACTAGGCATGATATCAGTCCAAAGCCAAAATGCATGCTATGCCATGCACTTCAGGGGACTGGGAACCAGCAGGGTCAATAGGAATCACCGGAAATGGGAAAGAAAGGCACAGCTCAGCTGTGGGAATGAAAAGGAATTTGAAATGTATTCAGTGTAGTGACTTGAAAAAAAAAGATTCATGCTTAGGGGGACTAAACACAATGGGCCCTACCATATATCTTATTTAGATAGGCTAATTAATCCTTGTGGTAGGTTCCCATCAGAATGTTTGTCCAATATAGGCCATGTATTTTTTTACTCATGTTCAGTGTTGGCTGCATCTCATCAATTTCATAGTTGATTAAACTTCATTTCAGAGCACATGTTGCTTTTGACAGATATTTAATGAAAAGCAATGTATTTAATGAGGTTTTCTTGGGCGTGTCTACATGAGATGTTTACTGTGCAGTTGACTATTTAGCTGTGCAGTAAATGTCTCAATTCTTGTGCCTCTATGAATGCACCCTCTACTAGGCTGGAGTAAGCTAATTTACTCATCTTATAGTCCTTTAAATTTAGTACTCTATATTTATATCAAGACAGAATCTTGTCTTTGAACATGAAAAGCACATTTTCACTTCATATAAAGAGAATGAAAAGATTTTAGATTTTAGGCCAGAAGGGACCATTTAGATCATCCAGACTGACCTCTATTTCTATCCTCCAAATTTCAGCAAATCTGTTTAAGAGATTCCATAATGGGTATTTTATCTCAGCATGGAATTAAGACCTTTTCTTTACAAAGAATGCACCTGTTTAACTAAAACTTGTTTAAAAGGCCAAGCTCTCAGGCTACATAATATTATTGACAGACCTGAACAAATAATTCATAGCAGATAATGTATTTGGTTCATGGAACCTTTTCTCACCTTCAGTTTTTTTTCCCAACAGAGTTACAAAAACAGCAACAACAACAAAACCCCTTCAAAACAAAACCTGTTTAACCCTTCCAGCACATCTCTATTTATTATAAAATCCTATCAATTCACTGCTTTGGTTGGAATTGAATGTTGTTAATTAGCTTGGGTTATTGTTTGGCAGTTAAAGAACAGATACTAGATGACTTATGAGAGCTTGGGCCATGATCCTGAGAATCTAATTACACAGTTTCTCTGCAGAATTTAATATCATGCAGTAACCTCCAAGGAAGCCTTTATTATTATTATCATTAATAATAATTAATAGTAAATTATTAGTAATACTTAATAATTAAAATAATTAATAATGATGATGATGATGATAATAATATGTGAAAATTGCTCAGTCATCATATATTATTTGCAATTATTGTAGGACCAAGGACACCCCTCAAACCCCCCCCCCCCCAATGATGCTTAGGGACACTACAAACAGTATAGCAACTCTCAGTACTTTTTACAGCGTTAACATCTAAATGGATAGACAGACAAAAGGTCAAAGAAATGAAGTGTTTGCACCCTAATTTTACCACTGAGGGACTAAAGGAAAGGGCATTTAAATGACTTGTCCAAGGTCCCATGGGAAATCCGTGGCAGAACCAAGAAATAAATTCAGATCCTCTGAGTCTCAGTCCATCATCTTTATCATAAAACCCTCCTTTCCTCATAGTTAATCAAGTACCATTCTGTTCTATATACTTAACAGACTTCTGCTAAGATTTTTCTAAGGAAAATATATAAAAGAAACAGCACAAACCTTTAATAAGTTACAGCATCCATACCCAGGGCTTCTTTTTGGCATTGCTAACATTCTTTTTTTTTAATTCTATTAAAATTAATGGTCAATGAACTCCAGCTTTTCTGACACACCTTGTTTTTCTCTTCCCTCTTGCTCTTCAGAGTGATGTGTGTAGTCGTACTGAAGAAGCTGTAAGTGAGCTTACAGGACTGATTTAAGAGCTGGACTTTGAACCTGCGTGTTTAACCATAAAAATCAATGTGCTTCTTAAAATTTGATCTGAGATATAAGCCAAAAGGGCCTAAACTCAATTAGATGTATGGCAAGTGGTTTTTAGCTTCTGAGCAGACCATGTGGGAAAATGTAAAGTGCTTTTTGTTTTATTTATTTATTTAGTTAGCCCATACTTCCAAAGCTTTTAAGCCACTTCAAAGCAACTCTTGATACCCTGATATTTGATACTACAAATATTAATTCATAAATAGATTTCAACAGAGGAAGAAACAGACTTTTGATTACAGACATGTGAAGTCAAATATTTATTTTATTTTGATTGAATTAAACTGTGTCACCATACAATCAGTAGGTTCATTCTGTTAATTGTCTGTCCTACATATATATAGGAGTGGCAGCTATAGGAAAACGAGGCCAAACATTCTAGAATGGTTTAGCTCACCTGGGAAAATATTCTAAACTCAGTCTTTTCTTGTACTGTGGCCTCATTTTATGCCATTCATATTATAAAGAAAGAAAGTTCCTTCATTTTTGCCTTCTGTAGACACTAATTTGCAGGACTTACTTTTTGAACACACTGGAATATTGCTGCTGAATATTAGTGGCCATGTCTACACATGCACTTTACTGTGGAGTAGACTAATTAGTTGTGGAGTAAAGTGTAACCATCTACACGCGTGTTGGTAGTAGGTTGCACTAAATTAATTTAAGCCACAGTAAGATAGTACTGTCAGGGACAGTATTATCTCATGCTGGGGTAATTAACTGTGATTAAATGCACATGTAGCTGCTGACTATGGGCATGAATTGTGCCCAGCCGTCCCAGGACCAGACTTCTGCCTGTGCCCAGCCACAAACTCTGCACTTTCAGCACCCTTTTGCCCGAGCTAGACCCTCCACTTCCTGATGCTGCACCTGGATCCTGGGACTAACTGCCCCACCATCCCCTCTGCCAGCCTGGGCCTGCTTTGCCATGGCTCAAATTGCTGCTGTCCCCGGCACATGTGTGGATGATGTGGCTGGGAGTAGTTTTCTCCAGCTCAAACTATTCTGGAATGTATTACATTAATTGCACATGTAGATGCACCCATTGTGGATCTGC
The DNA here is from genome assembly GCF_001723895.1 of Crocodylus porosus. Classification (NCBI taxonomy): domain Eukaryota; kingdom Metazoa; phylum Chordata; order Crocodylia; family Crocodylidae; genus Crocodylus; species Crocodylus porosus. Next base: position 37,425,520 of record NW_017728950.1, read on the forward strand.
AAAAAGCACTGTACAGTAGAATACTGCACAGCACAGTAAGCTTTTCATAATAGTACATATACACATGTACCAGCCAGGAGCAAATTTACTCCTGACAGGAGCAGGTCTGGGCAGAGATAATCCTGCCCCGCTCTCCTGCCATATGGCAGCCAGGGGGAGCTGTAGGCTCCACTGGGAGTCAGCCCCAGGCTGATAGGGGACACCAGGATCAGGCCTGGGCTCTGCAGGGTGGGGGGCATCTGTTTTCCAGCCCCACACCCCATGGCTGGGAAACTGTCCCCTCCTCCTCAGGTGTTTCCCAGCTCCCTGCTCTGATTGGCCAAAACAGATGGAAAACAGTTGTGGGGGAGTAGAAATTTCCCACCCCCCTGCCCTGATTGGTCAATCAGGGCAGGGGGCTGGGAAACAGCTGTGAGGGAGGGGGTACTTTCCCAGCCCCCTGCCCTGATCTGCTGATGGGGCAGCTAGCAGTGAGTCCCTGGCTGACTGGGGATTCCCTGTCTAGCCAGGGTGGCCAGGAGCTGTCCCACAATGGGGGCAGCTCCTGAGGGATTCCCTGCCCAGTCAGAGGCTCGCTGCCAGCTACCCTGCCAGTGGGACAGCTCCTGGCTTGACCCTGGCTGAGTGGGGAAGCATTAGCTCCCCACTCCTATGTGGAGCTGGGAGAGCCACAGCACCAGGATATGGGGGAGGTCAGAGAGGGACCCAGACCTCATGCTAATCAGCTCCCAGCTCTTTGTGGGGGGGGGGGTGAGAGCTGAACAGCACCGGGACTGGGCCCTCTGCTGATGTGGCTGACCGGGTCAGCGTCTACACAAGCCATACTGCCTAGTAACTACTGTACAGTAGACTAATTTACTGTACAGTATCTGCTGCTCATGGTTACATGGTGACGGTTTACTGCACAGTACACTAGTCTGTTGCACAGTAAAGCATCTTATGTAGACACTGTAAACTGTGCCCCAAAAAGGGAAGTGGATTCTTTAACAGAAGCAATGCTTTTTAATTGGGAAATGGGATAACTTCTTTTCCAGTATTGTTAATCTCTACTTGCTTTGCAAGGGCAAATGAACTACACTCCAATTGGCAGGGTTTTCAAAACCATTGACTACTGCTTGCTTCATTGACAAAAGAGTCAGGCCACTGATGAACACTACTGAAAATGCTATGTCATGTTTCCAATAAAAATGATGTTAGGAGACAAGATTATAGATGTGAAATATATGTGGAGAAATGAATAGTTTGCATCCATAAACTCTGAATCCAACAATCTGCAAATCTTATAGTTTCCATAGTCCAAGCTCACAGGACAAATTGCTGTGGAAATGGAACTTTAAGACATAAATGTCAATGACCCTTGTTTGTAGAGCCAGGAGCAAATTTACTCCTGACAGGAGCAGGTCTGGGCAGAGATAACCCTGCCCTGCTCTCCTGCCATATGGAGATTTGATTTTCTCATCACTACCAGCTGGAGAAAATCAAAATCTCTGTAGATCTTCCACCCAGTTGGGCTGTGCCCAGAGGAAGAACTCACTTTATCCTTACAAAATCTAGCAGCGGTAATTACCTTGCACTTGCCTGCCATGTCTTGTTGTCACTTCTAGGCATTAGGAGACATTACCCTTTTTAGAATTCACTTGAAGGATATAATAGACTTCTCTTCTCTGGGGCTCCAACCTACCTTTACATCCCAGCCAAACACCACCCAGATGTTCCGATATGGCAGTTCATATTAGCTACCAACAAATGTTCTATTTCTTTGTTGGTCTTTTCTTTTCTTTTGCTCATTATCTCCTTCAATGCTATTTTCAAATAGAAAATGTCCTGGCTACCCCAAAACAGGTCTGTTCATGGTTATGACTGACAGAGAATGGTAACTGTCAGTAGACAACACAGGCTAGGTAAGTAATGAATAGTATCAAGCTCCTGGGATGCTAAGAACTTTATATTCTTTTTCTGTCTTCTTTCTTTTTTTTTTACTTTGAAACCAGTTCTTTCCTGGGCTTTGAGAATGGTTCTCAGTGAAATCAGTCCAGGATATAAAGAAATAGTATCCCAATGAAAGAGAAAGTAAAAACCATGGGAATACACACATGCACACACCCTACAGTTATGCAGTGTATTTACTCATAACTGCATAAAACTCTTAGTCTGTTCAGTGTTTCCCTTCCCCTACCGGGTTTGGCTTCACTCAGCCTTTTCCTCTCTAAGTTACTTAGTTATATATCAAACGCAAGGAAAATAAAAGGGAAAAAACCCCAACCTTTCTTCAGTTGAACTGTCTTCAGCATCTCTCTTTGTCTCTCCCATTCTGGGACTCACCACAGACAAGAACTCTCAGTATACATTCTGAAACTAGAGCTCCATCCCAGCTCAGGGATCGATGCTCCATCTCTTTCCCTTTTTGGAGCTTCCCTCCTTGCTGCTCTGACTGCCGCTCAGACTACACCCTTGATTTCTGTCTCTCTTCTCTTCCCCAGGGCTCACCTCAGTAGAAGGGCATGGGGCACTGCAAATGCCAAACCAGAAGGACCAGAATCTCCTGAAATGGTGTTCCAGCAGGTCCCTTCCTCCCTTGATCTGTCTGGCTTCCTTTTGGTCCAGTAAGTTCCTGTGCTCTCTTTGTTTTTTTCCTGAAAAGGTACAGGACGCCCCTTCACAATATGCAATACTCATTTTCCTAGAATAATAATTTTTTGGGGTGACATATAAGCTACCCCCTAGCCATGAGATCAGTTATCAATTGTGTTTTGGGGTGACATATAATCTACCCCCAAGCCATGAAGATCAGCCATCAACTCAAACTCACTTAAAGGCCTAGAGACTACAAAATTGGTAGGACCCAGCTGCAAAGTCTGAATCCAAAGCCTAACTTTCTCTCAGTTAGAAAGTATTTAGAACTGCAGACAACTTCCTCAGACACTTCCTCAGGCTGATGAAAGGTTTTTAAATCTGAAAGCTTGCTAAAAATTGTTTTCCAACTATTTAAGTTGGTCTAATAAAAGACATTGGATTTACCCAAAGAACCTTGTCTGCCTATGCCCTTAGATCAACACAGCTTCAACCTACACCTCTGTATTTAGAACTATGGCTTTCACTTAGCTTTCTCTAGACAATGTCATTCTCTTGGAATACTTACAGCTGTGTTGGTTAAAGAACTTAGGAACACATGGTGGAGAACCACTTGATAAGTGGAGTTGGTGGGAAATTGGATGAATTGGTCATTCATTTCTCTCCTTATTTTTTGTGGTTTATTTCTGAGTCCTGAGAAGAATATAGAAACTTGAGGCATGTCAGAATGAAACATAATGTAGAGAAAAAGTTACAAACCTCAGTTTAATCAATTTAGATTTGATTAAAGATTTGGATGAGAAAGAGAACACTTATTTTACTTAAATCAAACCACTTCTTCCTCATAACTAATGAAGCAGACTTTGATTTCAGCTGGAATTACCTTATTGTTACTGTGGTGGCCAGATAATGGATGATGGTGGTGATGATTCGCCTTTCCTTTTTGGTCAAGTTATTGTCTAATACAGTCATGTACCAGTTGACATCTTTGCATATTTAGCTAATACTGCAAAAAAACACTAAAATGAATGTTTTTTCACATAAAATGTTTCAAAATGCTGCTTACCAGTTTGTTATTCAATGAGTTCTATGCATCTATCTCCTAGCCCCAGGGGAAAGATATCACTGATAAGAAAATCTCTCCCAGGTATTAGCAAATGAAATACAACATGACATTAGAAAAGATGACTAACACTATATTTGAAACTTTATCCACATCTTTGGAATGACAAACAGCTGCATCTATCAAAAATGCTTTAATAGCATTGAATGGAAAACTGCACACTTTTGGATTCTGCATCACAATAATACACTTGGTTTTGCATGCTTTGAAATTCAATGCCAGTCCTAGTTCTGAGAAACTGTGATCAATGATGTAGTAAGATCTGGGTTCCTAGGGTTCACACCTATTCATTCACATTTACATAAGCAAACGGAAATGGTAAGAACCGTAGGAAACACCATGTAGTTTGCTCAATTTGAATTCAAAATGCACTGGCAAGCAGCAGTTCAAAAGTGCCCTAAATATCTAAACAGAAGAGCTTGCACAACCTCCTCATTCAACAAAATCAGACAATTGTAACAAATCATTACTGGAGCATAGACAGATTTCTTCTGATTTTGAGTACATTACAGATTGAGTGAAAAATTTCACTCAGCTGTAGCCAGATGACGGTAATGTTCAAAGTAAACAAACAAACAAAAACCTTTAGCAGGCATCATTAACATGTGAAAAAGGTCAATCCACCCACACGGACATTGAGCATCAGTCTTATATCAACCTCTGTAACTGCACTTTTCAATAAATGGAAACATTTGCAAGGGTTTATCAAGTGCCTTATGTTAAATGTCAGGAAATACTTTATAACACAGGCAAATTATTGTTTTCAGTAATGGATTTACATAACCCAACCATGCCCTTGTTAACAATACCAGCTTCAGTTAATTTATAACTCTTAGGTTAATTTATCACTATATGGTTGTTCTTTGCTTCCTCACCCCAGTACACAATGCTGCTAACCAAATTAGAAGATGTATCGTGTAATGTTCCTTGAGTTCTCTAATAACCATAGAGCAAATGAGAAGAATAACAACTTGTTTAATGTTCAGAGGAATTATATGGCATGACTAAATCAGCCATAGTTTTACTAACCAACTTTTAGCTAGGGACTGCTTTCAAATTTACATTAATGGTCAAGATTCTTCGGAATTGTGGGTAATATCCTTTATTGGACCAACTGCATGGTTGGGATAGAGGCTTTTGGGTATCACAGTCCCCTCCCTCAGGCTTCTGAGGGTACTGTGATACCCAAAAGATTCTATCCGAACCATGCAGTTGGTCCAATAAAAGATATCATCCATAAGAATTCTTAACCCTTGTATGTTTCCAGCACCATCACGGCAAGGCCACTACCTCAACATTACCAAGATATTGAATACATTATGTAGCCTAAAGATTCCTTAAATCCTGGACACACTTCTTGATGACCTTATATTACTGTGCTTGATACGCTGAAACACCAACTCTTAATGATAAGACTATTTGAAAAAAAAGTTTTTCTTAACATCAGGGTTTGATTAAAAAGCCTTAAGTCCTGTATATTAATCAGCACAAGATAAGACAAGTTATTTTATTTGTGCTTTGGGAGATTTTAAAAAAAATCCTTTTGCTACCTTCATTACTGGCATTTCTCAAATACTGAAAGATAATGGTTACCTTCTTTTACATCCCGGGATGTCATTCTCCCCTTGTACTCAGCCTTGGTGAGGCCGCAGCTGGAGTATTGTGTCCAGTTTTGGGCTCCACAATTCAAAAAGGATGTGGAGAAGCTTGAGAGAGTCCAGAGGAGAGCCACGCATATGTTCAGAGGTCAGGAAAGCAGACCTTACGATGACAGGCTGAGAGCCATGGGGCTCTTTAGCCTGGAAAAGTGCAGGCTCAGGGGTGATCTGATGGCCACCTACAAGTTTATCAGAGGTGACCACCAGTATCTGGGGAAACGTTTGTTCACCAGAAAGCCCCAAGGGATGAAGAGGTCGAGCAGTTATAAACTACTGCAAGACGGTTTCAGGCTGGACATAAGGAAGAATTTCTTCACTGTTCGAGGCCCCAAGGTCTGGAATAGACTGCCATCGGAGGTGGTTCAAGCACCTACATTGTATATTAAGAGTAAATTGGATGTTTATCTTGCTGGGATCCTATGACCCCAGCTGACTTCCTGCCCTTCGGGCGGGGGGCTGGACTCGATGATCTTCTGAGGTCCCTTCCAGCCCTACTGTCTACAAAATCTATGAAAAATTTGTAATTTTTTTTTTATTATTATCAAAACAGATTGATTCATTAAAAGCAGTATTCACTCCAACCCCCCTAGCTGGATTTACAATCTGTGCCATCAATTGCTGTTATAGAGTCACTTTGCCATTATAAATATAATTAATTATTCTACATATGAGATGGAAGGAATTGGTTTGTACTTAGCCCATGAATAGTAAAGAGTATAATAGAAAAGTACACTTCCCAGAGAAAAATCAAACTGTTATTATTGCTTATATCATTTATAATAATTTTATCTGGTGACACAATTAATAATGTAGTCATTAGTACCATGATCATTTTTCCAGGCAACATTTGATGCACTGAATAAAACTGCCCATTACTTCTCTCTTTTAAAAAAGTGTCATGCTATGGACATTTGTTAGTCTTACAGGAAGGTTTTGGGTTACTACAATAAAATATTAGTCTACTCACAGCAGGCTTAATGCAAAGACATGATTGAAAGTATACAAAAATAAAAAATTTAAGGCAAATGCAGTTTCTGTACTTCCCTGATTGTGCATTCTCCCACTTCTACCCTCATTCCTGAGAAAAATTAAACAGAACCTTCTCTCCAGTTAGTAAGAAGGTGTTTATGCAAATGATGGTTACCTTTCAGATGATGATAATAACTAGTATTAAAATATTTACTATTATGGTATCAGCTTTAAAGGTAAGTAGTAGGAAGCTGAAAAGAAAACATGTTTAGAACTACTCTCCCAATTAGCATTGCTAACGCGTGTGCTATTTAATGTAAAAAACTTTTACCACTGTACCTCTTCACTTTCTTTCATGAGGCCTGGATGAGTCTCAGATGAATTCTAACCTCACATTAGGATTACATGCCTAAATAACATTGTTCTATTTTTAAGTTTGTAAATGGAGCATTACACGAGGTGCCTGCAATGTGTACAATACCTCAGAGCTTTAGTAGAGCTAGAATCCACACCATTAGGGCATTCAATTGCTGCAAAAGGTGGGTGGTGGGAAAAAATGAATGGAAAAGATCTGAGGTAGTAAGAGAGGATGGATTCTCTAGCTAAACTTTCTATTGTTGATATTGCCCAACAAATTTAAGTGGTCATGTTAGAAACACTTTTATTGGTACAAGAGGATGTATGGAACACAACCAAAGCAAGACATTGGCTAGTTCTTATGGTGGACATTTTGGAAAGATACTCTAGCAAAAAAAGAGATCAAGACGAGCAATAATTTTTGCTTATTAAAAGCCATTGCTGAAGTGCTTCCCATTTTATAAACCCTTTTGTTATTTGTGGAATGTACACTTAAAATTTATGCATCTCACAGTGGTGTATGCTATTTGGTTATTTATTTATTTTTAACTCATTCCTGCCTCTCTTTCTGAACTTTATAAATATACAAGGAAAGTAATTAATATGACTGTATTTTAACATGCTACTATACTATCAGGTAGTGTCCTTAGCCCTGTGCAGTGTATACAGATGGATTAGGCCTCATTTTAAATGTCCCATTCATTTTCCCTAAAAAGATCTTGTTTGAATCTAAAAAGTTATTCTCTTCTGCATAGACCATGATGCTGTGCACATCGCCCTAGTATCTCAGCATTTGTTTCTGACCAGTTTGCCGCAGGTTGAGGTGATAAGCATAAATTTATAGATCTAGTAGAGGAATGGGTCCCTCTAACCAAGCAAATGCTATCCTTCTTCTGGTTTATTTTATTTCATTTAGTCCCTTGCACTGAACACTACTGAGTCCCACATTCCCTGTAGGTATACTGCAGGGCATCTCCAGATAAGGATGGAGCAAAACCATTCTTTTGCAGAATCCTGGGTATGTCTACATGTGCATTTACTGTGCAGCAAGTGGTTTTTAGGCCGGTGTCTACACGTGCCACCATTAATGCCTTAAGGTGCTGTAACGCAGCTAGCTGGGCAACTGTGTTAGTCAGCCCTGGGCAGCACCCTGGACAGCCCCAGCCCCAACTTCTTCCCCATGTTCCTGCCTCCGGTCTGAGGAGAGCAGGCTGGAGCTCAGAGCACGGGGTGGTGCGCTGTCACCAAGTGCCACAGTGTGTGCTGCTACAAATGCTGGAGCTGCAGTTTGAGCGGCAGGGAAAGGCCCCCCAGGACTCCCTGCAGGGGGAGGGGGCAACACAGTGCGGGCAGAGCTAAGGTGTGTTATCTGTCTGCAGTGTCTGGTGCTACTTTCCCTGCCCGATGGAGTGAGCTGCTCTGCTTGGCTTAGCCTGAGCAGGGTGGGGGCTGCGTCTGTTCCCAGCTCCCGGTGCTGGTTTCTCTGCAACACCTACCTCCACCCCAAGTATGTGCTGGGTTTCCCTGCTGTCAGGAAGGCTGCTGCACAGTAACTATGCATGCGTAGATGCACCCGCTGTGTTCCAGAAAAAAGTTCTGGAATAAACTGGTTGACTCCACTATACAAAAAACTTTGGGGTTCTACAAAATGACTTTAATCCATATGCCACCATGTTAGGGAAATAATTCTTTAAGACATATTATTCAAAATGATTAAAACTAAATTGGGACCATAGTAAAAGTCTTTTGAAAGGAGGGCACCCTAACTGTAGCACCAGTTACAGTTTAAATGGGTAGATTAATCTCTGGTAATTAAAAAACCCCAAACTATTATGACTATTAAATCCAGTCCACATGTAAAGTGAAAGGGAAATACAAATGTAGAAAGCAAATCTCTTGAGCTTTCTTGCCGAAATACTTTTATTCCTGTCCTATGTTTGAAAAGGGAGTTGATTTTCTAAAAACAAAAGCTAAAGAATTTCTTTTTGTCCTGGAATATGACAGAACATAGTATCTGTTATAAAAGCATCTCAGTGTTTTAGGAATCTGAATGAATTAAACCTCACAGCACCATTACCAATGAGGGAATAACCAAGCAACAGTCAATGTAATTGACCTATTCAAATTTACACAATAAGCCTGTGCTCAGCTCACAAGAGAAACCAGAACTTGACCCCTTTACTCCTCATTATTGATATTAAGATCCAAAATGAGGTCAGGACCACAAGTTACAAGCAATAGCTTTGCAATCAAAATAGGCAAGAAAGATAACGTATGGGAGGAAAGACACCAAAGAAGAGGGGGAAACCGAGTTACTTACAACCAGTGTTAGAGCCAGGACTAGAACACAGATCTCCAGCTCTGAAGTCTTGCTCACTTGCCTCTCATTACTTCCATACAGAACATAGTTTTAGCCAATTCTTCCTTTCTCTGTGATTGAGACTTAAGGCTTGTACATGTTTATGTTTGTTTGGTGCCAATTATACTTCAAATATAAATAAATAAATAAAATATACAGACTATATGGTATAGCCAGACTGTTCTTACTCTGGATGTAAACTAGAAGTGAGCAAAACTAGAATTTCTGTTCTGTGAGAAAATCCAGCTAATCCAATGAAAATGTTGGTTTTCATCCTGAATGTGATTTTTGTGGAAAAAAATACTCCTGAAAAAATTCAATTTAGAAATGTCAAAACACTTCTGTTCAGGAGTATAATTCCTTGTGGTTTTTGTTGAACTGAATTAAAAAGAATAGTTTGGGATCCATTCAATATTTAACTGCATGTGCCTGAAGGTGTTGCATGGGTCTCATGACAGTTATAGTCTCAGGTGGGGAGGAAGTGGGGTGCAGAAATCATGGGAGATACAGTCTGAGTAAAGTTGTTCGTTTGTGGGGCAAAATTAGAAGATGGGGCACCTATACTACAAATCCATACTACAACTCCTTGAAGACCTCATGTTCTTAGTTTAATATTTAATTGAATCCAAATGAAATATGTTTTGTTTCAAGTCACCAAACTGAAAAGTTTCAAGGCAAGCAGAACTGATCCAAAATTAAATGATGTCAGAAAATACGTTTTTTGGAAAGCTGAAATTTCCACTGAGGAAAGGACTGATTTTGCAGAACTTGTTTTTCATTAGAATGATTTTTTTATGGAAATTTCCTGACCAGCTCTCATGGAACCCCACATATTTACTTTTCTGGTCTGCGGGCATGTCTACACATTCAATAATGTGCCATGGTTACTGCACATTATGTTTAGTACTTGTATAGCCAAGTACTAAATCAATGCACAGTAATCAATGCCACCACACAGTAGTGCCAGTGCATAACTTCTTAGTGACATTACTGTGCAGTAGCCTAATAATACTGTGCACTAGTGTATTGGCACTGTTTCTGCCATGACATGCTACTGCACAGTATTGTTATGTTACTGCACATTTAGTGTCTCGCAGAGATGCACCTCCTGAGGGTTGCCCTCTTACCCAAAGCCGACCCAGACATAGCTTCTAGAGCAGGGGGGGTACTCTGGCTCCTTCCCAGTCTGAAACCTGGGCCTTCCAGTCCCTCACCCTCCCTATTTGTTCCACAGCTCTGACTTAAGGAGCAAGCATTCAGTTCAGCTCCCAAGACAGGGACTTTATCCTTTCTTGGGGAGAATAAATGCAACCCAAAATTCTAAGTAGCAGAACAGAGTGGTCCTTCCAGGCAGAGGTTCTCTGCCTCTTCCAAAGAGTTATATAGTTCCTCGGGGCACATCTACACATGCTCATTTAAGGCTCTTTAGCTCAATTTAAGGTGCATTAAGGGCATGCATCTACACACGAGCACCCTTAATGAACCTTAAAAATGGCGATTTTAGACTATACATGCCTAAATTTGATACCTGAAACAGGCATGAATAGCTAATGCAATCTTCATAGTTTCATAAGAAGGAAGTAATTTTGACCACCTGAAACCTGAGCTACTGCTCCTGCCTTGTCCAAGGTAACTTGCATCATCATAGACCCTCACAAGAGAGCTGAGAGAGAACTTGCCAGCTAACAACTGCCTGCCCAGAGAAGTATTCCATCTATTGACTGTGAAATTCTATGAAATAAGGACATTCATTTCTACCATCTTTCTCCTGATGCTTAATGAAGGGTATTTGTTCCCAAAAGCTTGCAATTAAAGAATTTTTTTTGCAAAAATCTAGTTGGTCTAATAAAAGATATCACCTCTACCATGAGCCCTGATTCCTTTTAAAGCACATTAACACACATGTATACACGTTCAGGTGCATTAATGCTGTGTATGGAGCAACTTGAAACCAACTTCAGGCCCACATCAGTCTGCGTACACAGCGTTAATGTGCTTTAATGTGTGTACATGTAGACTTGAGTCCTGAAGACATGTACACATGAATGTGCCACAGCACTGGGTGTTTTTAAAAGTGCCCAGCACTGCACTGTGTGCATTTGTATAAATGGCAAAATGTGCGTCAGCACTGAGAAAATGGCAGCAGCATGCTTTTGAACTAAAACACATTGAAGGTGTGAGGTGTTAGCTCAAAAGCATACCACTCCCAGAAAGTCTTTTGAATGCTCCCAGAGAGCAATGACTTTCCCAAGAATAACTAAATGTCTGTGTAGTGGGTTGTCCAGTTACACCACACAGTCTTTTATTTCCCTGGGTGATCTTGCCCACAGATCACAAGACGTAAGTCTGCAAGCATAGGGGACTTACACACGTGGGGAATCTATCCCACTAGTGCTGGAAATCCAGTGCATCAAAGCAGACTGAATTAATAGAGTCTACTCGAGCATGTAAACTGATGTGCATAGGCAGCCTCACACATCATATGCATCAGTAGTGCAACACACATCACTCCTGAGAAAATGGTGGCAGTGGGCTTTGAACTAAAACACATTCAATGTGCTCTAGTTCAAAGTGCACCGCCACCATTTTCTCAGGGCTAACATGTGGTGCAACACTGATACATGCGTTTCCAATGCAGCACTGGGTGCTTTTATTAGTGTGGCTTGCTAATTAAAAGTGCCTGGGGCTGCATCAGGAACATGTGTAAAAATGCCCATCAAGTACAAACAATAAAGGGTTAAACCAAAGCCTACAGTCTTTTCCCAGACCGGGAGAGAGTACCTGACTCACTGCTGCATCCCCTAGTGTCACAGCCATTCCTCTCTCCCCTTTGTTCTCATCTCTGGAAGCTTTTAACTTCCTCTAGGTCAGCCAATTATCCTCATCAGCTGGCCTAGTCCTCTCCTTGGCAGGCCAGTAATCACTTTCTTGCAGCCTGCAGCTGGGATGCAGCCCCTGAGATGTGCCACCTGTTACAGTCTGTACAGAGCCTTTGCTGATGTGTGAACAAAGCTATTCAAGTCTTCTTTCATCCCATATGCAGGCAACTCTGTGACTTAACCCTTCATTCACAATACACAGGCTAATATAGCAAACTGAGACATACTATATAACAACATGAATGTAGTTGACAGAAGTATCACCAGCACAATATATCCCAAACTCCATCACACCAGCTCTAACATAAATCTTGTTTTAAGAGATGGCTGACATTAGATAAAACAGGAAGAAAATATTTTTAATCAACACTTGTTGTTCCAAAGATATTTAAAAATGGCAGGATTTGTAGTGCTGCTATTCCAGGGTGTAGGTAATTGAAAAGTTCAAGCCCAAACCTCCATGTACAATAACATTATTTGACCCTTGGGACAGGTAAGAAAGAAACTATGTAGCTACTATGAATATGAATGAATTCAGAAGAAGAATATCTATATATATATATATATATGACTTATTCATAATCAAACTGTATGCAGAAACATACCTGGGTTGTCTGGTTTCCTTGCATAATATAACTTCCCTCTATGGTTAATTTTATGCTAATTTTATCCATATTAAATGACACCCGTTATGAATCCAGAGTAAGCTCAATATAACAAACACTCATTTTTAGCATTTTCAAACAGCAGGAAATGATTATTATTATTATTATACAGCAAACGGACAAACTTTATTCTACCAAACACCCTCTTTTAATGAAGCTTTCTGAGTCCCTTGTGGGCTCACTGCAATTAGACTGTACTGTGTTTAAGTTCTCGTATTCTCTAGGATCATGAATTCTTAAGAGAATGAGCATTCTTCATCCTCCAGTTTCACTAGCCAGCATGTAACACTTCATCAAATTGTATAGCAAATATGTAACTTTTTAGAAGTAAATTCTGAAATCCAGAAATGGAGGCTGCATGTATAGCTTGCCTGCACTTCAGAAAATCATCCATGACGTCTGTTTATTCAAAAAGGCTGATAGAAAAGCAGCTGCCCAGGAGAATCTTAATTTGCATGCAAAGTGAAAATGAGTATTGTCAGGCAAAAGGCAAGGTAGGTTTGCAACTTATAAACTAACCAAAGTAGATATATATATATATATATATCCACATAAACTTCCAATGTTTCCTTGCAAACTGGAAGGTTACAGAAGTTGTAGCAAAATTAAAGGATGCACTTCTTTTTCATTTTCTTACTCTCTCTCCTCTTTCTTTTTCAATACATCAGGAAACAACTTACATACCAGTGTATTCTAATCTCAGAAGCAATTGGCAAGTTGCCATCAGAGTCCTTAGTAAATAAAAGATGTGAAGACGTCTCAAATGCACAATGTGAAGCCAAGGTGATGTATCAGAGAAGGATCACCAGGTTAATAAATTTACTGAAGATTCACATCACCAGTTGATTCACCATTAAAGAAGGGTGTAAGTTGAATAATGAGGCCTTGGAAAACAGACACACCTATTACCACTTACTGTCATCTTACTGCCTGGCACCAGTTTGCTGTAGTCTTCATGAAAAATTGTACATTGTATCTACTTTAATTCTATCCTGTGCCTTACATGAAACTCATATTTGTAATCTCTTTGTCACAATCTCCATTTCAGACCCTTTTTAGAATCATGAGACTATAATATATTCTCTTCATTCACAGCTTTCAGTAAATACTGTCTCCCTCTCTCTCGCTTAACAAGTGTCAGTAATTACATGGAGGACTATTTTGAATAAAATTGTGGAGATAGCATTAATTAAAGAAATATTGCTGCCTGTCATTTCAATAGAGCTGGGTTAGCTAATTATATGGTTCACTGGTACAGAGAGAAAAAGGGGGAAAGGGAATGTGTGTGTGTGCATGTGTGTGGTAGGGGGAATCTAGCATGGAAGTTTCTAAAGAAATGAGCACTTTTTGTATTATGGAGAGACTTGCACATATTCAAGGATAGCAATAAGAATATTATACCTATGTACAGCCTTGAGTTTGAAGCCCTGCTCACAATTGTGTGCTAATGGTAGAATTAGGTTGACCAGCACACAACACCTCTGGTAGTGCATGAATATTACACATCTAGGAATTCAGTATAGATAATGACGTTACTGAAAGCTGCTATTTGTTCTAGGAACAAGCTGTTGAATTTTGAACATGCCTAGTAAGGCAGTTAACTTCCTCAGTTGTATGAAACTGGCTATTAGCCTATGAGGATGTAAAGCACAGTTTTATTGAGTGCACAGGGGCTTTTATCATTAGCCTTGTAGTTACGTTTACTGGGTGAACTGACAAGACAGCAGCAATAAGAAAATCCATGACTGCAATGTTTCCAGTAAGAATCATAGTATTACAAACATAATCTAAAAGGAGTATGTGAACTGCATCAGAGAACGTAAGAGAGACTTTTTGGGGGGGAAATGCTGAGCTTTCTTGCTTAATAGTGTCAGTTGGAAAAAGAAATAGCTGTGCCAGTAAAATACACAAGGGAATCAGTGCTACTTATTACTCCATTTCCTTTTGAAGTCATCTTCTCATGCAAAGCTTCAGAGACCTGCTCTACTAGTAAAGACTGCCTTCAAAAAACTCTCATTATTATTTATCAAAATAAACACATTTTAATTTCTAATGAGGCACAACTTTTTAGGTTGCAGTTTCTAGAACTTGTTTCCTATTTCTATGGTAGGCTACAAAATGCATGGTGATAAAATGATTTATTTAATTCTTTACCCCCCTTTAGTTTTATTTATTTCTAATTTACTGTTCTAAAAATAGGAAGGAATGACAAATGAGAAGTGGAAAACACCAAAAGGACCAGAAAAATGAAGAGGTTTTTTTAGAAAGTCAAACAAAATAATTCTGTAAAACCTTATGGTACTGTAGAGTGGTTGCATGGGACACAGTTGTCTATTGACAGTGTGTATCTTTACACCAGAAATAGCCCTTCCATTTATCCCAAAGCTTTGACACAAGGAGCAGACAGAAATTATGTTTGTTGGGCAATCATCCCTTGGAAGTGCTCTTAAGTCATTCCCAAACAGAAAAGCATGACTGAAAAATGCTCTGATCACACAACAAATTAACCCTCATTATGTCAGGGTCCAAATGAAGGTACTCCAAAGTGAAGCACCTTCATTGGCTTCTGTCTGCTTCAGCATCTGGGTTGAAGAAGCCTACCGCCATTCCTGGTGCTGTCTCAGTGTGGGAGGGGGAGAACGCAGTGGAAGGAGGTCCATTTTGGGGTTTACCCAAGTTCACAGAAGGTGGGAGTGGGTGGATTGGAGACCTCACAAATGCAGGGCTCCAATCCACCCACATCACTCCGCTCCAGTGAAGTTAAGCAAATCCCAGAATGGACCTCCTTCCCCTGCCTTCTTCCCCTCCCATCCTGTGAGAGGGCTGGATCTGTGTGGGAGGCACTGGTGGAGCTAGGGGAAGAGGCTGCAGACCTGCAGCTTCTCTTGCTGGATCAGCTCCAAATTGGAGCCCAGTTCCCCATCCTCCTGACCCAACAGCTAACATCTGTTTGGTTAGGAGGGTCAGTCTAACTCATTGCACTTTCTGTGAAGCACCATGAGCTGGGGGAGCTGCACTTCCATCTGCACCTTCAGTCAAAACAGACACTGGATAATCTTTTACACACTTAGCTTGAAAGACATTTCACTCAAATTAAGCCCAATTGTCCCAGGGAAAATGTATTATCTTGGTAATTCACAGGTACTTAAAGTGAGACAATGGAGAATAAAAGGCTTTGTCCTGGATGGAATTTCAGTCTGTTTTTAGCTTATGGTTTAGTACAGGGATTTTCAACCTTTAAATGTACCCCTGGTGGCCAGATGTGGAGCGGGGTGGGGGGATGCAGAGTGGCGGTAGTGGGTGGCAGCAGCAACCACTTAATGCAAGCTTCCCTCCCCCGCATCCGGCTGGCCAGGCGGCACTTGTGTGACCTTGCCCCCACTGGCCCCACTCATGGGAGGCAATGGTGTGGCATGGTGGTACTCTGTCCCCACTGATGCGCGTGTACCCCTTAGGGCCTTCCCAAGTACCCCTTGGGGTTTAGTATATATGGATGCTTGTATTTATAAATTGAGTACTTCATCCTGCATGCTTTTACTTAGGTAACATCCATGAGTACTCCCTGAATGAGGCATGCAATATAAATCCTAAATTATAAGCAATGCTATTACAGAATGAGTACCTAGTTTATGATATTACACAAATCATGCAACTTCAGAAGCTAGGGCCATATCACATTTTATTTTTCCAAGTCAGCAAAATCGTCTTGAAGTGCCTCATGCTGTTGCTCCTCTAAAGGATTCTTTCCAGAGACTTTAATGTGCCTTGGCTCACACACATAATCTTTCAAACAGTAGTATGAAAAGACAGGAGCTCTGAACTT
This sequence comes from Crocodylus porosus, assembly GCF_001723895.1. Classification (NCBI taxonomy): domain Eukaryota; kingdom Metazoa; phylum Chordata; order Crocodylia; family Crocodylidae; genus Crocodylus; species Crocodylus porosus. The sequence goes on from NW_017728950.1 coordinate 37,441,924, forward strand.
GACACCTATGTAAAAAATAGATAAACATTACTTGACACTATCAGAAATTACACTAAACTTGTTCACCAAGAGAGGTCCTGATATCATGTTGACATCAGGATTAAGTATAGTATGCTACATAACAACATTTAAGTTCATACCGACTTCCAGTGGAATAAAATTTAAGAACCTACATAGAGCCACAAAAAGAACAATTTGGACCTACAGCAGTAGCAATCAAATCTGGAGCAGGAGTGAGATAAGGAAGTGCTCCAGTACATTTTTGATGAACTGGGCCCTGGAATGAGCTCAAATCTAAACAAATACCCATAACAAGAGAGAGTGAATAGATCAAAAGATAACTGTGATAATAGATGTGACTATTGCGATAGGCAAGGATTCTTGTGAGTGATATTTTTCACTGGACCACCTATATGGTTGTACAGTTGCGACTATTGGTTATTAAGTTCTCAAAAAAGCAATATAAATTGTACACACTTTCTCTCCCCTCAGTACACACAGCACATTCTACTTTGTAAACTTACACAGAATATAATTTGGTCCAGTCAACAATATAAATACAAAATGTGTGGCAGCCAGCTGGATGACAGCACTATGGAAAAGAACTTGGGAGTCTTTGTAGGTCATTTACTCATTATGATTCTGCAGTGTGATGTAGCTACAGAAAAGGCAAATGTGGTTTTGGGACGCATCAATACAGGAAACCCTCACTATTTGCGGGTTCAGCATTCGTGGTTTCAAATATTTGCATATGCTGATACCGCTTCTTATACATTTAAAGGAGCTCCTTGGGAGCACCGTGCTTGCTAGCACCAGGTTCCCACGATCACTGGCACAGCCATTCTCCCCTCCCCCCCCAGCAGCCAGGGATACTGAGTTCATGAATGCAGATGGCATTCATGAATGCAGTGCCTTATTCATGGATTTCACCATTCATGGGGGATAGAAGAACGTATCCCCTGTGAATGGTGAGGGTCACCTGTAGAAGCATTAGGTTTAAGACATGGGAGGTGATACTGCTTTATGCAGGTTAGGCCTAACCAGGCATTATGCAGGTATCAAATTTACACTCAAGTTGGCATAAATCACTATATTTACTGCACAATACGGGCATGCATGTGTAGATGCGCACCTGTATTGCACAGTGATTTTGGTTACTATGCTGTAAATGTGCAAGTGTAGATGTGCCAACTGATCACCATATATGGGTCAGGAAGGAATTTTCCCCCTATAGTCAGACTGATGTGGACTGTGGGGGTTTTTGCTTTCCTCTGTAGCATGGGGTGTAGCCCTCTACCAGGGTCCTATTGAATATATACCAAGGGTGGGCAAAATGGTAGATCCAGCCAGAAGCCAGACTCCATTGCCCAACAGCCCCTACCCGCATAGCTGGGGCCAGTCTCCATGGAGACCCCAGCCACTGTGCTGTGATAGTGTGCAGGTGGCAGTTCACAGCCCTGCCCTGGCTCCTTGCAGCAGTGACAGCTTGGTCCCAAACTGTGGCAGAACCGTTATCCGCTGCCTACATGCCTCCACCTGGAGTATGCAGGTGGCAGATCATGGCTCTGTCCTGGCCCTGGACCAAGCTGACCCACCACAAATCCCAGTGGCTCTGGAGCAGCCTCCTGCCCTGCCTGTGTGGCTGGGGCCAGCCTCTCCAGATCCGGCCCACAGACCGGACTTTGACTGCTCCTGGCATATACGTGGTTTGATCAAAAAGTTCTCAGACTTGATGTTTGGGGTATTGTTCATCAGGAATTTGTACCAAGTGGTCAAACAATCAATCAGGCCTTTTATAAAGAGGTTTTGATTTGATTGTGGGATAAAGTTAGAAAATACCGCCGCGAGCTGTGTGAAAATGGTCGATGGTTTCTGCACCATGACAATGCTCCTTCACATACTGTTGTCTCCATTCAAGAATTTTTGGCTGAAAAAAACGTTCCTGTGATATCACACCCTCCGTATTCACCTGACCTTGCCCCATGTGATTTTTTTCTGTTCCCAAAAATCAAAATGAAGCTGAAAGGAAGGAGATTTGATGACATTCCAACCATCCATAAAAATGTGAAAGCAGAACTCAAAAAAGCTCACAGTTGAAGACTTCCAGCATTGCTTCCCAAAGTGGCAGGAACATTGGGGCAAGTGCATATTATCTGGGGGAGATTACTTTGAAGGGGACAGCTCATAAAAATGTTGTTTATACACTATTCTTTAAAATAAAGGCTAAGTCTTAGAAGTTTTTGATCACCCCTTGAACTGACAACCCTTTATAGAAGTAGGAAACTGACTGACTGCCATAGTTCCCTTGCTTTATCTGTAGTAGGCTCAGGTGTTATACCTGTTTTGTGTCAGGGCTGATAGTAGTCTTATGCAGAGTTAGATTATGGATTGTAAAGGACAGTTGGGACAGAGATGATCCTGCTTCGGGAAGGGGGTTGGACTAGATGGAGGTCCCTTCCAGCCTTACTTCTCTATGACTCTATAAGTGAGTAAAACTGAACTTCTCTTTATGTTAACCCCTCAATACACTATGTTTCTGGTATACCATGGCCAAATTCTTAATTCTGAGGTGTTAATGAACACAACTGTAGCAAAATCAGACAACCAGGGTGCAGACAAACATAACATTGGAATCATTCTAAGACTGTCACTGACTGGGATTTACTAATGTCCCTGGACAGAAGTCTTTGCACATACACAGCTAAGGATTCTAAGTAGAACCCTAACCTTTCAGGTTGCCGAAGTGCTACCAGAGGGTGAAAGAGTACGTAGAACATCATGTCTTTCAGGGGTAAATACCTGGAGTTTTCCCCAGAATTTTCTAGAGGATGGAGAAAGACTGGAGCAGGGAGTTAGCGTGGAGGGTGTTGCCAGGTGTTTGGGGGCTCTGTATCCCATGCTCGTTCTCAAGTGGCTGGGTGCTCTGGACTCCCAAGAAAAACTTCCTGGCTTTTCCAACCCTTATGTGTGGGATGGAGCCAGGAGGGAAGCACAAGGGATGAGGAACAAAACAGCTAATGTGCTAATTCACTTTACACTGAGCATAGACTTGACAGCCATTCTAGTCTGTTAAAGTGCCCATTGTGCAAAGGCTCTGTTTCTGTACCACAATGACTCAGAAATTGCCATGTGTTTACTGTTACAGGCACACCCACACACCACAAACGGGGCCACAAAGGTCCCTCCCCTCCAAAACCCCATGCTACCCCAAATAAGCCAAATAAGCACAGCTTCCCTAGTAGTGACGTGAAACAGCCACAGAGGCTTTCTGCTAGGGCTGTGTGAAACAGCACCATTTCATTTTGACTTCTGTTTCACCATTTCAAAGGGACAATGTTACATTTCATCATTTCATTTCAAAGCACTCTTCCATTTCGTTTCATCTAACCCGTTTCACTGTTTTGATGTTTTGCTTAGTGAATCATGAAAATGCCTATAACTCTGTCATTTGTTCCTTGATTCAGATGAAAGTAGCAGGGATGGTAGCCCATTCCGAGAGCATGATGTTTGCCAAGTTTCAAGGAGATAGGTGTCGGGGTTTCTGGAAAACTGCACCTCAAACTGCAAAAAGCAAAACTCATGTCACTTGCCAGCCCTGGCCAGTGTTTCTCCCCTGCCTCCCACCACCAGGCTCAGATTGAAGTGCAGCCTGGTGGCAGGAGGTGGGGAAGAGCCAGGGCTGCACTCTGAGTGGCTCCACCAGCCCCCCAGACCTCAGCCTGGTGCTGGGAGGCAGCAGAAGCGCCAGTAGCAGAGCCACTCAGAGTGCAACTCTGGCTCCAAGCGTAGCCCTGGCCAGTGGTTCTCCCCCACCTCCTGCTGTCAGGCTCAGCTCCATGGGGAGATTCTGTCCCCAACTAGCTCTGCAGTCCTCCTCTTTTGGTTGCCAGCCACACCTCAGTGTTAAATAATTTGGGGAAGTTGCCTCACCTCAGACAGGGTTAGGTGGATTTAAAGCCAGATGTCACTGCCTTGTCCTTATTTAGGCTCAGAAGAGGTGGGTTCAGGCCCCCGACTTTGCTGACTAGAAGTTTCCTCAGTCACCTGGCCAACAGTCCTTAACACATTCTTCTAGGGTCTTGAACCTAGAAACTTTGGTGCTTTGTAGCAATGCTTCAACCTCCAGGCCAGTTTGATGGGCTCTAAACCTTTGCTTCTCTACCAGGTCCTAGGCCTTACAAGAAACACTCAGACCCAGCTAACAGTTCATTCAAGCCAATTCCCACATCTCACTACTCTGCTATATGGACTCCACATCACTCCTTATAGCTGAGCACATTCTAATGGTTGTTGAAAACAGATTTTTAAGGAACTGTCATCTAGGCTTGTGTGAATAGAGAAGTATTCAATTTGGATTCAGAGGACAGAGATTTGATTCAGAGATTCAGATCACTGTCCCAAATCAATTTGGCCAAATCGGCTTCGGAAGATTTGGCTCCGATTCGGAGAGATTCGGCCATAGAGTATAAGGGGAAAATCACTGAAATACCTATAACTTTGTCATTTTTTGGCTTATTCAGATAAAAATTGTTGGGATGGTAGCCCCTTCTGAGAGCAGGAAGCCTGCCACATTTCAAGGAGCTAGGCACAGGGGTTTTGGGGAAACTGCACCTCAGGGTGCTGACAAGGAAAACTCATGACATGGGTGACAATGTGTATGTGTTAACACATGCCCTCACTGGCGCTGGGGCCTCTACATGACATGGTAGTGTGCCCCAATGAGGCCTCTATTTCCCTACAGCCACATAGATTCACTGATTATTAGGGGCTGGAAGGGACATTGCAGATCACTGGGTCCAGCTTCCCCCTAGCTCTAGGCAGGAAGACAACTGGGGTTAGGTGACCCCAGTGAGGTGACTGTCCAGTCTCCTCTCAAAAACCTCCAAGGTAGGTGACTGCAGCGCCTCTAGAGGGAGTTTATTCCACAGTCTGCGCACCCTGACTGTGAAGGAGTATTTCCTGGTATTAAGCCTGAAGCGGCCTTCCAGGTGTTTGTGTCCATTGGTCCCAGTCTTCCCCAGGGGTGCCCTTGTGAACAGTTGTTCACAGAGCTCCTGATGCATTCCTCTGATATAGCGGTAACCACTATCAAGTCTCCTCTCAACCTTCTCTTCTTTAGGCTAAAGAGGCCCAGGTCCCTCAGCCTGTCCTTGTATGGCTTGCCTTGCAAGTCTCTGATCATACGGCTGGCTCTTTTCTGGACCCTTCTCAAATTTTTCCACGTCCTTATTGATGTGCAGCACCCAGAACTGGATGCAGTACTTCAACTGTGGTCTCACCAGTGCTGATTACAGTGGGAGTTTCACTTCCTTAGTTTTACACGAGATGCATTGGTTGATGCATGCCAGAGTGTTGTTTGCCCTCCTGACAACCACCTCACACTGACAGTTTATATTCATATGATAGTCAATCATTACTCCTAGATCCCTTTCGGCCCTGATGCAAGTCAAGCTGTCACCACTGAGCTTGTCTGTATGTTGAGGATCGTTTGCTTCCAGATGAAGCACCTTATACTCGGAAGTGTTAAACTTCATCTGGTTCCAGTTTGCCCAACTCTCGAGCCTGTCCAGGGCCGAATCAATTCAGACATTTTTTGTCTACTCCCTCCTGATTTGATTCGGTTTCATAGATTTGGCCTCCAAATTGGGCTGAATCTTCTCCAAATTAAATTGTGGACTGAAGTTTCACACAGCCTTATTGTCCTACCCTCTGGGCTACCAAACAACGTTCCAAACATAAAACCCACTTGGGCCCAAAACCCCCCCACTGCTGCAGTGATCCACTCATCAATTCCCCATGTGCTCCCCAGGCATTGCTGGCCAGCTTCTGGGTGTCGCTCCCCTCCCCCTGAAGGGTTGTTGGTCCTGGCTCTCTTCTCTCTCTGCTGCCAGCCAGGTCCCCAGCTTTTATGCCTCTTGGTCCTTCCCCCTTTCTGGTCACCTGACTCAGGCCAGTGGGCCCACCACAGGAATTTCTCATTATGAGTGTGCAGTCTCCAGGAGGGGTGGGCCATGAGCTTGTTCCCAGCTTCTCTCTTCAACCCTTCTAGCTCAAAAGGTCATCTCTCCATAGTAACAGGGGTGAAACCCTTCATTACAGGGATGGACAAAAATCTCTAACTTCTGCTCCTTCCAAAATCCTGTGCCTGAAATCCCTTTACTTCTCTCTTACTCATAATTGTATTGCATAAGGCTCCTAACTGGCAATCATGCCATAAATCTTATGATATTTTACAGTAGCCCAAGTTCCTGAAGTGAAGTCATTATGTGAGAAACTGAGATCCAGACTCACAAAGGTATTTAGCCTTTGATGGAAAATTAGGCATCTAAATACCTTTATGGTCTGGTTCTCAGCTTTCATTCAATGTAATATAAGTTTTTTATGACTGTGGATAGAAAACATGAACCCCATGACTCAAAAAGTAGAATAAAAATAACAGCCACAGATTAATTATCATCATTTTAGAGGTTGATTTGTATTTTAAAAATTTTGGAAAGCAATTCCAATTGCATATTCACATGTTCATGTCCTCTTCAGTCATATCTGGAGTAATCTTTTGTATATATGGAGTGATAGTTCCTTGTTCTTTCCCCAGATTTGAATAGTTGGGTTCTTCTTTTCATGTCCTGTCTGAGATTGTTGATGAAAGGTATTTAGCAGAATTCTCAGATTCGTTAAAATCTGACAGGGCTGCAAGATGAGCACTTCTGCTCTGGCCATTATGGCAGTTGGAATCAGAATTGTGTAGCAGAAGGTATAGAAACTAGAAACAAAATTCTTTATAAAGTCAGAATCTTTTGCATGCACCATATACCATAGGGAAAGAAAAAAGTTCTAATCTATAGCCAGGATTCAAAATGCTACAAAACTTTGAGGTTTGGAACAATACGAGCATTCACAATTAAATTTTGCAATGATTTCCTATCACCATAGCAGCCCAAGTCAAAACCATGGACCTCAACCCTTATTTGTTGAGTGCAGAAATATACCCCAAATCTGAACTTTGCAGCTCTCTCTTCTCTATAGAAATATAAACCAGAACAAAATTCAAGCACCTAAACCTGGTGAGGGATCCAAAATTGATAGTTTGGATCTGAATTTTGCAGCTCAGGCCCACCACAGGAATTTCATGAATAATAACAACTTAAGAAGAAACTGTATATGTTCTTTAGTTGTATTTTCTTTGTCATCTTTCACTCCAAGGCAATGTGGCTTGCATATAAAATAAGTAGTAAAATGCACTTTACCTATCTTAAAATTTCTAGAGTATGATCATTAAATTGGGTGTCTCTGTGCTGTAACGTTTAGGTTAATTGAACCTCTTTGACATGTAATCCCTTAGGTCTCAAGTACTAAAAGTTCAGAATAATTTACCATGTCAGATATATGTTTGTTCCTTTAAAACGCCAAGACAAAAACAAGGACATTCCTTTTCTGAGCTCCTTGTCATGTTTTAACTGTAATGCTATTCCCATTTTTGCTTTTGTGACACTATGATGCTTTGGAAGTAAATTTGTTTCAAGCACTGAGACATAGTTAACATGCACAAGGCAGGTTTCTAATAAGGGCAAACAACATTTCCTATAATGAAAAATATTTTTCTCCACAGGGGTCAGAGCAACGTTTGATTTGATAATTCTGATTTGATTTCTGATTTTATATTTTACATATGTATGTAAAAATCAAACCAAATTCATAGCCTCTGAGGGTTAAAAAACACTTTATTTATATCCCCCAGATCCCCTGGGTTTCAAAAATACTATGGTTACCAAGTCAAGCTCCAGAGGTTATAATTGAGATTTAAAGTTACCCAGGTTCCATAATTCATACGCATTGTGATACAGTCTCTAGTTACATGATCACACACATTGTTTCCCTGGGATACTGTCTCATTCAATGCAGAAATTGTAAGGTGTTTAGTTCATGAGAAGCTAGTCAACATTTTATTTTATCCTTATTGTTTATAGAGTGGCTGAAGTCCTTGCTGCACGCTATGCATTCTCTGCCCAGAAACAGGAACTTATTCTCCGGCAGCATTTTCTGTGACACTATAATGTCAGTGCTTTATGAACACTTACTGCCTTCTTGGTTACGTACTCTAGCTCTAGACTTCTTGTCCAATCTAAACTTCCCCTCTTCTGAACGTCTCATAGCACTCCCATTCTCCTTGCTTTTCCAGTCCTACTTTCCCCCTCTAGGTTCAGCATCCAGTTCCAATTGCCCTGCCACTCCAGTTCTCAGTTCGCACTCCTCTATGCACTCATGTCAGACTCCGATCAAGCCTAAACTCTCTCACCCCCTAAATCAACCTTTGCTCTTCTTCTAATCTCATCCTGCTCCTACGCAAAATTCTTTGTACAAGCTCCTGCCCAGAGCTTAAAAAAATTGTGTTTGAAGAAGCCATCCAGCATGAAAAAATTCTAGCCCAAATGCTTGAAGCTCAACAAAATGATTACCAAATGAAAACAAGACTTACAATGGGAAATGTTATGCAAACATAAATCAGCTATTAGCTTCCTTGGGACCATTCTGGATCTTATTTCCAAAGGTATTCTAAAAAATTATCTTAAAAACAGAATTACCAGTGGGGAGACACTTCTCACAAGACAATCACTCCCTCTTTGATCTCTCATTTCTAATCCTCAAAGGGAATTTACAAAACACCTTTCATAGACGATCCTATGAATTTCACTTCATAAATATACAAAAAAAATCATGGACACAAAATAGACATTGCATGAATGACATATTACAACCTGCCTGACATCTGATTCACCAGGTACTTGCCAGACCTGACCTTTTATACTTTTCACCCCCTTCGTCTCCCCCTCACCCTGCTTCCTTTCCTCCCCTCCTTTTCTACCCTTTGTCTTCCTAATCTTCAGCCATTTCCTTTTTCATAGACAACCTCTTTTCTACTTTGGAAAACTACTATAGTAGAATCTCCCTTACTTACCTTTGACTCCCCCCCAACTTCTCCTGCATTTCCCTCCCTGCTCTACCTTTTGTTTTCCTAATTGGCACCTATTTACTTTCTCACTGATGTCCTGTCACATTTTTAGCTTCCTTCATTCCTTGGAGTCTCAGACCAGCAGAAACTCCTTATGCCTGAAGAACAGTGACTGCACCGAAAAGCTTGCAAATAACTTTTTTTCCAACTACTCAGTTGGTCTAATAAAAGATATCACATCTATCCAAAGAACCTTACCTGTCTAAAAAATACAGGCATTTTTTTATCGGTTACAAATGCATTGTTATAGATTTTATTCTGCTGGACAGGCTTTCTGAATAGTGATGCAACAACTTATTAAAATTAAATTATATTTCTCCAGTACCTTGCACCACAGAAACTACTGAATTATCTTTGAATGGAACCCCACAGCACTCCTGTGAGGAAAGAAGGTATTGCCATCACTGTTTAACAGGTAAAAAAAAGTACAACAAAGGGTGCAGACCCCCAATCTAACTGTAAATGCTTTTCAGGAAATGTTCTGAGTTACAATGATCCTCATGGGTGACTGATGCTTCCCAAGTCTGGGGGGGCAGCAGTGGGACAGACCAGGGGAATCCCTCAGCAGCCAGCCAGCGACCAGGGGTTCCCCCCAGAGGCCAACTGTGGTGAGCAGGGGGTCCCCCAGTGGCTGGCCACCAACATCCCACCAGCAGAGCCAATTTCAGGGGGGGCATGAGTGCCCTACATGCCCCCCTAGCAGCTGGAGGGGCACCAGTGCTCTCGGGGGGGGCACATACCCCCCCATGGATCCCCTATGATAATCCACACCCCCTGACCAAACAGTAGTTCACTGTTGGTTTCAGCGGCTGAAGCCTGAAGCTAGTTTCCCCAAGCAATGGCTCCTCCTCTCTGCCAGGCTGCAAAGTTTTCAGAATTGGAGTGGGGAAAGAGGGAGCTCATTCTAGGGGTTACCCAACCAGTGCTGGAGGGTGTGGTGGGTGAATTGGAGTCATCCCACCTTGGCAGTGGATCACAGCTCTGCCTTGGCTCAGGACCACACCGTCAGCATGCAAGGAGCTGGAGCACACCCATGATCTACTGCCTGTGCACCCCTGGCTGAAGCATGCAGGCTGTAGATAGCAGCTCTGTCCTGGCCTATCCTAGTGGCTCCAGAGCAGCCCCTTGCCCTGCCCTGCTGTGTGCCCTGGCAGGGCAGTTAGAGCCAGTCTCCATGTCAAACTTAGCCTTGCGCTATCACAGTGCAGGTGTTACTGGGGTCTCCATGGAGACTGGCCCCAGCCATATGGGCAGGGACTCCTGGGAAATGGATTCCTGTTGCCAGCTGGATCTGCCATTTTGCCCACCCCTGGTCTAGGGTTACCAATAATCCAAGTTTTTCTGAACACATCCTTTTTTTAGATTCTCCAAAATTGGTCTAGGTGTTTTTTTTAAATATGATCAAATTTTCAGGATTTTGGTCAGCTCAGCTTCATAGTTTTTCCTGGCACTTCCTGGCTTACTCTAGCAAGGCTCTGCTTGGGGTTGGGGGCAGGGTAATTGGAGACAGGTTGAACATACAAGTGGTTGGCATGTAACCATGCTAGAAGCCTGGCAGCTGGATACAGGTAACTCTGTGGGGGGCGGGGGTTTTGTGTGTGTGTGTGTGTGTGTGTGTGTGTGTGTGTGAGTGTTACACCTTTTTTAAAAGGGATCCTTGACACAGAAGTGCCATATAGGCCCCTCCAGTGGAGGAATGGGGTGAAAAGGGATGGAGGGGCCCTTCAGAGGCATCAGAGAGCTGCGTGGCTGGCCCAGCAACACAAGGGCCAGT
>NW_017728950.1:37452718-37506816 GCF_001723895.1 Crocodylus porosus
GCTGACTTGAAGGTATCCAGCTTCTCAAGGTGTTCCTTCACGAGGTTAGCATTGATGGAGGGTAGGGGATCCCCCTCACCCTGATTTCCCTGTCCCATAGCAGGCATGGGCGTCCCATGACTTGGGGGTGAGGGATACTTGGGGGTGGGGTGGGGAACTGTAGGTCAGGAGTGTAGGGCACTGGAAGCACCAGCGCATTGTGGGTGAGGAGTGAGGGACACCAGCATGGCCCAGGGTGACAGATTACTGCAGTTTGGGAGTGAGGGGTACTAGCAGGACTGGGTTCTGTGGGTTGGAAGTGACGGTCAGCAGCAGGGCTGTGGGGGGCTGTGGCTTGTGAGTGAGGGACAACGGAATGGGCAGGGGCAGGGCATCAGCATATCACTGTCCCCCCTCCACAGTCATATACCCCACCCTTCCCCCTGCATAACAGGTGTCTTCTTTTTTGACCCTAGTTTAGTCATGGGTATAAACTGCTTTCTGTTGCCAGAGTGGGCAAAAATTTTAACTTCTCTCTGCACCCAAAAGGACTTTTTAAAGCCACTTTTCTAATTTAACGGAAACACTGTGGCAGAAATAGGCATGGAAGGAAGATATTCTGATTCCCAGTTCTGTGTGCCAGCGTAAGACACTGCTTCCTTCCTGTGAGCCTGATTCTATGAGGTAATGAGGCATTGCAAATGCTGCTGAAGCTCCTGGGACTTCTGGATGCTAAAGTACCACTTACACATTACCATATTACATACAGGAGGGCACACACTTCATTTCTAGGGGGAGATAATACTACCATTTCCCACTAGTTAACACAGACCCCATTTACCATTTCCAAGTGTTTCAAGAACTCCAAGTACCTTCAGCAGAGACCTACAAACCTTTGTTGTTGTTTTTTTTCAACCACTAAACTTGCAGATGACTTGACAAGTGCAGCCTCTATGACTTCCTGGAGGAAGACTGTCCCTATTAATTCTCCTGCCCATTCCTATGAATAATGTAAAATGACCTGTTATTAGCTCTGTTGTGGAGCACGTCAGAAAGAAAGAGAGGAAGCTAACGCTGTCACTTCCGAGGATTTTTTTTATTCATTGTGACTAGCTTCATAACTTTATTTTACTGTTCTTCTATTGAGGTGTCACTTTGCATTACGGAATCCCCTTCATCCTTCGACCCTGTTAATAATGCCATAGCTGAGCAGATGTCACACATGCACCTCTTCTGAACACCAGCAGGATCCAAACACTAGCACTAGCACAATATTTTTTGAGAGATTTAAAACAATATGAACAACATGGTCTTCAACTATTTACTCATGTTTAAAAGATTCTTTTCAATTTTGCTCTGAGAAAGTGATTAGTGGGTGGGCCCTGGCTCTGATTTTGGACTGTGATGTCTTGGATTTTATGTTCTTTCTATACTGAACAGTGCTTTTTTTCCTTCCCTCCCGTGCCCAGCTCTAGTCAGTCTGAACCTGAATGAGCTAATTAGTAATCTAGTTTCTCTAACTAGAGCTGCTAAAGACAACAAAAGACACTACTTCTCCCTTCATTTACATTTTCAAAACCTTTTAACTTCAGTGAGATCCCATTCAGTGAGGACAGGTTTTAGTTCACAGTGATCCTCCTCAAGAAGGCGGCAGGGTAGACTTGTGCCTTGAGGACTAACTAAACCACAGGTGTATAGCATAAACTGTAGTGAGCCCTAGCAAGTTCAAGTATATACAAGCTTATGCTATATACCTTGAATGTAGTTATACCAGGGGTTCTCAAACTGTGGGTTGTGGCTCCCCCAGGGGGTTGAGAGCAAGTTAAAAGGGGGTAGTAAACTTCTCTTCCCTCCCCAATGCACATATGCTCTGACTGTTTCCCTCCTCCAGAGGCAACGCAGGTATTCTTGGACTCACCCGCATTGGAAGTGTCTCTTTTGTTTTCTAATCTTGGTGTGTATGGGTTAGTGAAGCTCAGTATTTATCTGTCAACAGTTCAACTGACTGTGTGATTGAGTGCGAGTTTTTTTTCATAATCTTAAAAGTTGTCCTTAAATTTTTGTTTTAATTGAGTTATCAGTTATTTCAAACCTTTGCTTAAAATGGAAATTTTTTGACAGGGGTTAAGAGTTAAGCTGAAGATGCCACAGCTACCAGTAATACAAGTCAAAGTATACATAAGTCAAGAAAGTATTATTTATCTCTTGGCTTCACAAGTTTTTGTATCGGTGGCGAGGAATGGCCTCAGTGCATAATTTGTCACAGAATTCTGTTTGCTGAGAGTATAAAACCAAGAAAATTAAAGCAACAGCTAGAAACAAGTCATAAAAAATTAGCTAACAAACCTCACGATTTTTTCATTTGAAAATGCGATGAAATTAAGCACCAAAAAGCGACGCTAGTTAAAGATAGTAGTGCCCCTTCAAAAGCTCTTTTAGTATCTTATCAAATTGCATACAGAATTGCACAGTGCAAAAAGCCTCACACAATTGGAGAAAACGTAATTCTTCCAGCAGCTATTGACATGGTTACTACTATGCTGGGGGAGTCTAGCACAAGGCAACTTTTAAGCATCATGTTGTCCGATGACACTGTGTCCCGCCAAATCGCAGTTATAGCAGAGGATTTAAATGAGCAGGTACTTGAAAAGACAAGAAACAAACTATTTGCCATTCAGATAGGTGAGGTGATAGATATCGCTAAAGATGCTCATTTAATAGCGTACAAAAGATTCATTGATAAGGATGAAATAAAAGAGGATTTTCTCTTTTGAAAAGAAATTACAGGAACAAACAAAACTGCAGATGTTTATTGATAACTACATGAGTGCACGTCTTCTGGAGTGGTCAAACTGTGTGGGAACATGCACAGCTGGCGCATGCTCTATGTCAGGCCGTTATGGAGGACTTCAAGCTTTAATTCGACAAAACTCTCCTGGTGCTGTGTGGACACACTGCATAATTCATAGACAAGCTCTTGCTTCCAAAGATTTGAGACGAGTAGTAGAGAAAGTTTTACAAACAGCCAGAAACGCTGTGAACTACATCAGAACAAGACCTTTAAAGGCAAGGATTTTTGCTAGGTTAGGTGAAGAGATGGGAGCAGAACACACTTCTTTAGTATTTACTGTGGATCAAGATAGCGGTCTCGGGGGAATGTTTTAACATGAGTGTTCAAACTGAGGAATGAACTTTACTAGTACTTAACCGAGGAAAATCATGACAGTACTCACATGTTTAGTGACAGTGATTTCGTCATGAAGTTGGCATATTTAAGTGACGTATTTGAGAAGCTGAACACTCTTAATACCACACTGCAAGGCAGTGAAAGTAATATTTTTCAGCTCAGTAACAACCTGAAATCATTTATTACAAAAATTGAACTGTGGCAGAGGTAAATTGCAAGTGAAAAGTATGGAAAGTATTCCTTGTTTAAAACAATTTATTGAGAACAGTGACACACAAGTTAGTGGAGATGTGAAAAACTGCATCTTGAGTCATCTTTCTTCACTGAAATCCCACTTTGAGAATTACTTTCCTGATCTGGAAATGGAAAATTATGACTGGATTAGGGAACCTTTCAATGCTGAACTGAAAGGTGGTTTCTCGCTGTTACGGAAGAGGAGCAATTCATTGATATCTCTTCAGATATATTTCTGAAAATCAAGTTCCTGATGATGTCTCTTCCTGGATTTTGGATTAGTGTGCAAGCTGAGTACAAAGAATTAAGCGAGAAAGTTATGAAAATACTGATCCCTTTGCAACACCCTAGTTGTGAGAATCAGGGTTTTCAGCAGTTGCTGCTATAAAGAGCAAATACCAATCAAAAATAAATGTGGGGTGTAAAATGAGGCTGACAATCTCAAAAATAAATCCCAGGTTTGAAAAACTAAGCAGTACAAAGCAAGCTCATCCTTCTTGTTGAAAACTACTGACAGTTTTAAATTTGACAGGTTTTTTTCAGTTAAACAGTTTTGAATTTGATAAACTTCAAAGTATTTTTTTACAAATATATTTAATTTAATATAAAAAGGTAAATGTGCTTTATTTATCTCCTACCCAATCCTAATGAAATCAATAGCTTTAATCATGGGGGATCACATAAATTTATATATTATTTTATGGGGTTGTGGTATCACAAAGTTTGAGAACCCCTGAGTTAGTTTATAACGCACAAATCTACTTTGCCTTTTTTTTGCCTAACTTCAGACTAACACAGCTAACTAGCTCCCCCTTACTCATGGGTCACAGGACCTTGACTAGGTCAGGATGCTAATGTCCAAAGATGCTAGCACTTACAGCTTCCATTAACCTGCTGTGGGTTTACCCCAGGAGCCAAATTTCCTTGCTATGGTACTGGTTGTGTAGGCAGCTGGCACTTCTGAAATTCAAGCTAACTTTTCTCCAAGTGACATGGGTGACATTTTTAAGTGGAAAAAGGAGTGGATAATGGGTGAGTATGTAGCAGAAAGTTCTGGCAGGAAAGCAGAGAAAGATTTGCCAGGTTAGGGTATGAGGCTGGGATTTTCAAGGGAGTTTAAGGGTTTCAGCTGCAGTGACACTTGCAGGGCTTGTCTACACTCTCTCCATGCCACTCCCAGGACCATTACTGAGAAGCACACCGATTCCTGCTCAATGGGCATGTCTACATGAGATGCTGACAGTGCAGCAGCCTAATACTGCTGCGCAGTAGCCTCACGTCACATGGAAAAAACTGTCGAGATGCTACTGCACAGTAGCATCACTTAAAAGGGGTTTGCCAGCATTACTGCTCAGTAACTCTGGTTACTGAACACTTATTTAATATTTACTTATACAAGTACTAAATAAATGTACACTAACTACTGCGCAGTACTGTCTTGTGTAGACATGCCCAGTGTGTTCAAAATTCCAGCAGTGAGACAATGTAGCCAGCTTAAAGCTCTCAAGTCTTCCTTCCTGGGTGTGCTCCCTGATGCACACTCAAGGGCCAGGTACAGACAATCAAAATGACAGAGGCAGAAGTGCTCAAACCTTTAGGGGGTTCTCTAAGCTAGACAGATTGGATCAGGAGTGAACAAAACACATGTTCATCCTGGGGGGTGGGGGGCATGCACATGCCAGCACTGACCAAGGCAGGGGGTGCTCCTGCCTGCCTACCAGCCAGGCAGGGACCACTCCCACACCCTGCTGTCACCACAGTCCCTCCCCCACACCCAGTCCTAGGTTTCCAGGAGAGCCTCAGAGCAGGGCACTATGGCATGCCCCTCCCTGCTGCCTCCAGCCATGGTGACCTCCTCTGGGGCTCTACTGGAAGCCTAGGGCTGGGTAGAGGGGAGGGTCTAGGGTGACAACAAGGGGTTGGGGGTGTGTTGTGTCAGCCAATGAGGCATGGCCCATGCACTCTGTAGAAGGAAAGATTGGCCCTTCAGAGTTTTGTAGCAGCTGGCAGGATGTGCCAGCACAGCCCAGGAGGCTTGTCCCAGGCAGCAGGGATGGGGATGCTCCATAGAAGGAAGGATCACGCTGCTGGTGCTGAACTCTAAGGGGCCAATCCTTCCATCTATGAAGTGCCCTTGTTCCTGCTGCCTAGTATGTGTCCCCCTTCATCCCCACCACCTACTTGTGTCTGTGCTGGTTCAGGTCCGTGACAGCCCAGAGCAGCTGAGTACCCAGCAAATGTTAGCACATGCCCCTGCAAGTGGGGCTAGCGGAGAGAGCTGCAAAGGCAACTGGGATGCCAGGGAACAGGAACCTAACATAAATTAATAGGGGATTTGGTACAGAAACTTGATAGACCAGTCTAACCTAAATCAATTGAGTCTGATACCTCACTTATCCAGGTCTATCTTCGACTGTGAGTTGCTATTTTTAAACCAGTTTATTTGCCCCAAACTTCTGTTCTTTTATGGGTGTAGACCTGTTTTCAGTCACATATATGGTTTGTGTGTAACGCTATGGTCTCCAACCCTTTTAAGCAAAAGATCACCTTTGGCATTTAAAAGCAACCCAAGATCTACCATGTGCTGCTGCCAACACCAACCTCCTCCTCCTCCCCCCCAACCCAGCAGGTAAGTCTGTGGGGAGAGAAGGGGAGGCAGATTGAGGCAGAGAGAGAAAAAATTATTTGGGGACCCACCTCTCCAGTAGGTAATTCCCACCTGGCCAGGGCCCCACTCAACTTAAGCCTGCTTCTGCCTCTGCGGCACTTCCTCACTGCGGGGGCCATCTAGCCCTCGCCACTTCCCTTCCCCATGGACTGACCTGCTGGGCTGGGGCACATGCATGCATGCACATAGGCACTTAACCTCTCCACATCAGCCTCAGATCGACTCCAAGAGGCTCTGAGATCTACCGGTGGATTGAGATCAACTGGTTGGTGACCACTGGTGTAATGTGTACCTGCCCAAGGATGCTCTGAGGCGGTTACCATGCCTCATTTCTGAGATTTGTCTTGCAGTGAGGAGGAGGAAGTGGGCAGAGTACTTCTTAGCAGTGGTTCCAGGTAGATACAAAATGGTATATAATCCTCTCACTTGGAGCAGCACTGAAAAGATAGGGACAATTCAGAGCAGGTTTACTAAATTCAGGAAGGAAAAACCTGACCTTTGAGGGCCAGGCCAAACGATGGAAATGACCTTACAAACTGGGAGATTCTCTTCTTTTTGGACACTCTAAGTTAGCTGGCCATGAATGTCACAGTCTGAGGTAAGCTGCTGGTTTCTGCTGGGCTGGTTTTATAAGAACTGTGAGAAAACATTGCTCAAATGTGCTGGGGCATTGGTTTGGCTGTGAAATCAGTATTATTTCTAGACTTCAAAAGCCACATGGCTACCTTAATTGCTGGAAAAAATGGGAAGGGGGGGAAGGGGCAAAGAAAATAAGTAAGTTATTTTTAAAGGCTGACAAAGAACATTTTGAATGACAGCAGCATGTATATTCTGAAACAGCACAGAAGAGCTAACCCAAGCTCCAATTCTTACTATCTCAGTCCAGCTTCAACAGCTGGACCGTTCAACAGTTTCAGCTTACCAACAGTGCGTAGAGGATAATGTGATGTTTAAATTTCAGATTAAAGGTGTGTAGCCATGTCTAAATCTTAGATCAACAAAACATGCAGGGTTCTGCTGAAATACAGAATTAGCAGAGCCCTGCCCTACAAAATTGTAGCATGGGAATGTTTCAGTTGCAGAGGTTTGAGTCCATATTCAAAACTCCCGTCATTTCAATTTAGAAGCAAACATTGATGACCTTTAGAAGCAAGCAGTTGCCCAAGTTGGTTAATGGTAATTTGTAAGCAGTGCAGCGAAGTAGAAGCCACAATAGATGCATATCTTGGTGGACATATATACCTGTTAATGGATTACAGATTACAAATTAATCATTGCCACATTAATTTCAAAATAAATTTACTGTATGCCACTAGAATCATAGAAAATTAGGGTTGGAAGGATCCTCAGGGCTGCAACTAGACAAGTGCAGACATGTGGTATGTGCACTTGTGCACCACCACACATGTAGGCATCCTTGTGCTGCTACCTTATAATATGGGGGGTTGACCCTAGGAGATCCTGGGATTAAAAAAATCCATGCCAAAAAAAAAGCGGGAGGCACACATGGTGGAAGCATGCACCACGCAAAACTGGAGCCTGGCTGGCCAGCCATACTCCAGCTGCTTGTCAGGTTTCCTGCCACGGCTGCAGCCCCAGGAGACCCCCAGGAACCCAGGTAAGGCCGCTGGGACCAGCACAGTTGCTGACCCCAGCCTCCCCTACCCAACCCAGGGTAACCTGCTGTGTGCCAGAGTGCACGTGGCATGGGCATTCCCTGGGGACTTGTACTGCTGCTCCAAGGTGTGCTGCTGCTACTTGTCCCCAGGGAAACAAACATTCATGCTCATGTGGATGTGGCCCAGAAGATCATTTAGTCCAACCCCATGCTCAAAGCAGCACCATCCCCAACTAGATCATCCCAGTCAAGCTAGATCATCCTAGCCAATGATTAATCATTAATCTGATTAATGATGTTTATTGTGATCCCTATGATATACTTACTGCAGAATGCTTGTAATTTTCAACTCTCATGGTACAAAGGCACTACTTTAAGAATTATGGAGGGGAGGTTGAGGTTTTATAAATTATTCAGAATATATTTTGCGATTCACAAATATGTTTCCTCTTTAATTTAAACCCATGGGTTATTTTTCCAAAGATGGGGCAATTTTTTTTTGAGGAACCAACCATATGTTTTGCTCACTGAAGAGAACTTCTTAGTCGACTCACAATATGTTCTAACCCTTGCCACCTTCACTCCTAAATAAATGTCAAGACTGGCACAGGTTGACTGTTCTATATAAAGATATGCTGTATTTATTTTTCACTTTAATTGTCCCCTATTACTCTTTCCCTCTATTTTTATTCCACTGAAACTTTTTCAGGCTATCCTTGCTGTCCTTATTTTACAATTACCTGTGAACAGAAAATGATCCCCGTGCAGTAATTTTAATTGAAATTTAGCTGTAATTTCAGAACCCCCAGTGCTTGAATAAACCAACCTGTTATGAAAACCCAAATTTGTATTTCTCTTTGGGCCATATTTTTGCTGCCTTTGGTTGCAAAAAGTAGCGACTTATCCCATAAGCAATTCTCCTGATGTCAATAGGAATACTTGGGGTATATGTGCCACTCAATGGAACAAAGGGCATCAGAAGCTGACCCTTCATAAAGTCAGGTAAGTAATGGGTTCCTGATCCATGACTGATCTCCTCAGTATTATGGTGATATAATAAATAAGGATAATGTGAGCACTAGAATACTAAAAGAAACTATTATTAAATCGGTTCCCTGGGCAACACCACTCTGCTGAGTTCCCTAAATACATTATCTTTTCGGTATCTTCCTTTCAGGTTTTGGGATAGGGATGGTCTGCATCCGGCAAAGTACTAAGTAAATACAGGTTTTCAGACAGAATCAGAATACCACTCCAGCAAAAACAGAATCAAGGCTGAAATGACCCAATGAAATGTACGCTAAATAATGGGGTAAGAACTATTTACACTTTAAATTACTTATCAGATAATGTCTCTTAAAAAGCTGTAAGCTTTACATATTGAAGATACCATGGTGAGGAGGGCCAGAGACCCTGTGACAACAAAAATAACAAAAAATGTGAATGAGGCTGTACGGGTGGCACAGACTATCACAGTGCACAGCTATCTTATCACATCAGTACTTGTTTCATGGAGGAAAAAACTGCCTGTAGTCAGAGAGCACTTGATTTCGCACCAAGGCTTTGGAGACAACCAGGTCACTACATAGTTACTTTTTTGCCATCATGGAATTATTTTGCTTTTAATTATGAGTTACGAGTTGTAAGCAGTTTGACCACTTCCTGGAGAAAATTCAGCTTCTCCCCAACAAGAATGGCATTTGGACCTTAGCTTTCTGTTCTCAAATGGAAATTCTCTAAATATTCTAAGAGTTCCCATTCATTTTTTTAAGCTTACTTCTTTTTCTCAGGGCCAACTCCAAACAAATTAGAGCTAGCAAGAAGATTGGGTTTTCCTTCCCTTGCCTAGAAGAAAATTTAATCTTTTCAAAATTTCAGCTTTTCATTATCTGGAAGATTTTGGTTTTCAAACAAAAATCCTAAAAATTCTTTGAAACACCCCCAAAAATGAGAAGATTCAGGGTTTATAGCAGAAAGCAAACACTTTCTATGCAAAGCTTTATTAAAGCTTTATTAAAAAATGTAATGCATAGCTTTCAACTAGTCCTACCTATCCACATTTCTTTCTCCAGTGAGTGATAATTGCTGCTCTTCAGGTGCATCTCCAGAGCTCCTGGTCTGAATGAAGGAGTCTCTTATAAGATGAAAAGAAGGCAAAGAAGCCAGTTGTTGGGCTGCCTTCCTATTTTAATTTTGACAGTCTCACTGAAAAATGCAAGCACTAAACAAAGTCTTTCCTACATTATTGACTTTACCTGTGCTTTACCTCATATGCACAGAATGTCCTTAAGCAGCATCAACAAACCAACAGGAGAGTATTGCAATATTACTGCTTAATGTGCCCCAAGTGACTACAGATATCTGGTAGTGAGTTCTCAGTAAGATCTGTGAAATAGGGTGTTCAGTGAAGTTCAAAACCATACCCAATGGAAAAAAGCACTCCAGAGATTTGCCAAGGTTTATTAGCTTCCCTTAAGGTCTAGGCCCACTTACTGCACCCTAGTAAAGCTATCTGAAATTTACATTTTTTTTGTAAAATCAGGTGAAGATGGGTAGTATGAAATCATCTGTGTGTGGATACAAAGTACTGACACAGCACACTGTGTTCTAACACAGAGACACCTCAAGTAGTTTGGGTACCAGAAGCAGTCTAGCTATTGCAGCTGCAGCTCTGTGCAAATTGATTTACCCTGCTTGAGTATTTCTACACTCACTGCAGTGTGCAGTATAGACTAGACAGACCCTGAATTGTGCTTGGGGTTTTGGGGTTAGTTCAAAGCAAAGTGCGAGGTGCAGAGATAGCAGATTCCTTAAGCTCTCTAAGAAGTTACTTACTGATTAAACTGATAACATTTCATGCATTCTCAAGGCATAAAGGTTCAGGCACCAATTCGGCAAAGCATTTAAGCAGGGAACTTAGTACTGAGTGGCTGCTTAATTCCAACTCTCTTCAGCAAAACACTGAAGCATATATGTAACTACCATAGACTTCAATGGGAGTTAAACATTCACTGAAGCACTTTGCCTAATACAGGTGGACATGAGCAAAGACTCACTTGCTCAAGCGATTCACTGAATCAAGACCTCAACTCTTCATTTTTGAGCATCTCTGCTCTAAAGACAGGCCTGCCTCCTATTTACCTCAGTAGCAACTTAATGTTCAGCCAATGCAGCCCAGTCTCCTTTAAGCCAGGGCAAAGCTCTCATAGAACAAAATATTTATGGGAACATCTGCCAACTGTCTGTGTTTAGCTCAATTGTTGTGACAATCTTTCAGTTAAACCGGTACTTACAGACACAATGGTTTCTTAGTGTATAACCACATGGTGCCAATGTTCCTTATCTGTCTCCTCCACACAAACATTAAAGCCCACAAGACAACGCTTCTATTATCGTTATTATATCTTCCTTTCTCTGAACTAGCTCTGCTTTTTTTATTTGTGCACTCCGAGGTGCATAGTTTGACACAACCTCGCCCGCCACTCCACCCGTGGATTTGCTGCAATTGAACAGCAAATTTGACCTGCAGCTGAAACCTTTGGCATAAAAAAGAAGAAAAAAAAAAAATCACATAATAACTGGTTGGATCACAGCAGCATCAGCAGCCATGAAAAGAAATAATAAAAGGAAGTAATCACTTTACCATTCATTTTGGCCTCCTGCTGCACTTAGTATATTGTGGACAACAGTTAAGTGACAGCTGTCCTATCTTTAAAGTGCCTTTCAGCTGCAGGCACAGGCATTTTCACAAGTGCTGCACATTTAACCTTGTTCAGGAAACAACCTTTATGAGAAACAAGCCTGACTAAAAGCAGTTTAAGTTTCCGGAGCCTCATGAGGTCCTCTGTGTGCAGCAGCAAGGCCAAATCATAAAGGGGAACACTGATGGATCACTCTGAATTGTCTTGGTACAGTAACCTAATAAACTTGAGGGGGAAAAAAGACACTGCTGGCACTGAGCAACTCAGGTACTCATAGTAACAATAGTTTCTCCATACAGATGGTGAAAAATTCAGGTGGTCTCATCTCCTAGCAAGATCTGGGCGCTACCTCATCCATTTAATTAACCACTTGAGAATCAGCTACATGGCTGCTCTGATTAGAAAGTAATGGGTCCATCAGGCACAATTAGCGCCCAAGTGAAATACTGTAGTTTGCATGAAAACTATTGGAGTAAACAATTCCTGGTCCTGCAGAGGGCTCCCATCTTAATTAGGCCTGAGAGGACTGAACTATTAGCCTTTCTTCAACCAGGCATTTCCTAATACATGGCACTGATTTTGCCCACACGTTAAAGTCTGTCAGTAATTAGAGGTAGATTTTTGCAGCATAGGTATTCTTTACCTGTGGGTACCCTCAAAAAACACATCCCCTGTGGGCATATCAAGCTGCTTTCCTGTTACACAGTTCCCAGTGGTATCAGGGAGCATGATGTAATAGCACCCAAAGAAAAAAATAGTTACGGTGACACAATTTTCCAGAAAGTACTTTGATGGGGAAGCAACATTTCCAGGAAGAAGAGCAAGCACACCTGTTCCACCAGTGGGTGGGCACTGGTGGCAGAGAGCAAGAGGCACCCTACTCGGGGATCAGGTGGTATGATCAGGGTGTGGGTAGGGGAAAAATACAGATTGATACATCTAGTAGTCCTAGGGTCATCAAGTTGTATTATCATCCTAGCATATGCATATTATGCAGAAATAGATAAAGCATAAGCTACTTAAAATGTCAGTGGATAATGTGGGATGCCACTTAAACTGGATGCATTTGCCCAAAATTATCAATTTCAATGTAGAGCCAACACACAAGATAATTCAAGCATGCCTGGTAGTTCATGTAACAACAATTTGGTACCAAGTCCTCATATGTCATTAAGCCTTGTTATCTTATTACCAAGGATCCTGGTTTTCTCTGATTTACAAAAATCCCCAATTTTTGGTTAAAAAAAAAAAAAAAGTAACCCCAAATCCACATTTTTCCATGATCAAAATGAAACACCACCAATATATATATACATAAGAAGTCTTAATGAAGTACAGCTGAATAGAGACTTAGGACAGTCTCTGAGTAATAAGCAGGGATCCTGGTTTTCTCTGATTTAAAAAAAATCCACAATTTTCAGTTAAAAAACTGTGGATTATATGTGTAAGCGGTGTTTCATTTTAATCATAGAAAAATGTGGATTTGGGGTTACTGTTTTTTAACTGAAAACTGTGGATTTTTTTAAATCAGAGAATACCAGGATCCCTGCTTATTACTCAGAGCCTGTCCTAAATTTCAATTCAGTTGTACCTCATTAAGACTTCTTACACTGTTATTCATAGAGCCTTCCCAAGCATTAAGACTGGCTGAGATGGGTGAGGAGTTAGCTGCCTACCCCACACATCAGACATATCTGATTGCCAAATAGTCCCATTATATACAATTTAGACTGCAGCTCAGTTGTGACCAAGCCACAGGCACTAAAGGGCAAGTGAAGTCAATAAGAGCATCTCACACAACTGCAGTGGGCTTATCAGACCTCAGGAATACAAGGACAGCTTGTACTCAAAAGATGCAGCACACTAAAGAGCTCCCATAAAGCTGCACTAAGGCAAACACATGCTGTCCAATCAAAATTAGAAGCCTTTTAATACTATTACTAAATCTTATCTCTTTTATAGCCCTCTAAACTGTCACTCTCAACACACACTACAGGAGGAGATAAGTATTATTATCCCTATTTTACACCTCAGAAAAGTGAGGGAAAAAAGAGGAGGAATGACTTCTCCACTGGCGAGGGACATGAGGTTAGAGCGGCCACCCAGGGAACCTAAGCCTCCTGACTCTCAGGGCAATGTTCTATTCACTGACTAATGCTGACATCCAGCATCCCCCTGCCCTGTGCAAACATAATACCTCTCGTCCCTGCAGCGGCATGGTGAGCAGTAGTGTGGCATTTCCCCATCAAGGCAATTCAAGCTCTAAAAGCCATAATGTGAACCAAACTGAAAAATTAATTACACACCTACGAACTGGTAATATTATTCACTACAATACTTCATCCATATGTTGACTGAATAGGCTTTTCAGAACCCTGGACATTATCAAATTAAGGCCAGGCTAAAATTATAGTCAGGCACTGACTTCCTTCTGCAAACTCAAAATTATCCCACCCTTTGGGCTCCTATTGGATCCCTTAAATAAGTCTATTATGCCTGCTAACCCCTACCTCCAGTCACTCATTTCTAATGGTATTTAAGATTACCCACCTAGAGAATAGCTTTACAATATGGTAACCCATGTATTGATTACTTAAATACCAATTGAGTATTAAGAGCAGAACTCTCTCCTGGGTTCCAACAGCTCTTGGAGAGACTGAGCTATTATTCTCACTTTTTTCAAGTTGATTTGACCCGTTTCCACTAGTGCTGAACTTGATGCTGATTGACAGCCGACTAATGCTACCTAACATAAACTTTTCATTGATCTTCATATCCCACGGATACTCAGTACATTAAATCTACAATTTTGCACTTAATCAAGGAAGAGCCTAAGGATGAGGTTAAAAAAGATGTTTAGAGGGAAAAAATAGTACAGGGACTTGGACAACCTTTTACATCTGGGTGCTGAGTCTGTGGGGAACAGGGTTGGCAACAGCATGGCTTTTTAATAGCTTATGTGCAGTGAGCTGGTGTCCTCAGCCCAGATTCCAGTATCTTAATATCCACATACTTTACTACCTGCTCAGGGAGAGAGGTAAGTTTCTAGTGTGCAGGGTTCAGAAACTTGAGCTGCTCATTTTCTAGATGGACAATTGTTATCACTAATTCAGTTAATTCATTCAGTAGATTCAGACAAAAGTAAAATCTTTTACAGAGGGAAAAAAGAGATGCATTTATGCAGTCATACATTTATGTATGAAAGAAGGTGTATTTGCTTACTGGGTACATCTGAACACTATGCCATGACAAAGACTATATTGTACCAGGATGTCATGCAGTGAGGCCACCAGGGGAACATTTTTCAGCAGAACTTCACCCTGCTTTGAAACACCCTTGTGTCATCCTGTTCCCTTGGGTTCAGAGTTGGAAACCTGGGCTGGAAGTGCAGTATTCTTGCAGCTGAATTGGTCCAGTACCCTAAACACATCAATACATGTGTAACCAGCCTCATGTCCTCCTTTTTTATATGGAGTCTAATGACAATTGTAGGGATGAAAATCCTTCTCAGCTGAAATATTCATCCCCAGAGCCACCAAAAGTGGTCTTACAAATTTTCCTGTAAGCCCCCCCATCTCCAGATCTGTTGTTCAAAGACCCATTCTGGGACTTCCTAGAACCCTCAAAACGTGTCTTCAATGCCAGCCCTCATGCTGTTGATAAATCTTGAGCACTAATGTGTTATTCATATTTCTGAGTTCATCAGTGTCTCAGCTTGTTATTCTCACTGTTCCCTAGAATAATAGAGTTTAGTGAGGCAATTTATCCTTAACTTCTGCAGTGTGTGCAAGTAATATATTCTGTTAAAAAAACTGAAGGAAAAAATAGCAACTACATCTAATCACCTTCCTTCCTCCAGAGATTTAGAACACCATACCGTTCGCTCTCTAGCTATACTAAGGTATCTGTTTCTAAATAATATCTTCCAGTGCAGAAAACAAAACTTTCCCCTCTCCAACCTTAATTTTATTTGAATTTCAAGTATTAAAAGACTAGCCTCACACCAAAGTAACCCTACAGAAATCAATGAAAACATATTAGTATAAGTGAGAGGAGAATCAAGGTCCTAAGTGTTAAGCAACAACTAAGGTCATTTTTGTACAAGCTTAATCTGCATCCCAGTCAAGCATGGCACACATATTACTGTGTTAATATGGCTTTGAACTAGACTTACTTTATATAAAAATAAGAAGAAATTTCTGTAGGAATGCAAGTGAAATTGCATCATGTAGATTATGCAGAAAGCTAGTCTGGGAATATGAAAACATTATAATAAAGTCTCTTTAGGAGAGGTTCCTACAGAACAAGTCAAATCAAACACTTGCATCTTGTCAGAGTTTAATATATGCTGGGTACAAATTTTTCCCTTGCAATCTTACAAACAAAGGCAAAAGATCAAGTAGCACGAAGCACAAAGAAAAGCAGCAAACAGATACCAAAAGATATTTCTATTGGGGTTTTTTTGCAAGGTGGCAACTGAAGTATACTCCTCCCACAAAAAAGGGATCTGTCTGAAGATATTTAGACATAGTTTAACAACTTGATGGGATGGGGCGTGAACAAAAATTAAAATCAGCATAAATAGCAAGTCATTTGCCTTTTCTTACTGTTTTGATATACACACCACACACAATTCCAAAATAATATGATTACTCTATAACTAAACAGCAATATAAATTGAACTACGATTGAACTTAGAACTCAGGGGATAAAGGTTGAAGAGAAAAAGCAAAACAAAACATTCCCCTCACTCCTCAGAAAAATCCCAAATGTCTAATCAAATTCATATTTCCAATTAACTAATTTAAGAACATTGCTTATAAGCTGAAATAATGAAACGCTCACTTTGTCACACAGTTAAGTGTTTCCCTCCTTTATACATATTCTGAATATACAGAATTGAATGAGTTTATGAACCAGCTTTCCCACATATCAACACATACACTACGCAGGTTGACTAAAGAATGGAAGTAATTTAACAGCATACAGTACACAAGCTTTACCTCTTGGACATGGACTTTGTGGCTGCTGTGACTTCACGTGACACAGGATCCAAACAAGCAATAGGGACTGACTCCTCATTTGGCAGCTCCTCAATTCCTCGAAATGGTCATGCTCGTTGATGGGGTAAAGGTAAGTTTGATACTTATGCTGTCTCTTAACCCCCATAAATCCTTCTACTGTGCCACAACTTGTGTGCCCAGCAAGCCTAATGGGAAACATCGTTGTTCTATAGTAGCATGGCTGATATGGCTCCTGTATATCCTAGTGTCTAATAATCATATGAATTACATATGATACCTGTGAGCTCATCTCCACTGAGATATCTTCTGAATACTCCTGACACACAAAGACTTCAAAGAGTCATTTGCTTAATGTCAAAAGATCTATTTATATTTTAAATTACTTTTCAGATTATTGCAACATGCCTATCTCTACCCAAAAACTTAACTGAGTAAGCCTGGCTGAAATCATTTATGTGGATTGCCTATTGCTGTTGCAGCACAAAATTAGGCCAATGAAATCTCTTCAGTTTGGACTTGCGAGGCTGTGCCAGTGTTGAAATGAATGATGCAAATGCTAACTTTAATTTTAATTAACAGTATAAATGTGAAATGGATTTAATGCTGTTGAGGGGCTGTATTACCATTCAGATAGAAAACAAAGAAGGAAAATTTATGCTACTAAATTCTTCCACTTGGGCTTATCCAAATGTTTATCTTGGATTAAGATTTTTGAGGATACAGATATCCAAGCATCTCTACTTTGATTCAACATACATGCTATCCAGAGTAGCAACCATATGAGTCTTCTTTGCTATATTCCATTCCCTTGAAGTCCTGACAAAAGATGCATGGTGCAACAGAGCCTGCTGGCTCATTAAAGGTTTTTCTGTGTTTCTATCACATATTCAGGGGTTCATAACTCAGTCAAAAAAATCTACTCTGTTTTGAAACCCTGCAGACATGGTATAAGCTATGCGTCAGAACAGCTCTTCACCTTACAGCTTGGGTCTGTCAGGTTATTTCTCACTTATAACCAGGGGAATTTCTTTTTTTGTCATTTCAGGGTTGCCCACATACAAAGGGATGGATGGCTCATTCAGAGTCTTTACAGAGGCCATTGTAAATAATCACGCTAGAAAATTCTGAAATATACATCTTTGGGGATCTTCAAAATTTTTCATTGAAATTATTTCCCCATTTCTTCCCTTCGGTTTCACACATAGCAGCCAACGATGAACAGTTGAAAAGATGAAGGTTGAAACAAATAAAAACTGTGTGGTCTGGTTATATCCCGTGTGCATCTTGTTAACTTCAATTGTATCCTTTAACTTTCAATAATATCTTGGGGGTTTTGTCTTTTGTAACCCCGGGCAGCTACTGTTGTGGCTACTGTGCTTAACAAAGGTAAGAGATATATTTATAAAATGTGATCGCTTAATTCTAACTACTCATTGAAGAGAGAGAGAAACAAATGCAGCAGATGCTTTTGGATACTGTGAAGTTGGATCTGCTACTGAGATCCCTTTGGAAGCTCCAGGTTGGGCACAGTCTTTCCAGCAGTGGCAGCAAGGGATCTGCAAAGCTTCAGTACCTAATACAGAAGAGATTTGGCCTGATTCTGTGGCCAAATCTCCAAATCTGAAATGAATTGGGAGACCCACTAAAAGGTCTGAATCGAATCAGAGAGATTCAGAAGCCTTGCAGCCAACAGAAACGGCAAAGAGGGAGGGGGATGGGATGTTCCTCCACATGTGGAAAAGGCTGAGAGGGGAGGAAAGACTGCTCAGATATTGACATCTGTAGCTGGCTGGTGACTGATCTTTCTCTGAGATCCCTTCCAATCACAGTGCTCTGGGGGAGGGACATAGAAACAACAGTTTCAGGTACACTTTCACAGAAATCCCTGCACCTATCTCCTTGAAACCTAGCAGGTTTCATGGCCTCAGAAGGGGCTACTATCCCTGTTGTTTTAATCTAAATCTGTAAAAAAAATGACAAAGTTGTTAGGGTGACAATATTTGGGTCTTGCGGAGCACTGGATTTGCAGTTGAATAAAGGCTTTAAACTGTGGCTTGGCAAGGCTGCTGACCACAAGGCAATATGATATATTAAAAGTAATATTGCAAGGCCCTTAGGCACACAGTTTTCTAACAATGTGGTAGTGTGTAGGACATATGACTCATTGTGTAAGGAGAATAGGATGCAGCCCACCAGCTATCATCAGGAGATAATGCAGAAGTAAGACCTTGGAGATGAAGAAGGAGTCAGTAAGAAATGGCAAGTGACTGGGAGAAGCAACATTCATGCTCTTGAGCATGCACTCATAGAAAAAGCCATGTAAATGAATGAAATGCAGAAGCAATTTCATGCTAATGAAATAAACAGTAAACAGAGGCGGAGCTTGAGACAGGAGGGAGTATGGGTGGAACAAAGGAGAGGCAAAGGTGGAGTAAATGTTAATGAGCATGAACCAAGGTGTATAAATGTGGAAAGAACTAATGTTTGGGGCACGTCCCCGGTTTGTTGGACCTTTACCCGAAGCTGTCTAGATCCTGAATAAAGCTGTTGGGAGCAATGTGTGCCGGTGTTTGCTCTCTGAGCAACTGGATTGTCATCTCCCTAGTCACTGGGCACCGCATGGAGTCGGGGTCTAGCAAAAGTTATAGGTATTTTAGTGATTCCCCATTATAGTTTATGGCCACATCTCTGAATCCTAATCAAATCAGGACAGTGATTCAAATCACTGAATTGAATCACTGTCCCTCGAAATCAGCCAAATCCAAAGCAAATACTTGCTGCTTTGCACAGGCCTAGTGGCAGGCTGCTATGAAGACATGATAAACCTATAGTCAAATTTTTGCACTGACTTTTTCTTCAGTTGAAGGAGCTATTAAAAATGGACTTGAATGCTGTGAAGTGCTGGAGCCTCAGGAGCAGCAACATGTAGAGACACATGCTGGGGAAGACACACATATGCATAGAATCCTTAGCTTGGAGAAGGAAAGACTGAGGGAGGATTTGATAAGTCTTCAAATACCAGAAGGGAGATTACAGAGAGGATGGAGATGGGCTTTTTTCTGTGGCCACTAGGAACAAGAGTAGGAGCAATGGCCTCAAGCTTCAACAGGGGAAATTGATGTTGGAGATTAGGAAGAATTTTTCTGACTAGGAAGGTGGTCAAGCACTGGAACATGCTACCTACAGAAATTATGGATTCACTATCCTTGGAAGTTTTCAAAATAAGATTAGAAAGACTTGGCTGGGGTGGTTTAATCAGGGTGCTCCTGAGGGATGCTCTTGAGCTCGGGGCTAGACTAGATGATCTCTTGAGGTCCCTTCCAGCTCTACTTTCCTATGATCCAAGGGGAATAATCATCTTGACTTAATATGACTACTCCTATGTTTGGAGTTACACATGCACTTTAGTGCTTTGCTTGAGAAGGGCCAGCAGTGGTTGAAACTTGGAATTTTCATCCTGTGGATAATTCAGTTTGGACACAGTTTGTTTCTCTGATTTGCAATGGAAGTTAGTGATTTTAAAAGTTCCTAGGGAAAGGAAATTCTGGAAAAAAATCAAAAAGTTATTAAAAACATGAGGCAGCTGCCTCATACCAATTCCTAGAGGATTCATGAATCACTCGAGGAAAAAGGGACAACCCTCAGAATTGGGGAGCTGGGAATCACAGATTTCCTTACTGGAACAGGGTATAGACAACCTGATAATTCAGCTTGATCTGGAACTCTGAGAGTGTGTCCAGCCAGTAAGCCAAGGGTTTGTCTAAATGCATACTTAGTCAATGTTACAAAACAGGTCATTTGTGAAGCTAGGAATAATACTCATTTCTTGGGAGTAAACCATTACATATCTAAATCTTACTGCTTCTTCTATCTGAACCAATGACCTTTACCTCTTCAAGGCAGTTAACACTGACTGGCAGACTCCTGCTTTTGGTCTTGAGAATGAAAAATTCAGGAAATTTTCCAATGATCAGGAATTGCTGGCTTCTCTTGATTATCTGCAATCTTCACATCAAAATGCAAAATTGCAAGCTCTTTTACTTGCCTTTGCATTTGTCTGATTTTTTTTTTTTTTAAGTTTTCTCTTTATTTTTATTGTTGACACAGGAATGTTTTCTTTTTTAAATGCTGCTCACTGTGCATCATTTTTTGCAATTTAGTATTTAAAAATAAGTAAATAAGTATTGCCATAATCATAGACAGTTAACAATTCAATCAAGAGATAATAATAATAATAATAAAAGTTCTTTTATATTCAGTGTGCTACAACTGGTGGGGTAATCATCATTTCTGGAAAAATATGTTTCTTCTTTTGGGTGAATAATACGGTTCAGAAGAATTGCACTAACTATCAATATTCCAGTCACAGAATGAGAATGAACTGAGTTTAAAATAATTGACAGGCATCCTAAGGAAGGGAACAAAAAAAGAGAGATGGGATTTGTTCTTGGGTATCCTGAATTGCTTAGGTTTAATAGGATTGTGAACACATTTGAACTATGCTCTCTTTTTATTCAGTACATTATTTTTTGATAGACTTAGTCCAAGCCAGTTCTAATGGAGCAAAGGGCAGAATTGTATTTTGGAAAAAAATACTCCAAAATTTTACAATGTTTTACTTTTTATTTTGTACAAATGTCACCCACTTCAGTAGAAAAGCAGAATGTTCAAAGTCATTAGGCATGATTTTACATGCTGTTTGTGCTGCTAGATTCCTGTATCTGTGCACAACAACCTTGACTTTAGATGGACTTTCACATGGAAGCTGAGATCTCTGGAGTGCAAGCAGCTTGCAAGACTGGGACCTGAACAATCACAACTAAGACTAATCAGGCATTATGATTTGGGCAGGTAGACTAATGTGTCTTCTTGGAGTGCATCATTGTCAAAAACTTTCTCTTTACCATCCAAAACTAAGCATTGTGGTATGTTACAAAGTACCAACATGGATCAATGGGATAAAGGTTCTATTACATCACTCCCTCATGCTGTTGCCTTAGACACTACCTAGTTAAAACTAGAATGTCAGTCAAATTTGGGAAGGAGTTTATCTGGATCTCTCTCATGCTTCATCCCTACTGAATAGCCCCCTCCACATAATGCAACAGGGTGTATACTGTTTTTATTTTCCAAAATTCATCTTTTATTGTTTGCATTAACGCCGCACCTAAAAGTAGGACAGTCGGCATGTCTACACAATGTGCTTACTATGGAACTGCCTAATTAGCTCTGCAGTAAAGTCTCAGTATCTACATATGAGGCCCTATGAGACAGCTCTAAGCTAATTAACTCCGCCATAGGTCAGTAGTTGTAAATACAAGTACTATCTTGTGGTGGTGTTATTTAGTGTGTTGTAAAGCATGTGAAGATGCTGATGGGGCTGGCTAGGACATGAGGGTCCTTCAGTGCAGGGGCTGCCCACCAGCTAGCTCCATAGCACACTGAGGTAGGTCAGAGCAGCCCTTGGCTGGCAGGCTGACCCCTAGACCTTGTGCCAGTTGGGGCTGCTCTGACCTGGTTCAATGCGCTACGGTCCTGGATGCAAGCGAACACGTGCCACCTGGGGACAATAAACTCCAGCATAATATGTCCTGTTTTTTGTGTCAAATTAATTGCATGTGTAGATGCACCCACTGTAATGTACTCTGATTCTGAATGTCATGTACTGCAATGTTGTAACAAACTACAGTGCCCAGAATCCATGAAGGGACTTGAGGAAGGAACTGTAGTGTGAATTGTAACTCCCAGAAGCCTCCAAGAGACTGGAGGAATGAACTGTAATGCCTACTACAACTCCTAGAAAGTGGCAGGGGCAGGAGGAAATGGAAGGAGCAGTGAGGGAGCGTGGCTTGTGCAGAAGAGAGGGAGACATGTGGCCAGAGAGTCAGAAGGAGTGGTGGAGCTAGGACTGTAAGCTTCAGGAGCAGGGCTCAGACACAAAGCCCGGGCAGACGGCAGTTAAGTGTTTTATGAGATCAGAAACTAGTTTGGAGCCCTCCAGAGTTGTGAGAGGGTATAAGGTTCTCAAGTATATAGATCACAGTGTTACTGTTCTCTACCAGTTACCTATTCTCGGGTGATTTCCCCACAGTGTCACTGTTTACTTCCTTTTAACCAGATCCTAAATTTTTGTACCTTAATGTTAATGTTTATTTACCTGCGTCTGTCCCCCCATCCTTAGCCTGGTGGCTTGTGACCCTAATCCCCAGCATCTCCTATATAAAAGTGGGAACTTCCCTTGCTGACTCCCTGTGCCAGTTCTTGGGTTGCAGGGTTTGGTATAACACCATTATGCCAGACAGAGTACAAGCTCAATAAGAAACATTCACAGAGTTTACAGTTCAAGGAGAGGATAAGGAGGATACAGCCAGACCACAATACTATGAGACAGGATTGGTCTGCATGAGAGAAGTCTTAAGCAATTTAACTCTTGTCCAGTTTTTCTTGTAGGATAGAAGAAAGAAGAATAAAGATAATGAGGTAGCTTTGCAGATGTTTATGGCATGCTTCTTCCAAGCCTGAGGGCCAAAGTCACACAGATAATGACAGGAACTTAGGAGGAAGAATCCTATTTTCCATTAAAAGTACAACCAGGGCTTGGGCTAAAGATTCTACAGTTAAGTTCGGCCCTTTTTTCAGATGCCTTTCAATCTGACATATAGGGAGGGCTGCTGCAAGATAAGAACCATGAGTGATTGGTACTGTGTTTGCTAACAGTTAAACATGTTAAAAAAAGATTGTGTTACAAAGGAAACATTTAGATTATTTTATGTAGCACATTAAATAACATAAACAAATCCCAAGCCCTCTGCCATCACCCATGTGTGACAGATATTTAAAGTACCTGTTACTTGGATTCTGCAGTATATTGCAAAATGTTGCATAAACATTCTACATCATTGAAGGCACTGTATTCTGCTGCACAATCTACAATTTCTGGCATAGTTTTAAGGATGCATGTTGCAGACTGGGAAGAAAATTCAATGACCTGATTCTGCTTCCACTGAAAAATGCATAATGACTTTGCCACTGACTTTAATGAGAAGAGGATTAGTCTATTTGCCTTAGACCCCTTTACTCTTCAGAGGGGCTTAAGAAGCAAAACAAGCCATGTGCACTGCTCAACTAATGTCCTGAAGGGTCTGGGGACCATTTCAGAAGTTGCTTGCTAACAGGCATGAACTCAAAAACAGTCAGCCTTGATAACTCACTTATGTTTTCCACCAAATAAAATATTTTGACATTTATATAGTTTAAATGAGAGCTGTTCAAGGGCAATTCAAACGCTAGTGAGCAAGTCACTGTAGGTTGGCATGAATACTCACTAAGCCTGCCTCCAGCTCACTTTGTGGCTGAGTAGATCTAAGGGTCTGACTGGTCCCCTCCTACCATTTATGAGCTCTTTGGGACAGTACGACTCAGGTAAACAAAGATTGCTCACATGTTTCCACACTAGCTCATGCTCCTTCCTCTCCTTTTCTCAGGGACACCTACTCCCAATAGCTGATTTACCAGTGGGAAGCACTCTAGGGCTGTTCCTAAGACATTAGAGGGCCTCCAAGCCCATTAGAGGGCCTCCAAGCCAAAGCTCCTGATACAACCCTACTTCTGCCTCCAGCTCCCTGCTCTCAGCCAGGAGGGAACTCTCTAAACAGATGGCTTCAGCTCAGCCTGGCTGTCTTTTCTTCCAGCACGACACATGTCAGCATGTATAGAACAGGAAAGGGCTGCTTTGCAGCTTCAGCCATGTGGAAGCAAGTGTTCTTTTGCTGAGGAAGCTGAAGTAGGGGCCCAAAGAGGAGAGAGAGAATGGAGAGTGGGGTGATAAAAATAACCAGATAAGAGGAGAGAAAGGGGTAGAGGGCTGAGAGAATTAACAAAGTTGTTCACAGATGCCTGAACAAAAGGGCACAAAAGGCAAAAGTATGTTGATAACATTTGTTTATAGGTAGAGAGTTGGAAGGCATCAGCACAGATAAGGATCAGAATATTGTACAGGAAGACCTGGATGACCTGAAAGATTTAAATCACACAAACAGGATGAAATGAAAATTGCTCAAATGCAGTGTTTACATTTATGAACTTCTGCATTCTGCAGTGAGCTGAGGACTCGTCTGTTGGAATAACAGAAAGGGAGAAGGAGCTAGGACCGCAAGTTGATGACAGCATGACTGCGAGCCCCTAATATGATATGGTCATGGAAAAGGCATGTGCACACTTGGTAGGTATTGTTTGAGGTTATGGGGATGAAGGCTGGCCCCATTTTAAAGGTGCTGGACTGGAATCTGGGGGACCCAGGGCTCTTCTACACATGCAGGGAGGCTGCTCCAACACGCATCAGAGTATACTCAATTAATTGAGTCTGCTGAAGCGTGGAAATTATCAAGCTCCAGCAGACTCCAGGGCAGGGGCAGGTAATTATTTCAGGTGCAGGGCTGTTTAATGATGTTTGGTGAGCTGTTGAGGGCTGCATAGGTAGCTCCACCCCTTGACAGATGTTCTGCCCTCATCTTGGTACCAGAAGTCCCACCCCTAACCCTTGCCCTCTGCCACCAAAAGTCCCTCCACTTCCCCCAGAAATACTTCTTTTGGGAGGGGGGAGTTGCCATTGCAGAACCAGAAAAAAACAAATCATACACTAAAAGTCAAACACCTACTATAATATATTTTAATTTTATTACAAAAAATATTTTTGTTATGATTTGTGTTTGTGTATTGTATATTGAGGTGATTTCATAATAACTCAAAAAGTCTTTTTCTTAGTCTTTTATATTGTGGGTGTGTATGGATGTGTGTGTGGTCGGGGGTGTATGGGGAGTTTGTGAGGGGATATGGGAGGTGTATGTGGGGCAAGTCAGTTAGTCCCAAGTCAGTTCACACACAGCGTTAATGTGCTTCAATGTAGATGTAGATGGCACATGTAGATGCCTACTCCCACTTACTGGCCAGTAATATACCGCACAGTAAACTTAAGTTGGTTTAAATGCACGTTTAAGCTGGCACATGTAGATGCCAGCCTACTCCCTCTTACTGGCCAGTAATATACTGAACAGTAAATTTAAGGTGGTGTCAATGCACGTGTAGACATGCGCACGGTGAAGTAAATTAAAGGATTATGATGTCAATTAAGAGTACAAGTAGGTTGCTGTGGAAATGCTGGCTGAAAAAAAGGATTTTTTTTTAAGTGCGATTTCAAATGGCATGGGAGGCTGGCATAAAGGAAGCTGTTGCAAGTGGACAAAGAAGTAGAAAAACTAAAAATAGAGTAAAAAAATTCCCAAGCGAGTGGAGAAGCTTAATGCCCCAGAATTACAGTGACATGAATTTCAATCATAGGAGAAAAAAACCAAACAACCAAGAAACCAAAAGACACAGTAGCAAAAAAAGAGCCAATGTGCTGGGCTCTGAAAAGTGAGGCTGATATTTGATAATGGATTGAGTACAGTAAATAGCCAATGGAGAGGCAAGAGACTCCATATGTCCAGAAATACATATAATCTAACCAGTTGAAAGGGCCAGGAAGATAATTTTACTTATAGTTTGTTGAATGAAATTAGAATGGGAGGAGGTAGAGATAAGCTGACTAGAGAAAAATACACATTATTTCTGTGTCATGTGTCTCATCCTCTGGCAGGTCCTACTATTTGATCCCTCACAGGCCATTTGCTCAAAGATCCTTTATTCTTGCATCCACCTTGAATTGTTCATTTGCACTGAATCTATTTAGTGCTTCAGCTGTGTTTGAAGAAGGCTTTAAACCACTCTGGGCAAAATTAATCCCTACAGCAATTGTAAGTAAACAACTGGAATGGAATTAAGAACAGGGTAAATTTGGGCCAAAACATGTTATCATCACAGCTGAAAATGAATAGAAATCTGGAAAGGAATGCATAGGAACAGGATAGGTATCTGTTGGATGAGAATCTGTAGCCAGAAGGATGAAGGCAATTGATGTCTTTCTGGGAGCAGACAGAAGTGACAATTTTTGCCTGATCTGCTCCCTGAAGGCAATCTACAGCTGTGACCAAACAGAAATGCATGGCTGCAAAGTGCTTTAAAAGGGCCTGATCCTGCAAAAATCTGAACCCTCATTGCATGAGGGGTCAGATGAAGATGCTTCAAAACAAAGCATCTGCAATCTGTGCTGCTTCCCAGCCTGGTGCTGTTTTCAGAATGGGAGGGGGGGGGGGAAGGATTGGAGGGAGTTCAGTCTGAGGTTTTTTCTTCCCTCACTGGAGGGTGGGATGGGTGTATTGGAACCCTCCCCTGAGGTGCGGGGGCTCCAATCCATCTCTCCCCCACCCCCAGCACTGCCTGGGGAACCTCCAGAGTGAGCTCCCTCTGCTCCCAATCCTGAAAACAGCACAGGCTGGGAGGGAGGAGGGGCCATTGCTACAGGAACCTGGCTTCTCCCTCATGAAACCAATAGCGAACTTCTGTTTGGTTTGGGAGATCCTTGCAACTCAGAATGCTTCCTGCAAACAGCTCTCAGTTACAGTGGGGAGCTGCACTTCTGTCTGTGCCCTCAATTTCCTTAGAAACTACGCTCAGTAACAGCAGGTAAGTTAAGGGAGGGAAAAGTCTATCCATCTTCTTAGCTCAAATATATGCATACAATTGGAAAAACAAAAATCAGGAATGAGGTGCATACAGGTGGAAATGGAAAAGAAAAGAGTAGTGTTTAACCCTGATGTTTCAAAAAATATTCACTTCAGATTTAATAGCATCAAAACACAAATTTCTCAAAAGAGCATCAAAGCAGAATTTCTTCTTCTTTTTTTAAGGTAATAAGGCACTTTCATCTCTCTTTATGCTGAGGAGATTAGTAAGGCTTTTCACTAATGTTCATTTAAATGCTATAGCTTTTTTAATTAGCAGGGTGTATTTTAGAAATTAGGTGGCGATCTTCAGGAAATGCTGCATGCTCCAATCATTGCCTGAATGAGGGTTTCCATGGAAAGTAACATATCACAGTGGGTTAAAAATTTAAGTGCACTGTGAGGGTATACATTTGGTTCATATTTTCAGACAATGAACTCCCACAACTGTGATTAAATTATCAAATGTATTCAGAAGTCAGCAGGTTCCCAAGGGCCGGGATATCCAGATATAACTCACTATGAATGCCCTCAATTTAGGGTGCTCAGTCTGAGATGCTTTAGCAGAGTCCAATTTTGAAAAAAGTGATTAGAATCTCTGCAGTGAAAATAAGTCCCCTTTCAGGTAACAATGTCGCAAAATCTTAGTGTGACCACTTTTGAACATGTAGTCTCTGTTGAGGAGGTTAATCTCAAGAGAATATGGCTTTGAGCTCTTCTGAAAATCTAGTTACTAGCTCTTTAATGAAGACTGATCTTTGCTGAGAATCCAGCCCCAGGAAGCTAGCTGAGAATGAGCTACTTTAAAATACATTGGTGCCTGTGATTAATGTTGAGGCTTCTTTGCTTGCTGCCAGTCATTAGCAGCTACTAATGGTATTTCCTTTCAAGATGGCAAACACAGGCTGCCTAAGGATTTTTAGGCTCCCCACTCTAACTCATTGTGCTTTACACAAAGCTGTCCAGGCCCCGGGGCTTACTTTGTGCTGCCCCTAGGCACCTCCTTCCTGCTCGGGGCTTGGGGTGGGGTCCCCGCTAGTCGCCCACTGCCTGCACACCTTTGCCTGGCTCTCACTTTTCCTTAGCTGGTTCCTCCCTTTGCCCTCACTCCTTGTGCCCTCCTGGGAGGAGCTCATTAGAAATAGCCCTAGCCCCTGACTTCTTTCCTGATTTTGGAAGTTGGGATCATCCTGATGTGGTCACTAAACAAATGCTAAAGTTTAGCCAAGAAATGTCTCTGAAGACACAAATGTTCTCTCTCTTACAGTTTTCAAGCTTTTTGCATTTAAACAGTTTTGCATTTAAACAGTTATGGACAGATAGGCACACAGACAGACTGACTAAACTCTTTGTATATAAATTATACATAAAATGACCAACCTTTTCAGAGATACTGGGGACTGATACTTAGGGAGTGGACTTGTTGTAACTGTGCTGATGCATTACAAAAAGAACAAGAAAATGTTCACCAGGATAAGTATAAGGCTAACATTTTCAGAAGCATCCAAATGCATAAGCCCAATTTTCTAACGTGATTTACCACTTGGGAACCTACATAAGCCCGCTAATTTTCAATGCAATTTAAGGTCTGACATTCCTATTTTCTTCGAAAAATGTGATTTGCAAATTCTGCCTTTAGATATTACTGATGGGCCTTGGAGGCAACTATAAATGAGCAAAACTAAATACAAGGGGTTTTTTTTTCATGTTTGAACCATGCTGCTGTAAGTTTGATGTCAAATGTCTGGGATACTCCCATCCCAGACAACTCATATATATTTATACTAATCTTTATTTAATAAGGTTTACTCTAAAGGTAGGTACTCTAAAGGTAGGTCCACTGATGATTAAGGATGAAAATAAATTTCTTACTCTAAGAAAAGAACACGTTGTTAATACAAGGAACAAAATGTTGATACAGTGAAAAGAGTGTTCTCACATGGCCAATTCTACTCTGAACCTCAATCCTTAAAGTTAAGGGGAAATAAGTACCTCCTTCTTTTTGTGTTAGATAGTCATTAACCAATAAACCACAGCCACCAGTCCAAAGAGGTTTCCCACTTTCTCAGTCTCCAGATTAAAGCTAATTATGAGGTTTGCTTTTAATGAAATGGATAAAGACACTGGCCCTCATCCAACAAAGCACTTAAGCAGACATGCATCTGTCAGGATAAGAGTCAGTTAAATTGTTTTTTCTGCACTGTAGCTTTTAGACATACAATATGGAATAGTCAACCAAAAATGGTGGTTCAGGAGAGATCCAAGTATTTCTCCAGCTGGTTTAAAGCATTTATGCATATATACAGCGAGGGTTATTTACATCTTTGGTCTTCCAGAAAGTGCTAACAATATATTCTACCTACAAGAAATTTTATTCCTGCTTGTAATTTTCCCCTAACAAGAACTAGTTTGAAACCTCATTTGGGCCACAAGCTGCATTTTAGGATTCTTAGACTTGTTATTAATAATGAGTTTCTTCTCTGGAGGATTCTGGGAAGATCAAATAATGTTCCTCCAACGACTCTTTGTAGACTTCAAATTAGGAAGAAATCACGTAGCTGCTTTAGCATGCAGTAC
Source organism: Crocodylus porosus (assembly GCF_001723895.1). NCBI lineage: Eukaryota > Metazoa > Chordata > Crocodylia > Crocodylidae > Crocodylus > Crocodylus porosus. The sequence goes on from NW_017728950.1 coordinate 37,482,305, forward strand.
AAATACTACTCTTACGGTACCCATTTCCCCTAATCGTTAACATCTTGAACAAATCGTCCAAGCACACGTAATCTATAACTTGGATAATCAGGAACTCATTATTCCACCATGAAATTCTAACTGCCCAAGTGGAACAAAACTTGTTTATTACACTGGATTAAACACCAACCCCCCAACCCAAAAACAAACAAACAAACAAAAAAAACCCAACCCCCAAACAACAACGCCCCATGAATAGGTGAAAGAAAAATAGTTTTAATATTCTGCTTTCAAGCAGGCATAAAGTACTAGTGACTGCATATATTTACCAGTAAAAAGAAGCAGCATAGGTTTAGTGCAACATATTTACATCTTGGTTATAAAGAACTATTCGAAAACCAAACATTTTTTGAAGAGAGAAATGGTCTGTAATGGGGTTTTCTTCCTCAAAAGTCTAATTAATTTCACATAACTTCATACCGCACACAGCGATTCATATCTACAGCCCAAAACTGTTTTTGTTCTAAAAACAATGAGAAACCTCTATGAAACTAACACATTCTGATTAAATATGTGCACATTTGTGATTTCCTCTTGCAGCATAATTTTGCTGCAACCCTCCCGGGGCTAGGTACAGAAGTTATGCATAAACTGGTTTAAGTGATCAGAAACAGGTTTCACCTTGTAACAACAGAAACTCAGTGCACATAAGCCAGTTTCAAAATGGCTGAAACTGGTTTAAGATAAACCTTAACTGACTTAACTGATTTGGCGCAAACCGGTTTATGAAACTTCTGTCCCAGACCCCTTCCTGGTTCAAGTTAAACCACAGTCCCCCAGCATCTCAGCATGCTTTGCAGCTTTAGCCTGGGCTGAGGGGCAGAGCCAGCCCTCCAGAGAGCAGGGCTGGCTCTGCCCCTCTACTTCCTAGCTGGAGCAGTGAGGGTTGGCTGATGGGGGAGGGGGGGGCAAGCCTGGCTGTGGAGGGAGCCCAGTCTGCAGTGAAGGGACTGCTCCCCCTAGAAAAAAAAACCTGACTGGGGTCAGGAAGGGGGGGCTAAATACCCCTTCCCACATGCAAACTTACTGCTAGCTGCAACTGTGGACTTCAAATCCCTGGAAGCAGGAAGAGGAAATGATGAGTAATCCTGCAGAGTCCTGCTGCTGTAATTCTGTACCGCAAATCTCAGAGATCTCAAGGGCAGCAGGAAGAGGAAGTGAATATACAGCCAGAGAGTCATGTTGTAGTTCTCCCTGGCTTCTGGCCTGAGCCACTGCAGGCATGTGGCTGTATTTTCTGAATCAAAGGTCTGTTCACTTCTGTTTCTATTTAATCTGTGCCATTTAGGCTACCTGCAAGGATTAAATTGATTAGCCTCAGGCTTTTTGACTGTCTGCACTTAGCCTTGTTGATTAGGAGAAATGGTGAACATGGAACAGTGGCTAAGATCACTTATGTGAAATTAAGAAAAGTATGACTGTTCATGTAAAACTGGCTAGTTCTACACAAAACTAATTAGATGCATGAAAGTTAAACACACCCTGACATCCATTTTAGAAATCAGGGTCAGTTCCTTTATTCCAAAGCATGATTTTTAGCTCTTCTTTCTAGAAAGGACCCTGTGTGTGTGGTGATCCAGTTTTACTGGATGCAGAGTACTTCTGAAATTCCACTAGAATTTAAGGAGCTGAGTAGTCTGAACAGTTGTGTAGCACTACATCACCAGTAAAGCATTCAGTGGTATTCTAGTTACAGCTCCTATTCAGATAAGATATCAAAATTGGAGATAGTAGCACAAGCTTTGCAAACCAAAAGGGTAAAAAAATGACTGCCCCCTTGAAAAATAAATCAGCTCACCAGTCATCTGTCCTGCTAAATTTCTGACCTCATCTCATCTCATCTCATTTCATCTCTCCATTTCAATTTCTTTCCTGGCATCTTAGCCTTCTGTTCATCATGCTCCCCTTTGTTCATACATTTCATTCCAAAACAGAGAATCTCTCATTGTAACCCCTGCAAGAAATTAAACTGAAGCTTTTCCAGGCAACATACTGGAGGAAAAATCCAGCTTGAATCATAATGTATATCATCATTGAAACCAGAGGCAATTCACAATCTCAACCACTCAAATTAGTAATTCCTCTTTAGAACTGCATTGTTCAAGTTTCTTAGCTAAAGGACACTTTTCAGAACCCTCCCCCCAAAACCCCTCCCCACTAAAAAAACAAAACCTTCTCTTTAACAGTGACTGGGCCAAATTCATCCACAGCTCACCTTAAAGGCTAGGGACAGAAGTTACACATACATTGGTATAAGTGATTAGAAACTGGTTTAAATCTGTAGTACAATAGGGCTAGGGACAGACATTCAAAAAGCCTGAGCTTGAATTGATTCAGTCTTTGCAGGTTAGTCTAACCTGCAGAGAGTAAACCAGATTGTAAGTGGATAGACGTTTGGCACATGCCTGCAGTGACTCAAGACAGAAGCCTGGGGGTGCTAGAACAGATCTCCCTTTCACTGAGAAGCTGAGCTGGGGGTGGCGGGGCATGGCCAGGCCTGCACCAGAGGCTCCCTGACAACCAGAAGCAATCCTGGCACACAAACTACCCGGCCCCAGAAAGGAATTCTTACCCCTCCTCCATCTCCCACCACTGTGGGGCCAGAAGGGGGCCCTGTTTGGTGCTGGTGGGCATCTCTTCTCATTCCTCCTCCACTGCCACCACCATGGGGTGGGGAAGTGGGCTCTGTGAGGCTGCCTTCCCCCTGCTTCTCCCCCATCGCTGTGGGGTGGGGAGAGGGGGCTCTATGGGATGCTGCCCAGCCCTAGAGGGGAACTCTTCCCCTGATTTTTCCAGTGCTCCTTTCCCCCAGAGCAGTGCTGGCTGCCTCTATCCCCAGGGTTCCACACTGCACACCTGCAACTCCGCACTCACATGGGGAAGCTCCATGTTGGACTCTGCAGGGAAGCATGAGGCAGGGCTCCCTCCACTGCTAGCAGAGTGCAGGGACTGCAGCTAGGAGTGGCAGAGACAGCAGGCTCCAGTGTGGGGCTGGAGCTACGGGCATGGGGAGCACAGCCTTGGAGATAAGGCAAGCTCCGCTCCCTCTTCTGTGCAGTGCTGGCTGGAGACATGCCTGCACCAGGCACAAGCATCCTGATATCCCTGCCTGCTCCTGCTGCCAGGCAGCAGTGGCTTCATGCTATGGGTGGAGTGTGTGGGGGTCCCTATATGCCCCACCCCCACCCTGTCCAGCTGAGGTCCGTGCTCCTGCTGCCCTTCTGTGGGATGGAGGAGTAGGGGGAAGAATTTCCCTCAGCATGGAACAGAGCCTCCCTCTGCTCACCGCATCACCCCTGTCGTGGGGCCAGGCAGCATTACATGGAGTGCCCCCACTCTCAGTCCTGGGGTGGCATGGGGGGGGGGAATGGGAGGAGGAGGAAGAGTCCCTATCCAGAGCCTCACAGAGTACCCCTCCCCACCCAGCATGGAATGGAGCTCCCCTTCCCACTCTGCAGGACAGCCAACCCAACATGGCCCCATTAAGGTGAACGGGGCAGGGAGAAGAGTTAATTCCTCCCTCCATCCCTTCCCTGCAGCTGGGGTTTAGCAGCTCCAGGGGCCACCACTGCAGCCCCATCCCCTCTGCTCCCCAGCTGCAGTGGGGGAAGAATGGAAGGAAGAAAGAAATAACTCCCTCCCTGCCCACTTTGCCTTAACAGGGCCATGCCTGCCAGTGTCTCCACTAGGGCTGGTCCCTGCTCCGGCTAGAGAGCAGAGGGGAGGGACCAACTCTGCTATGGAACAGAGAGCCCCACCCATCCCAGAGAGCATGCCAGGATGCTGGGGGTGTCTGGTTTATCTTAAACCAGGAAGGAATCTGGAACAGACATTGCATAAATTGGTTTGAGCCAAATCAGTTAAGTCTGAGACTACATTCAACCAGATTTATCTCAATCTTATCCACCTTCAGCCATTCTCAAACTGGTTTATGTGCACTGAATGTCTGTTCTGTTACAGTTTTAAACCAGTTTCTGATCACTTCTGTCCCTAGCCCAGAAGTTAGGTGCACATAAACCACTTTCAAAATGGCTGAAGCCAGTTTAAGATAAACATGGATGAACATAGCTTATTTAGGTTAATTGAACTTTTGTCCCAGATCCCTTCCAGATTCAAGTTAACTGACAATCCCCCAGAATCCAGGATCCTCCCCTGCAACCCACGCCCCCCCTCCCCCACAAGGTGAGCCAGATAACTTTGGCCCAAGCTGTCTGCTCCAGCCAACAGGACAGCATGCTCTGGCATCCCTCGGCCTCTGACCAGGGCCACTGCAGAGATGTGGATACTTCTCCAGAACCAAAAGTGAATGTCTGGTTCACTTGCTCCCTGGTTCAATCTACACATCTTAGACTAATCTGCGAAGACTGAAGCGATTCAGCCGCAGGGTTTTTGATAGTCTGTACTTAGCCCAAAAGAATGATTAATTTGGCCTACCATTTTAATATATTTTAACACCAAATGCTGGTTTGCTTTGTATTCTTGTTATTTAAGGGGAAGCAAAGAATTTTAGGCAACTGTTTCACATTTCAGGCTACCAAGTGTGAATTTAAATCTTGTTCTGAAGTGCCATCCCTCAGGGTTTGCTACAGAGAATACAGACACAAGATTAATGGATGCAAGAGATCATTGTTGTTTGAGAAACTGAGGATCCAGGAACAAAGCCATGACCTGTTTGAGATATCCCTCAAAAAAATTACTGTACATGCCCTGAACCTTGTTCTGACATTATACATAGGAAGATAAAACCACCCATGAGGGTAGAATCAGTTTCAGGAACTTAAAGAAAATAAGCTAGCAAATGTTTCAATTATGCTATGTTCATTTCTCTCATGAGATTTTGGGGGCAAAGGGTGTACAGTAGACAGTCTTCTGTCAAGTGAACTACCTAAAGTCCCCTAGCACTTTTTTCATGGCTTACAAAGCAAGAGATAGGCCAGTGTAATAGGTTAATACTCTTATCTGAGACCCACCCAGCAAAAAAATGCAGTGGAAAATTTGTATTTTCCTAAAGGCTCCTAATTTTGCAGCTTTACTTCCACACCACCTTTCTTTTCAAAATGAAAGGAGTACATGAAATGCAGTGAGGGGTTGTATATCGATTCTGCTGTCACTACGCATCCTTCAAAATCATCCCAAGTGCTACTTCTTGATAATCTACACGCCTCCAGGTGATGAAATATGTAAAGAAGATTCCCCTGCACTCCTCGTTAGCGGCCTCAAAACTTCATTTTAGTGACTGAAAAATGGGAGTGAATCTGTAATGGATCATTCTGCTATGGAGTCTCACCAAAGTCAGCACAGCTCCTTGGGTGAATAAAGGCTTCAGGATCAAATTCAAACCAGGACATCCAGAGCCACTGACCCCAAGTATTTCATTAACCAGGAGAGCCAGGTCCCAAAAAATCATGATTTTAAAAACAACTCTGTGATTGTTGCTATCTAAATTGTACAAAATAGTCTTGTGTACTTAAAATACTGCACAAAGAAATATACAGACAAGTACGTTTTGCATAACTAGAAGGGGTAATTGTACACTGTGACTACACTGTAAAAACATTTGAGAGCTGTAGAGGTAGAAAGAATAAGGAAGAGAAGTTTAACAATCTTTAACATCTAAAAGGAGGATGTAAAGGCCCAGGATCTGGTGGAATTTCAGAAAAAGGTCCCTTAAGTTTTGGTAAAGAACAAGGAGGAACTATTGCTTTTTCAAAACTGTACACCTCTTTGAAACAAACAGAGATCCAGCAGTAACTGACTGGATGTCTGAAGTGTAACAAAAGTATCAACAAGTCAAGTGCAATTTGTTCGAAGTGATTCACATAACTATTGATATTCACACATTCTCTCCATCTGGATATGTGGGGATTATATTAATGCCAGGCATTATAACATGAGGATAACAATTTATTCATTTCTTACCAGCCTTTACTTCAGCACTTTGGGAAGAATGGAAGGAAAAGTAGTTCTGAGAGCTTTCACATGGTTCTTGTTGCCAAGGAAACAATAGTTTCCATTTCCCAGTACCATAGAAATCAGGGAATAAGAAACAAAGAAATCTCCAATACTGGACAAGAGTTTCTGTCAGTAAAATTCACCTGCTCCATAACAAGTACATTGTAACTGCGCTATTAGAACAAGGTAGCAGTGTTGTTGTGTGCGTTGAGGTTTGCAGAACAACATATACGATTCTAGCAAAAAACATTGGTGAACACTTAACACCCCAAATACTATCATTTGTGTGTGTTTTGAAAGGCAGACAGAAGAGGAGGGTGGGACACACATATGTGGATCTCAGGTCTCCTATCAAACAACGAACATGTAAGCGTATCACCAGTGCTTGTAGATCATGCAAGTATAGTTCTATAAATTTCCCCACTCAGAAAAGCCTACACCTCAGCATCATTTTTATCAGCTTGGAAATGGATACTAGTTTCCCCTAGTTTAATAATTTTTAAATTGTACAAAAATGCCTTGTTAGTGGCATGGATCACTTCTCCTTGCCGTGAAAGCTACCCTCCCTACTATGATCACCGATCACTTTTCTGTGTTTGGCAGTTCTGTCTCAGATGAAATTCCTCCCAGTGTTTTGTCCTCTAGGATGTTTACCTATAGTCATTACAGGAGCACTTCAAATACTGCGATAGTGTTATTTACCTATATGTGCTGATTGGCGAATGCTTAAGGGACACTGCTATCTTTTTCGGTATCAGAAACAATTCTAGTAGGGATCAACTTCAAGAAAAAGACAAGCAAACACACAGTCTTTCTCACACGCACGCACACACACTGCTGAATCTGTCAGCCTGCAGTCTAAGCAACATCTAGTGTTGTGGTAGCCCATTTAGGCAGTCAGACAAAATTGGTAAAGGCACCACCCCCCTTTCTCACAAAACATTCCTGAGTTTGTAATAAACTGTAAATATGCCTGAGTTTCCCCTTTCAAAAGGTTGCGCTGCATTCTGCTAGTCACCTCTTATTAGTAGGCCATCACACCAGTGCAGGAAAAGCCATGTGAATGCAAGTGGGGATATCTACACAAGACACTTCACTGCGCAGCACACTAATTTGCTGCACAGTAAAGCATCACTATGTACATGTGTGCAGCAATTAGGGCATAGTAGACTAATTTACCACACTGCTGGATAGTCCCATCAGATACAAGGGGTATCCAGCAGCGCAGTAAATCACTGTACTGTATATACAGACAGTGCCATTAGGATTAGTTTACTCTGGCTCAGATTTAGCTGGAATATATTAAATTACATTAACTGTATGTTTAGATGTGCCCAGTGCCAACTGCCTTTGGACCTGACTGAAGTGCAGTATGGATTCTTTCCTTAAGGAAAAGGTCTATAGACCTTAATAGAGCTGACAAATCATTAGGGCTCTATAGAAACTCTTCTACAATGCTATAGAATTTAATAGAGAATTCACTATTTTCTTGTCCCTTTTAAAGCCAGCTTGTAGTAACTCATCCTATAGGGCAGTCTAACACAACCAGGATCTACTTCCTTCTGGAATTATTTGCCACATCTGCAGTTGAAAATGTGGGTCTTGGATTGTCCCCCTCAGTCAGTTACAGACTCGCTGATAATTTACCTATCTGCAAAAAGACTGTTATACTTGGAGATGCCTGAAGTGACTGATCTACTGCTGCTGGTAGCAACTTTCAAATTGTCTTTTAAGTTATATAGGGTAGCCCAAATCTAGGTTCTAGAGGGTTTTTTTCTTAATCATTATACCCAATGTTTGCCTGGTTAAATCTGGGCTGTCTGCTGCCTAGTCCCACCCATTCTGCTCCCCCTTAAGGACAATTCCTTCTTCTAAGGTTGCAGAACATTGACAGACCTTATTAAGGTGTGCAAGATAGAACAACTTACTACTTCTCCTCTCCTCCTCAAAATGTAAACTAGAATAAGGCCCTCTCAAACACTATAGCATTTTACTTTTAGTGCCCCAGACGTGACTATATTCTATTGCCAGCTCTCCCACTGGTCTGGATAGCCCTGGGCAAGTCACTTCACCGCTTTATGTCTCAGATCCCCTATGAATCATGAAGGAAGGGGATAAAGATATCTCATTTGTTAAGTGCTCTTCTGACAAAGAGCTTAGGGTTCCTCTTACTTTAAGGGAGGAACTGCACCTGAAAGAGTGCCAGGCAGCTGAGTAGGGGTTAGCTGCAGGAGAAAAGGCAGGCAGCTCATCAAGCCCAGAATGAGAAGACCTGTGGATGGCTGGGGATGTCACCTGACCAGAAGGGGGAGCTCTATATGGTCCTTAGAGAACATATAAGCATAGGGCCTGAGCCAGGGTGAACGATTTGGCTATGCAGGCTGTAGAGGAAAGAGCTTCTGAATAGAAAGGCTACAGAGGAGTTCCTGGCTGACACTTAGGCTACTCTGGGGAAATGCTGATTTACAGGGTAGAATATAACTCAGGGTATGGGGGGAGTTTGTGGTACAGCCAGAGAACTAATGTTTTATGTTCAGACCCAGTATGGAGTTTGTTTTTTAGCCAGAGGGCTTATTCCTTAGTTACAGTTTATACCAGTGAACTGAGTTGGGACTATTGAGTGAAGGAGGATCCAGCAGTGCCTGAGCAGAGTGGAGACAAAGGCTGGAACCTAGAAGCCAGGTCCAGTAGAGTGGACCTGGGGTAGAGGGCCCAGTGAGAAGAAAGCGAAAGAGGCTGCTGTGACTGAAGCCCCAGCAAGTGAGACTGATTAATTGATAGCAACATCTGTGAGGCACAGCCATGGCTACAGAGGAAGTTAGAGGCCACAAATAGCCCATAAGGCAACAGGTACCCTGGAGGCATGGATGGGCCAGGAGGGCCCACCTAGAGCTAGTGCGTGATTGGCACCAGCAGGACACAAGAGGGATCCACTGCCAGTCAGATGGACTAGGACAGGCAATTATTTTTGGTGGAGAGCTGCTTACTGAATTTTGGTAAGCTGTCGAGGGCCACGTGGGTAGTCCTGCCCCTTGACAGATGCCCCACCCTCGATCACCATCTTGGGACTGGAAGTTGCACTCCTAGCCTCTGACCTTTGCCACTGGAAGTCCCTCCCCCTGCCCCTGGAAGTACTCCTTTGGGGAAGAGGGTTTGCCATCTTGGGGGGGAACCCTCCCCAAATTACATACTAAAAATCAAATACCTATCATAATATATTTTAATTTAATTAAAAAATATATTTTTGTCCTGATTTGTGAGCATTTGTGGTGTATATGCAGAAGTGATTGCATATGGGGATTAATGAGGATGTGTGTGTATGGGTATGAATGTGGGTATGGGAGCCATGTAGTGCAGAATGGCTGGGAAGCAAAGTGGGGAAAGCGGCAGGGGGGAGTGGAAGTGAGTGGGAGCATGGGGCCTGCAACAATGTCCCAGGGCCAGCACCACCAGGGCCCAGAGCAGGGCAGTATGAGAGTGAGGCACAGGCTGGCAGGGGTCAGTGGAGCCAGGCTGGGCTGCACCAGCAGGGACCTGACCCAACTCTATAGAGCCTCTGCTGGCTAGAGCCTCTCCCATGCTCCTGTCGCACTGCCTTGGGCCCTGGTGGCTCTGGCCCTGGGACACCAGTTTCCGCTGCACCGAGCAGCAGCTTCTGGGGAACAAGCTGGTGCTCAGAGTTGGGAAAAAGTGGCCTACCCTCCCTTATGGCCAGCACCCTGTGCTGCAGCCACTCTAAGCCCACGTGGCGCTACCTGTGCTTGCCCTCCATTGTCACCATTGCCCCACAGGGCAGCAGTGATGCAGCAGAGAGGCAGAACAGCCCTGCGGCTCCAGCAGGAAGTGCCAGCCATGAGCGGGGGAGGCCACTTTTCCCCTGTGTTGAGCACCAGCTTGTTCCCCAGAAGCTGCTGCTTGGTGTGAAGGAAACAGTGCTGGCAGGGCCCAGAGCAGGGTGGCAGGAGCACGGGGTTCCAGCCAGCAGGGGCTCTATGGAACCGGGTCAGCTCCCTGCTGTCTCTGCCAGTGCAGCCCAGCCTGGCTCCAGAGACCCCTGCCAACCTGCACCCAATGCTCCTACCACCCTGTTCTGGGCCCCATCAGCACTGGCCCTGGGACACCAGCAGAGGCCCCATGCCCCCACCACTGCTTTCCCACCCACTCACTGGCTCCTGGCTGCATGGCTGGAATGTGGGGCTCAGCAGGAGCTGGCCTGGCCTCAAGGACTGGGGTGATCGCCACGGTACTCCCATGCCCCTCTTTTTATTTGAATTTCCCATACTGGCGCAGCCACAAACAGCCCCACTGTCCCAGGCAGAAGTGGGCGGGCCTTGCTGGGGCTTCCCCTGGTCCTACTTCCCTTAGCTCCTGTCATCTTTGACAGGAACCAGGGGCAGATAAATATTACTTTTCTAAATTTTTAGGGTCCCTCTGGGCCAGATGCAGCCCGCAGGCTGTATTTTGCCCACCCCTGGACTAGGGCTTGCTCTAGGACCCTTGGGCAGCCTCCCTTTTCACATTCTAATAATTCCAGCAAAGATGTGGCAGGAAAAGGAAGAGGGAGGGTACCTTATGGCCTAATGAGAGGTGGAGCCCTGTGGCCACTATGGGGCTCAGCACTTGGTATACTCTGCAGTCTACTGTTGAAAAATTCCATATAAAACCTATGCAACAGTATTATTAGAGTGCAGTAAAACCCAGATATTTTGCAGGGCTGGGTTCCTTACTTTCACCACTAAAAAGATGCGGGTTTACAAATTACCTCGGGCAAAGATACGCAGCAAAGAGATGCATAGGACCACTAAGGTGTTCCAGCTGTTTGTTCCAGGTTTTATTTCAAAGGGCATAATTTTTTCTACCAGCTGTTTGGTACAGCATATATGTTCCAGCTGACTAGAAAAGTGGCACTCTTTGCAGGAAGTCACAGGAACCAGCTGAACATCTCTTCTTTAATTCAGTAACCTGCTGCCAATTAAGTAGGCTGTGGTCTATCTGGATATGAATGATGTGGGTTCTATTGTATTTTCTTTAAAAAAATGATTTTACAGGTTTTAGTGGGAGGGCTCTGTCAGGAATGAAATGCCACACTTGGCAGAGCCAAGTCAGAGAGTGTATACTGTGTAGCCATTTTGCTCTATCAGTCTCTCTTTTTCTTAATTTAAAATTATAGACTAAATATATTCATTGCTTTTTTCCCCCCTTTGAATTTTAACAGACATCTTTAATGATCCATATTGTTCTCTATAGAAAGTAGGTTGGTACACATACAGGAAATAGTATTTGATATGTATGCAATTTTATTCAGTACAGTATGTGCTAATTATCGTTGGAAGATTATTAACAGCTTTTGAAAACATCAGAAATGCTTAGGCAAGCCACTCATTGGCTGAAGTTCAAAATAATTTACCTTTGAGGTATCAGGCCCACTGAAATTCATTCCAGCAATTTAGAGGGAGTCTTTTTCATTAGCCTTAGTCTGATACCTGGGGTTGCTCTGTAACACTGGTTTCATGCATGGAAAAGATCAGAGAAATGTATCTGATGCTTCAACTCTCCTTCAGTATAACAATCAATACTCTGACTAGAGCATTTGGTGGAGTGTTTTACCTTCACCTGAGTAATGGTTTTGTTTGATCTATTTTTAGCTGGATTCCAGCTATACTATTAGCAGACTTTTTCTGAGGCTGGCCATAGCTCCATGTACTGAAGCATTTACAGTGTCTAAAAATAAAACTTCACAAGCTGGCAAGCTTTCCAGAATCATGTTTGACTTTGTGACCGTTCAATTTTTTTCTCTTCTGGTAGCTTCCACCATTCCCCCAACTTTATTCATAGAAGTATACAGCCATATTATCTTTGATTTCTATTCCTTGGTTTAGGATCAGCGCTTTCATAAATCTATAGTAATGGTACACCAGATATGCATTCTGAAACCATTCAGCAATGCTTTTGTTTTGTATATGGAGTGTTCTGCAGAATTTCTGTAACAGATAAATTTGATGATGTTTCTAGGGTCCATTGGCTAATCTTTTAGGCTAGGGACAGAAGTTACACACAAACTGGTTTAAGTGATCAGAAACTGGTTTAAACCTGTAACAGATCAGAAGTTCATTGCACTTAAACCACTTTCAAAAGGGCCAAAACTGGCTTAAGATAAACCTGGTTGGATGTAGCATCAGACTTAACCAGTGTTGTCAACTCACAATTTTTGGCATTGTTCTTAAAGCCTATGCTCCAGGGAATATGAAAAATTTAACTCTCTCTTTTATTTATATTTATACCAGCAAATTGCCCGTCAAGAATGATGGATTGGATGGGGACAGAGGCCCTTTGGGTCTGGGCTTGCTCCCCCGCCACTTAGGGTCTGGGCCTGTTCCCTCTCCTCCCTTGGGCCAGTTTGGCTCTCGGCCCATTCCTCACCTGCTCCCTGCCGATTTGGCTTCAGGCCCATTCCCCCCTCCCCACCACTGGTTTGGCTCTAGGCCTTTTCCCCCCTTCCCCCGCCGGTTCAGCTCTAGGCCTGTTTTCTCTCCTCCCCCTCACTGGCTTGGCTCCGGGTCTGTTTCCCATTCCCCTCACTTCAGCTTCAGGCCTGTTCTCCCGCTCCCCTAGACTGCACCTCTGGAGAAGGCACCAGGCTCTGACTGTCCCATGACCTCATTCATGGTGACTAGGTTCCTGGCTGGGCTGGGTTATGAAGCAATCAGAGCCCAGCGACTCATCCAGGGGCACAGCACAGGGAAGCCAAAGGGGGGCCCATGACAACCTGGTCTGTGCATGGGGCAAGTGTAGGCTGCAATCAGCCTCCGCTCTGTGCCTCACTGCCAGTGCCTTGACAATGGTGCAAAGCAGCACAATATGAGTCCCATTGCTGGGCAGGCTGGGCAGTGATGCACATGGTGCCACGCCGTGCTGTGCTGCTGTCAAAACAACTGCAATGAGGTATGGAGCAGAGGCCGACTACAGAGCACAGCTGCATCCCGCCCTTGCCCTGTGCACAGACCGGGAGGCTGTGGGCCCCCCCTCGGATCCTCCATGCCATGCCTCTGGAGGACCCACTGAGCTCTAATTGTCCATTGATGCAGCCTGGCTGGAGCCCCCAGTCACCACAAATGGGGCCCCAACTGGGCCATGTTGGGAGCAATCACAGCCCAGGGGAACAACATGGGGAGCCCAGGCGGGGCATATGCCCCCACTCCCCCAAAGTGTGTGCAGCAGTGGGAACTGCCCACCCACAGCCCTGGAGGAGCCACTGGGCTCCCATTGCCCTATGACCCAGTCCAACCCAAGCACAGAGGGTGGGGGGGCTTCTTCAGGGGGAAGCAGGGAGCTGTGTGGGCAGCAGAGTAAGGAAGGCAGGTGCTGTGGGTCAGGAGTGATGGACACCAGCATGGTCTGGGGGGCAGGGTACTGTGAATCAGGAGTGAGGGGCAGCAGAAGAGCTGAGGGCACTGTGGCTTGGGCGTGAGGAGCAGTGGCAGTGTATGGGCATATCACTGCCCCTGTCCACAACCATATACCCCCTCCCCACCTCTGGCGTCCTCTTTTTTTGAAACTGAAAATATGGTCAGGTTTAAAAAAACCTGCAAAGATTGAATCAATTCAGCCTCAGGCTTTCTGACTGTCTGTACTTAGACTTACACAACCACTAACAGAGATGGGAATGAAGGCTCCTGGTTCCCTTATGAGGTCTGTGTAAGGAAAGAGCAGACTTTCAGTCTCTGAAACTTGAGGCTTGGCGAGTGCTGCTATTACAATGCTTTTGTTGTGCAAAGCTATGACCTCATTTGTTCTACAAACAATTACAACTATTTATCTACTTCTAATTCTCCTTTGCTACAATGCAGACAACAGCCAGGAGTAGATCATTTTTCTATGGACCAACACTTGAATAAGCTGGGAGTATGAATGAAGTTTTCAAATACTATCTTCTCTCTCCAAAAAGAAAGACACTTCCTGCAAGATTTTGGAAATTGCGAAACAGTAAGTCAGTGTACCCGTGAAGTAAACTATGGCTAGAGACAGATATGTAATCAAATCAGGCTCTGGCTTTTTGAACGTTTGCAGATTATTCTAACCTGCAGAGATTGAACCAATTTGCAAGTGGACAGATATTTACTTTTGAATTAGGATATGCAGGCAAATGCCTGCAGTGGCTCAGGCTAGAGGTTGGGGGGTGCTTGAGTGAGTGAGCCCTTCCTTCCCTTCCACAATGCTGAGCTGAGGAGAGGGCATGGCCAGGCCACCACTATGATTAGGGAGGGATTTAAAGCCCCACCCTGCCTGCACAGTCCCCAGATGGGGTGTGCCTGAAGCGGGAGGGGGAAGCAGCCCTCACCAGGCTTTTCCGCGCTCTGTGCTCAAGGGGTTGGGGAGTATTGTCAGACTCCAGCCACTGGCTAGCATTCTAAAGGCAAAGGTGGGGAGGGGAGAATTGCTTGTGTGCAATGCATGCATCTGTTGATGACACCAAGCTTTTTAAATATCCTTCTTCCTACTTGTTCATACTGTCTGCAGAAAACTGCAGGTCCCTTGCATTGCAAGCCAAGTCATTTCTCATACCTCTCTCTGTCCCACCTTGAACACTGGCAGACTGTGGCCTTCGAAGCAAGCTAGCAGGGAGCTTACCAGAACACAAATCTTATCAGCCCATCAAGAATACAAAGCCTCTCTCATTAGTTCAAGCACTTCTCAAACAGCTTTTTCCAAGGCACTTGTAAGGAAGAACAGAGGGACATTACCAGCTGACCTGATGATTAATTCCAAAAATCCCTAAGACTGTTCTGTCTGCCTTTGTCCCAGTGAAATTGGAGACACGCACATAAAGACACCTCTCAGCATTAGCTAGCATGGGGGTGGTATGGCCAGATGATGGCTGGGGTCCATGCACTGGGGTCCCTGCTGTGGGAGAGGGAGAATTCCTGCTTGCAGAGAGTGAGGGGAGGGTGCAGCAGAGGGAAGCCACACAGACACTGCTGTGCCTGCAGTCTCCACCTCCTTCTCAGCCAGCCTAAGCTCTGGCTATGGAGAAGAGGGGTGGGGTCTGCTCTGCTTTTTGAAGCAGACATCCCAGCCTAGCCCAGAGCTGAAAAGTATGCTGGGATACCGGGGGACTCTGATTTAACTTAAACCAGGAAAGGGTCTGGGACAGAAGTTCCATAAATCAGTTTGACTTGGATCAGTTAAGTTTGATACTACATTAGACTAGGTTGATCTTAAACCAGTTTCAGCCATTTCGAAACTGGTTTATGTGCACTGAACTTATGTTCTGTTACAGGTTTAAACCAGTTTCTGATCATGTAAACTGGTTTATGTGCAACTTCTGTCCCTAGCCTAGAGGTGATGCCTATCTAATTAACCAAGGAGATACTGCAAACTGCAGGATCAGGTAGAGATACCCACACTAGCTTTAAATGAGCTAGCATAGGTACTAGAAGCAGTAGCCTGGAGTTCCCCATGAGATAATAGTCCCTGTCAGGAAGTAGTCCTGAGTCAGTTTTGTGTGTTGTTATTCTTAATATGTTCTGTTAGTGAAGTCCAGTAAAAGTTTACCCAGGAACACAGAGAAATTCAAGTATATATTAGCCTGCATGCTGCTTTTCTCTTAAATCTTTAACTCTGTCCATTTACAATATTTTATATAGGTTCACACCTGCATATTCATGTTGTGCAATAAAATATAACTATGACAAGCTATGCATATAAATTAAACCAGCTGGCTGATAATGTGATGACAAAAACAAAAGCCTGTATATGGCTTTGATTTTTCCTTCGGCCGGAAAAGCAGAACATACCATAAAGGTGAAAATCTCTTTTTTAGGGTTCTCAGAAGCAACAAGACTGTCCCATTGGCTAGACAAGGAAGAAAAAAAGCTAGAAGTGCAACTGTTAGTATATTAGCAGCTGGAGGAAAAGTGCTTGGCAAGGTACCAGCTGCTGGAGATAGGTAAGGTACAGGAAAACAGTGAAAGCTATGACACAACCTTTACCTAACTGCCCTTTCTGGCACCCATAGAATGTCCTTGTCTTTCATTCAATAACACTCAACCAAGCATGGTATGATGCTTAGAAACAGCCTGTACTGTACTTAACAGCAGTACTAGAGGGAAAGAGACTTCTTAAAAGATGATTGCATGTTATGTCAGAAAAGATAGTACCACATATTATTCACACTTCAAATGCTATAGCTGATATATAACATCTCTTGCTATATAACAGAGGTGTGCCAGGCCAAAGAAAGCCTGAATCATATCTTCTTCATAGATTTTAGTTGCTTGACTTACTAGCTTCCTACAGGTTCAATGATCCCAAATCACTTAGTGTCAGAAATTCTTGCCCTTTCAGATAGAACTTCCTCAAACTTTATAGTTTGAGAAAACAGGCCAAGTACTTATATATATGTGGTTTAAAATTTTGTGAGACTCGAGGGAAACTGAAGCAATGATTTCTGAGAGGCCTTCTAAGGGAAAATTTTCCCTGTATAGAATCTAATTATTGGAGGGCTGTCATTAATTCATCCCCCCACCCCCCCACATTCCTGCAGGGGCGCAGGCACTGGGGAAGCAGGTGGTGTAGGTAGGTCAAACAGGTTGCATCATGCTTATGCTTGTTCTTCTGCCACCTCTGCCCCATACCTACTTCTCCCCTTCTTCCCAGCCTCTGCTCCCCACCATTTCCTCCACTTCTCCTTGATCCATGCTGGCAGGTTCCATCTCCTTTGTAATTTGGGATACTGACCACGGCCCCAGCCCAGTCCCACAGCAATTGCATGGGCTGCATGCCACTACCACAGGGCTGGGTAGGGACTGTGCTCAGTGCCCCAAATTAGAAAGGGGATGGAGCCTGCTGGCATAGTGCTAGGGTAATGGTAGGGGAGGGAGAGGGGCAGATGTGGGAGCAGAGGCTGCACAGGAGGGGAGTAATAGTTGGAAGAGACTGCAGGGAGAAAATGGCAGGGAGAAGGAGGAGGGGGAAAAAACCTTATCTTAGAATCAAGTAAATACGGTATGAAGGAGTGGTCACTAACCAGTCGGTTTTGATCTCGATTAAGGCATCGCTGAGGCATTGATTACCCTCAGTCTTCGCCCTGCCATCTTGATAAACTGGTAGATTCCTGAGCCACTTGAAGTCAATCCTGGGCTGTGGGGGCTAAGCATGTGCATGCTCAGGGAAGAGGTGGAGGGCTGGGCAGCACATGCAGCGGGGCTTGGGGCACAAAGCCCAGCCCGCAGCAGAACCTCCCTCTGCTGCACACAGAGCAGCGGGGCATGTGCTGCCCATCACCAGTGTGGGCCAGTGCTGGCAGCTGCAGCAGCTCTGAGGTAGGGAATGGGGCAGGGGCAGGGGCAGACCCTGCACAGCTGGCACTGAGCACAGGATGCAACTACAAGCAGCTCATGCAGGGGGCATGGGGAAGGGGGGCACACAGCGTGGCGGGGGCATGCCCCCAGATCTGCTGGTGGGGCAGGGCAGGCTGCAGACTGGTGTTGGGGCAGCATTGGCTTTTCCCAGCTGGACTGTGGTGGTAGCAGCACTGGGAGTGAGGCCATAGACATCCCAACTACTCTCCCAGTGCTGGCAAGTGTGGGCCAGGCACAGTGAGAACAGCTTGGCACAGCTTGCCCCATCCCTTGGAGGCTAGCAGGCACAGGGGAAGGCAGGCTGTAGTTGCAGGCTGGAAGGCTGCACTGGGATGTTCTCACTGGGCCTGGCCCATGCTTGTGCTTGGGACATGTGGTGCTGGTGCTGGAAGCAGCAGTTGGGGGATATGCCTCCACGCTCTGTGGCCTTGCTCCCAGCACTGCCACCACTGCAGCCTGGCTAGGAAGAGCCAGCTCTGCCCTGGTCCCAGCCCCAGACTGCTCCACTCCACCCACGGGCAGATCTGGGGGCATGTGCCCCCGTGCTCTCCAGGGCCATGTGTCCCCCCTCCCCACATGCTCGCAGACAAGCCGCTCATGGCTCTGTCCCCAGCACCACCTGTGCAGGGCCTGCCCCATTCCCTACCTCCCTGCCATTGGTGGGGGGCAGATCAAGGCCCCAGCGGTGAGGGAGGCAGTAGGGCTAGGGTTGGGGCCTCAATCTGCCCAACCCCTCCATGACCCTTTTGCCTCTCCCATCTCTCCCCACAGACTTACCTGCTGGGCAGGGGAGTAGATCTCAGTTTACTTTTAAATTAGGAGAAGTGATCTCCAACCTAAAAAGGTTGGAGACCACTGGTATAAAGACTGTATGGAAAGCCAAAAATGCCTTGAATCCCATTTTCTTGATAAATTTTAGTTGCTTGAGTTACTAACTTCCTACAGGTCAAACCAATCCAGATTGCTTAGTGTCAGAAAGGGTTGCCCTTTCCCATAGAACTTCCTCAAATTTTGTAATGGGAGAAAACAGGCTAAGTACACAGCTATAAATATTCATCTACAGAATGCCAAACCAATTGAGGAAGACCAATTTACTCCTGTCCATCACGGTAAAACAGTAAAAGTTTCCCTTGATTTATGAGGTAGATGTGTTCCCAGAAAACCGCACATAAATTGAATTCACATAAAGGGAACATTCTCACCCCTAATATAACAAATAGGGATACGTTCCCAGAGTGATGAGGGAAGGTGGGAGTAAGGCTGGGGGTAAGAAAGGGCCAGGAAGTGGGGCATGGTGCAGCCCAATGGCTGCAAGCAGGCAACATC
Source organism: Crocodylus porosus (assembly GCF_001723895.1). Lineage (NCBI taxonomy): Eukaryota > Metazoa > Chordata > Crocodylia > Crocodylidae > Crocodylus > Crocodylus porosus. The sequence goes on from NW_017728950.1 coordinate 37,500,982, forward strand.
GGCTGCTCCACGGGCTGTTGCAGGGGTGGCACCAGGCTCTTCCTGGTGCTCAGCGGCTGTGCTGGGAGGGCAGGTTGCAGGGGTGGGCTATGGAAGATTTTGGGGTAGCAGCAGCCCCCTTCCCATTGCTGCGGCCTGCCCCAAGCACTAGGAAAAGCCCAGTGCTGCTGCTGGCCCCAGCCTGCTCTCATCCTGCTGCAGGCTGCCGCTCACCCTGAGCACTAGGAAGAGCCCAATGCCACCACCAGCCCCAGCCTACAGTGGCTGCCATCCCCAGCTTGAGGTGGGATGAGAGCAGGCTGCTACCAGCCCTATGTGCCAGGAAAAGCCCACTACCACTGCTAGCCTCAGTCTGCAACAGCAGCGTGCTTTTGTCCTGTGTGCAGAGCCTGGTGCAGCTCCCCAGCCCACAGCCTTCCTAGGGTAGGGAGCTGAGCCCCCCCCTCCCCCCAGCCCTGTCCCACACCATGCACCCACTCACATTTTCCTCTGCTTTGCTTCCTGCTGCATCCTTGGGAGCAGCCAACAGGTTGCACAATGCCCCTCCTTCCACTTCCCCTACAGCCCCAGAGCCAATTGCATAAGAGTGAATTTACCTTGCATATAATGAATTTGGGGTATGAAAAGGGTCATCACATAAGAGTGAATTTGCATATATAGAACCTGCATAAATCAAGGGCAACCTGTACTGCATACATATATACAAACTATGAACAGAAATGCCTGAAGAAGGGTGTTTGTGGCAAAAAGCTTTCAAAGAACAATTTTTCCAACTATTTAGTTGGTCTAATAAAAGATGTCACATTTACCCAAGGACCCTCGTCTGCCAACAGAAGCAGGGCTTTTTCAGAGTCTGGCCTCCAAGATAGAAGATGTTTCAATTCCAGTTGGTTAATGCACACTTTGATTGCAGAGTCCCAAAGTCAGGGGAAATAAGAAAAGGAGGACAGAGGAAGAAATTGAGTGACCTTATTCTGGTGAACTGGCAGAGCCTGTGAACTTAAATAGTGATGTTAATGAAAAGTTGAATTACTGGATCTATCACAGAGCACAGAACAGTTGCATCTAAATCCAATTGCAAAGCATGAGCTTTTACATTTCCCAAACGTCTCTAATTGCCAGCATACTTATCCCTTCATTTGCAGTAAATGCTCTCTAGCGAAAAGTCTAGTGCACATCGAACAGCACCTGAATTGAATCTCAAACCAACAGAATCCATATTCAGTAGAGTTCAATTTAACCTCAGCCTACTTTAGCTAATTATGGCTAAACTATCACAGCTCCTTGTCAGCCACTTCCCCCATCTGCTCCCTACTGGGGCCAGTGCTCTAATGTGGAGAACACTTGTCCAACACCTTCTGCAGCAAGCAAATGGGAAGGAGGTAGGACAAAGGAACAGAGAATGAAGGATGGGGAAATGAAAGGAACTTTGGACCTCCAGAATATCTGTCTGGCACACAGATAAACAGCTCCCTTTAAAAGAAGTGTACTAACTTCTCTTTCTTCTAAGACTAAGAGAGAAGTGGGAGAATGGGATCAGATTAGGTGAAGAAAAATTTGGCATTGTTTCACACAATGCATTATCTGCCCTGCACCTAAGGCAGTATAACTGCATGGGGGCCCCTTAGGTCATGGTTGATCTTGCACAGGGGTCCAATGTTAAGGGGTAGTCCACACAGAAGAACACTGGGTAATCATTATAACAAGCAGAGATGAGTGAAAAGTGTAACATTGTTTCACAAATATCTGTTCAAACTTTGATTTGACCATGCTTGTAAGTTTGTTGTGCTTGCCCAGACGTTATAGTGCTCAAACTTTATTAACACAAATAGTTATAAAAACTGAATTTCATAGCTGAGTACTCAACTATCTGAATGACCTGTACTGGATTGTAAAATTAACTGTCCTCTGTTGGTTAGTCATTGAAGTTACTGAATCTGAGAACAGAATCAGTGGCATGCAACTTTTGGGTTAGGGACAGAAGTTACACATAAACCAGTTTAAGTGATCAGAAACTGGTTTAAACCTGTAACAGAACAGAAGCTCAGTGCATATAAACCAGTTTAAAAATGGCTGAAACTGGTTTAAGATAAACCTGGTTGAATATAGTATCAGACTTAACTGATTTGGCTCAAACTGGTTTATGAAACTTGTCCCAGACCCCTTCTAGGTTTAAGTTAAATCACAGTCCCCCAGCATGTTTTGCAGCCCTGGGCTGGGCTGTCCTGTCTGCTCCAGAGAGCAGAGCTGGCCTCACTCCTCTGCTTCTTAGCTGGAGCAGTGAGGGCTGGCTGACAAGGGTGGGTGGGGTAGGCCCAGCTGGCAATGCAGCCTGGTCTACAGGGGGGAGGGAAGGGGGAGGGAGAGGAAAGAGAACTGACACCCTCAGGCAAAACCTGGCTGGGGTCTGGGGCCAGGGAGGGGGTTAAACACCCCTTTCCCTGCTTAAATGTATTGCTGGCTGCAATCATGGACTACAAATCCCAGAGGCACCTGGAAGCAGGAAGAAGTGATCAGCAACCCTGCAGGGTCCTGCTGCTATAATTCTGGATTGCAAATCCCAGAGACTTCAGGGGCACCAGGAAAAGGAAGTGAACACACAACCAGAAAGCTGTGCTCTAGTGCCTCCCGGCTTTTGGCCTGAGCCACTACAGGCATGCAGCTGCATTTCCTGAAAAAGGTAAATGTGTGTTTACTTCTGTTTTAATTTAATCTGTGCAGTTTAGACTAACCTGCGAACACTGAATCGATTCAGCCTCAGGCTTTTTGACTGTTTGTACCTAGCCTTGCAGCTAAATATTGCAACAAAAATGATGGCTATGTATTAACTGAGTTCCTGCAAAAGAGCTGCACACCAAGAAATATTTCCTTTAAAAAAACCTCCAAATTTAGAGTAGCACACAATTGTGAGAATTTCATAAATTGCTTGCAGACACCTGATGAGCCAAAAGAAAGGCAAAGTTGTTGAATAAATTATTCAATGCTTCTTATTCATGCAAGTCTAATTATGTCTTTTGCATCATTAGGGATAAATCAAGGTGCCATCTTTATTCAACAAAAAGTGAATGGGAAGAGAGACTTTAGATGTCTGTATTTCCTTTGTTGTTGTTGTTGTTTTGCTATGGTATATAGGAATCTATCCTAGATATTGGTAAGAAGCATCATGAAGTCTAGAGGACATTCAAGGTCAAATTTCTAGTACTATTACCTAAATTATACCTACAAAATTTTGGCGCCTATCAGATCATTGAACATGTGCATTTCCATTTTATTAGGATAAAGGACCAATGTGGTGTTAATTGTGGCTTTTGAAATACTGCCAATCCCTAAAATTTAAATTTTATGAATTTAGGTCTCAAATAAAAGAAATTAGATTGTGTTTTATTTTGTCATGATTATTAATCTCAGGCTCTACCTGAATTAATCACCTAATGACACAAATCTAGAAAAAAAAAAGTGGGGAACCTCATCAAAACTGCATGACTTGCAATAAAATCACCAGTGAGCCACACTGCATTTATATCTGCATGATGAGCAAATGCACCATGCACACACACACTTTCTGAATTCGGTGTAGGTGTTTGCAATACAGCATTTGCTCCCCAAAGTTAGCAAGCATGATATGAACAGGACAATATGGCCAGAATGCCTCATTAGGATCTACCAAAACTCTACATAGAAGCTTATTTCCTAGCTTGCCATTAGTATACCCCTTATAGCTGGTATTTATTGAACAGAGTTTGGCTGTATGGAGTGTCTTAATTAACATTAGGGCTAGAGACAGACATTCAAAAAGCCTGAGACTGAATTGATTCAATCTTTGCAGGTTAGTCTATCCTGGCTAGGCTAAATCCAGGCAGACATCTCAGAAATACAGGCACATGCCTGCAGTGGCTCAGGCTAGAAGCCAGGGGGTGCTAGAGCAGCCTTCCCTTCCCTTCCCTTCTGCAAGAAGCTGAGGGGGGCATGGCCAGGACTGTGATTAGGGAGGGGTCCATCCCCCCACCCTTAATAAAGGAGCATTTATCAGCTCTGTTTTCTGCATTTAGCATCCCGTCAGAAAACAAAGCCTTGATCATTATAAGCTCTTTTTGCAAAAGAAGGAATGCAGGGACATTATCAGCTTACCTACAAAAAGCCCTAAGCAGGCACTGCCCTATCTGACTTATACAGCATTAGTTAGACCACATGCTGGCTACAGTCCCTGCTGTGGGAGAGACAAGGAAGGGATGTCTGTCTAAGCAGTGAGTGGTGGAAAAGGAAGGGGAGGGGGCGGGGGGCACAGGGAATAGAAGAGGGGTGGGGCCAACCCTGCTGTGGAGCAGAGAGCCTCGCCTAGGGCAGAGAGCATGCCAGGATGCTGGGGGAGTCCAGTTTAGCTTAAACCAGCAAAGAGTTTGGGACAGACATTGCATAAACTGGTTTGACCCAAATCAGTTAAGTTTGATACTACATTTAGCCAGGTTGATCTCAAACCAGTTTCATCCATTTTCAAACTGGTTTATGTGCACAGAACTTCTGTTCTATTACAAGCTATACCAGCTTCTGATCACTTAAACCGGTTTATGTGTAATGTCTGTCCCTAGCTTAGGGGAATGTAAAAGCCAGCTCAACTCTATTATTGGGAGCATATGTAAGGTCTGCATGCATCAAGAGGGAGGGAACATAAATGACAGTGGTGATATCTAATTCAGGAGAATCTAGAGAATCAGAACAAATGAGCTAACTGGAAACAGGAGGCACTGACAGAAGTAATGTAAGAAAATGCCTTCTCTCTTGAAAAAAAATAATTTAAACCTTTTCAGGGCTGATCCCTGGGCTCTCTATCACATACTATCGTTACTCTGGAAACCATGCTGTACAATTTTCATATTTGATTTTGGTAATAATCATAAAGCAATTGTTCTTAGATTTCACCTCTGTCATGTCACAGGATGATAAATGTGTAACAGAAAAATGTTCTACAAGGAGATCTGATTGCTATGCACCCTTTTGCATTGTCAAGCAATGAGATGGAATACCTATCTCATGAGCTTCTGCTTCATTGGGGTTCTGAGAAAAATAGAAAACAGAAGCCCTGCCTATCTTTTATAGTCTTTGTCAAAAAGCCAAGTGGAGTGACAACCCCAGAAAGCCAGTCTAATTTGAAATGGCTAGACTTTGACATTCCTGATTAACAATGCAGCAATTCAGAGGAGACTTGACAGGAAGATGACTGCAGCTACCCTTTTGGAGAAACAAACAGTTCATTTACAAATTACACTTCATTAGTTGGTAGAAGATGAATCCATTTGCAAATGGCAAAATGTAACTAATGCTGCATAATTCTGGTGGAAGTACCAGTAAAACTTAATTTTCCTTAAAATTACATCTTTAGAGATGAGTGCCTTCCCTCCACCCTTCAAATGAAAAGAAGGCAGAAACTTGTTAAAGAGTCTGGAGACAAATGTAATGGGATGGGAGATAATAGATGAGATTTTCCAGGAACAAACATATACTTTTATTTTTTAAAATGTACCCATCACAATGTCTTTGGGCTTATGTATGTAAATTAGTATTGTTACTAAATTAGTCTCCTTAAACCAGGATCAAATTACTGAGACACAGCAGTGAGCAAGAAGGAATCCAGAAAGATCCCTAAATAGAATTAAAAGGGAATTTTTAACAAAACCAGTTTCTTGTCAGAAAGTTTTGATTCATTGAAACAAACTTGGCAGGGTAATAGATTTCATAGACATCAGGGCTGGAAGGGACCTCGGGAGATCACTGAGTCCAGCCCCCTGCCCAAAGGGCAGGAAGTCAGCTGGGGTCATAGGATCCCAGCAAGATAAGCAT
>NW_017728950.1:37507746-37511651 GCF_001723895.1 Crocodylus porosus
AATAAACTTTTCTAAGATCTTCCCCAGGATAGAAGTCAGGCTAATGGGCCTGTAGTTAGCCAGATCCACTCTCCTCCCTTTCTTGAAGATCAGCACCACATTGGCCTTCTTCCAGTCTTCGGGCACTACACCAGAGCACCAGGAGTTCTGATTGAATTTTTGTTAAGAAAAGCTTCCTCAGATCCAGGATTCCCTGACCAAAGAGAAGACTCAACAATTAAACTCATCTAGCATATGGCATACCCAGGCTCAAGTTTCTCACCCAAGAAATGTTAAATTATGGAATCAAAGTGGAACAGCTTCAATAAGAAGGAACCCATGCCAGAATAGTTAAGTGCCCAGGAGCTGGGGCAGTCACTGGAGATTTGGAAAACTGCCAGAACCAGAACTTAAATCTGGATCTCTCACAACTCAGGGGAATGCCTAAGCTGTCAAGCTATCAGCTATTATTCTGAGACTCATTTGCTTGTGTGTCAATTTTTTGTGGAAACTTTCAAAAGGCCTTAGTTTCACACTGATGTGGAATGGGGAAAAAAATTGTGGGATGGGAAATCCATTTCTGCTTAGCTGTATTTCTAAATGGTAACCCTGTCAAAAACGTAAGAACCATCCCTACCTCTCTGTCTTTCCAATTTCAAAGAAATTTATCTCTAGGATATCATCAGATCAATCCTCTCTTGGCGATTCCTCCCAGCCAACCAATATTGCTTCTGTATTCTCTGCATCAAACCCCTGCCATTTCACTTCACTTTGAACCCCCTCGCTTAGCCAGCACTGGGAAAACAAAGGCACCCTAATGCTTATGATCAATGACATCTCTCTCTCTCACTGAAGTAATGCTGATATAAAACAGAAGAAGCACACCAGCAAAGCACAGCTAATATTTTCTTCTTTTCCTACTCTGTAAAGAGACATGGCTTCAGGTGGTACTTCTGTATATGCAAGTACAATTTAGAGATCTGCAAACTCTTTTTTATGGTCCTAGAAATATCTAACCAAAACAAAACTCGTTCTTACTTTCCTTCTGCAGAAGCAGTAAGAGTACAGTAACCAGATGCATTTATTAAGAAACATTTGGTTGATTCATGCTAACATGTCAGTGGGTCAGATGATAACCTCAAAGTTTCTGATAAGATCAGAAGAAAGCAAGTCTGAAAGGGATCACAAGGTTATTAAGTCCAGCCTCTTGCTCCAGACAGGAATCACCCTGACTAAACCATTCCAGCCAAGTAGCTGTTCAGCCTCCTCTTGAAAATTACCAAGGATGGAGATTCCATGATTTCTCTCATTTCAATATTTTAATACTTGACCACCTTCATAGTCAGAAAATTCCTCCTAATCTCCAAATTAAATTTCCCTTGCTGAAGCTTGAGGCCATTACTCCAGGTCTTGGCCCTACAGCCACAGATAAAACCCCATCTTCCTCCTTTCTGTTATTGGCCTTTGGGTACTTGAAGACTGCTATCAAATCCCCCTTCAGTCTTCTCTTCCCAGACCAAATAATCTTAATTCTTTCAGACTTTACTCAAAAGTTTTGCCTCCTGGGCCCCTAACCATTTTTGTTGCTCTGTGCTGGACTCTTTCCAATCTGTCCACATCCTTCTTGAAGTGTGGGGCCCAAAACTTGACATGGTACTCCAGCTGAGGCCTCACTAGTGCTGAATAGAGCAAGAGAATCATTTCCCTTGATTTTCAAGTGACACTCCTATTAATAAAACCCGGGAGTGCTGGCCTTTTTCGTACAAGGGCACATTGTTGGATCATATTCAGCCTTTGATCTACTGTAATCCCCAGGTCTTTCTCTGTAGTACTGCAGCCTAGCCACTCATTCCCCAGTGTGAATTTGTGTACACAAGTATTCCCTCCCAAGTGCAGGACTTAGCACTTGTCCTTGTTGTATGCATCAAGCCATTGAATCACCAGGAAAAAAAGGAAAGGAAGAGCTCCCAGAACAGTATACATATCATAAATATACAGTAACACAAAACAATACAATATAAAACCCCTCCACTAGGGAAGGCTGATTCATTATGCTGGTTCACTAAAGGCCAGAACAACAAGTTGGGCAGGGCACTGGCTCTGTGACATTACAAAGATCATTGAGCCAGTGATCTGCTGATTTGCTGTGTTTCAGTTTTCTACAGTTTGGTTCCAGAAAAATAAATTATTTCCATTCAGCAATGAAAAGGCAAGATAATGCAGGGGTCAGAGGACAGTGCGGGTGCCCAGACAGTAACATGAATCAGTGGTCAAATGACAGCTTTAGTAATAATGCTTCCAACCATACAGTCCTTATTTATGGCCAGATTCTGCCAGCCTTACTCAAGCTAAGTAGCATTTTACTCTTCATGTGGTTTGACTGTGCTATGTATATCCTGCATTAGTACTTTACAATTAATAAAAATGGCAGAATCTGTCCTTACGTAAGTTTTCTTTCAGGACTGAACCACTTACCATGTCATAAAGCAGCTTGTTGGATTTCAGCAGGCTAGAATAGTGCATTAAATAGGAATCCTCCTAGGGATAAATAAATACCATTGTTAATCAATACTTACTTTTTATGATAAAAAAAAGTAAGTATTTTTTTAAATCTGGGATGTCAAGAGACTTGCTAGGAGAGTGCACTGAGCTGTGGGTAGGTGCCTGGAGCATCAGTGGAGGGGGAGCTCTCCCTATTATGTGCCAGTTTCACAGTTTGGCACTGTTTGTGCCTGCCACCTTAAGACCTGGGGCCAAGCAGCCAGCAGGTGCTTAATTGTGGAGGCCAATTTTAGAGCTCTGGCTACCCATATAAACAGGGCATTTTGCTGCTGGCTGGAGGTGCAGCAACATCACCTGGCTGTGAGGCTTTGTGGAACACTCTGGAGGTAAGGGATGGTCAGGAGGCTCCTGGTCCTGGGTATGACCTAAACTTACACCCTGCCAGGAGTGGGTGGCTTGGTGGGGCTCTTAGTGGTGCAGGAGCCCCCAGGAAATGCCAGGCCAGTTACCACCTTGGTTACCCCCTTGTAGGGTCTGGAAGGTGGACCCTAGTGAGAGAGTGGAGCCATAGATTCAGAAACCTGTCTTGCAATCCCCTAACTATGGTGTTCTGACTGGCCTGAAGGTGAGGTCAGGGCCAATGTAGGCAAAGGTCCTGAGGGGACCACACCTGTAAGGTGGGGAGCAGCTCAGGGAGCTATGCAGCCTTGAACAAAGGTGGAGTAGGCTGCCTGAATGGAGGGATCCAGGTGGGGTTCAAATAGTAGTATTCTGGGGCTGACAACAGAGGATGCCATCTGCTAGGCATGGGCTGTGGTGTAGGGGAGGTATGGAATGGCAGATAGAACCCCCTGGCATCGGGACAAGAAATAAGCAGCCTCCTGCTTCTTAAGATCAGTAATTAATTAATTAACATCAAGGCATGGCAGGAAAGAAGGCAGGCAGTTGGCCAGAACAGGTGGGCAGGCCAAAGCTAAATCAGCCGGGAGAAGGTCCCCTGTTACAGGGACCCATGGGCTTTAGAGCTGGGGGAGGGGGGTAGGTCATTCTGAGCCCACCACTAGAGAACACTGATAAACTGGGCAAGATATAAATGGTACTATAAATTAAATGTTGGGTTAGCTCTTTATAGATAGTGTCAGGAGATCACCATCCCCTGTGGGCCTGACAGACGCCACCTGGGCCTTGCCTAGGGTGTCATCAGCTATAATTGGGGTCTCACATGCATACGTGTTGCCTGCCATGACTTGATATTAATGGAGTTTAATTAATTAATTAATTAACTATGTCCGGGCTGACACCAGCCCGGACATAGTGGGGATCACGGAAACATGGTGGAACTCAACGCATGATTGGGCAGTGAATGTCAAGGGCTACAGGCTGTACAGGAGGGACAGGATAGGAAAGAGCGGTGGGGGCATGGC
>NW_017728950.1:37512088-37540806 GCF_001723895.1 Crocodylus porosus
CCTGCCATGGCAGGGGGTCGGACTAGATGATCTGCTCGGTCCCTTCCGACCCTAGAAGGTATGAAACTATGAGTTGGTTCAGATGTCTCAGTGTGTAGTCCAATTATGAGTCTCCCCGACGTCTCGCAAGGTCCCGAGTTTGAGGGCTCAGCCACCCCTACACCCTTGCCCGTTCCGCCAGGTGGTGGCCAACCGGTTGGTCCGGCCACATATCCTCAGTTCCTCCCAGATAATCCACAAAAGAAAGGTCAATCAAAACAAACACGACAACCAAGAAGGTACCCCTGATCTGTGTATCTGCTCTGTCCGTCTGCAGCCGCCTTCCAACTCAAGCTTGACCTTCGAGGGGTCAGGCACCCCTTGGTTGGCTCTCGGAGAGCCCCCTTGTAGGGCTTGACGAGATTCTTTTTTAACAATCTAAGTTCACTACTGAACTGTGCCCCTATTACAGGGACTACGGTACCCAAAGTCAAAAGTGCCCCTCTATTTCGGGTTATTACAGTTCTACTCCCCGCAGGGGCCAGTAAACTGGGCTCCAAAACCCCGCTGGGGCTTTGCTCTCTGCCAGAGGCTCCCACCAGTGTTCAACTTCACTTTCAGCGTTCCCTGTAGCGTACGCCAGCGTGCTCCACCCCCGCTTTCCGGTTCTGCGTTGCTCCCGCTTTCCGGTCCCGGCCTCCTCTTTATACCGGCAGGGGAAATATTGGCCCCCGCCCTTTCCAACACACCTGGGTAAAGGGAATTTCTGCCGGGCTCCTTGGGGCTGTGGGCCTGGGGCCGCTGACCCCTGCTTAGCCCGGGAGCCTTGGAGCCTGCTGGCTCCTTCTCTCTCTCTTACAGAAGAATCTTTGGCTTGCGTGCTAGGAATGGCTGGGTGTGAAAAATGACCTGCACATGAAGTGTGTAACAACAGGCAGAGAAGTTCAACTAGAAAACAAGGTGGGATGTTCAGATATATGGTAACAAGGTGTCACGGGGATTGAGGAGAATGATCGGGGATCGAATCAGGAGCTGAGGAAACAAAGAGGGGCTTCTCCCCAGCTCCATGTTTGATTCCTCAGCTCCCCAATCATTGCCCGCAACCTCTACAGCTTCCCCCAGGGCTGTCGGCTGAAGCTGCTGCTCCCCTAGCTGCCCCCCCAGCTGCCCCTCCCCGCCAGGGTGAGGCTGACAGCCCCGGGAGAACCTGGGGGGAATGATTAGGGAGCTGGGGGATCCAACTAGGAGCTGGGGAATTGAGCTGGGGGGAATTATCAGAGGCTCGGGGAATGAACCAGGGGCTTCCCCCCAGTTCCCTGATCAAGCCCCTGCAGCTTCTCCCAGGGCTGCCAGCACTGCTTTCCTTGCCCTGGTGGTTGTGGGGATAGCTGGACAAGCCACAGCTTGAGCCAGCAGTCCGGGGAGAAGCTGTGGGGGCTGGAGGGCATAATTGGGGAGATGAGGGGAATGATCAGGGCCTGGAGGAATGAACAGGGGCTTCCCCCCAGCTCCCAATTTAATTTCCCAGTTCCTGGTTCAATTCCTCGGCTCCCTGATCATTCCCCCAGCCCCTGCAGCATCTCCTGGGGCTGCCAGCACTGCCTGCCTTCTCCCAGCGAGAAGGCAGCTGGGGGAGCAGCTGGATGGGCTGCGGCTTTAGCCGGTAGCCCTGGGAGAAGCGGTGGGGGCTGGGGGGAATGATTGGGGGCTGGAGGAACAAACGGGTTTCCCCCCAGTTCCTGGTTCGATTCCCTTAGCCCTCATGGCTTCTCCCAGGGATGCCAGCACTGCCTGCCTCACCCTGGCTGGGGGGTAGCCGGGGGAGCAGCCGGACAAGCTGTGGCTTGTCCCGGGGCTGCCACTTTAAGCTGGGGCTTGTCCAACCGCTCCCCCAGCTGCTCACTGCTTGCCTGTGTAGTCTATGGCCTAATAAGATTCAGGAACTATCTTTGGGTTTGGATTCAGTTGAATTGAATCAGGACAATGATTCAAATCACCAAATTGAAAATCACTGTCCTGTCGAATCTGAAGTGAATACTTTCTGCTGTGCACAGGCCTACTATTAAAGTGTGTTGTTTAACTGTTTGTATTAATTCCTCCATGGGGAAGTTTGTCCCAGAGAAACAGAGGCAAACAGAGACTGTAAGCAAACTGCAAGAGACTGTTTGAGGTAAACAACTCTCCAATCTGCTACAAAACTTCACTGGGTCCAGATCCATCTCTTACTCTCTAGCCCTTTTCTGTCTGAAGAGAGCATTCAAAAGATGGCAGTCAGTTGATGAAAAGTCAGGGTCGAAATGAACAAATGGCTCAACTCTAGTACTGCATCAATAAGCTGAGTCGGGGAGAACCTAGAGTCCCTCCTGCCCATTCCCTACAGACATAATTTGTCCCAAAAAGTCTACACGCCAAACGTGCATGTTGCTAACCGTCCCCAACTACTTCAGCAGGACATGCATACAGGGGTGTGATAATGGTTGATTTGAATTGATTGCGTTTGGGACAGGGTGGCAATTACAAAATTTGATTTAGGGTCCTGCCTGAGAATGCCAAGTCTTTGGCAAGGCTCAGTGATGCAAAGGACTGAGCATTCTGGACCCAAACCAGGAAAGCATGTATCCATATTTCCCCATTGAAGGAGGTCAGGATTAAGCCCTTAAAATGCAAACAATGGCCTTATTTTGGAAGGTCAGAAAACTTGGTGATCTGATTCAGCTATCTCTGACTTCATTTTCCCTTCCTATTTTTTTTTTTTCTCCTGGAACTATCACATCCAACCAACTGACCTGTATTAAGCAGCACAAAGAAGGGCAACAGTTTACTACACCCACTCAAACTTTGGCAATGAGAGGTTGCTATTTGTTTTGGCATCCCAAAGTTATTATTCATTTTGAAATGGACTGATAATGGGGAGGGCATGGGGAGAGTTAAGGAAGGAGAACGCTTGTGCTTAGGTCATAGAGCTACAAGTTCAGGGAACAGGATTCAGATTCTAGCTATGCCCCAAGAGGGTGACTTGGTGCAAAATGATTCGGTGACCTATGCTTCAGATTCCTCATCTCTAATTAAGCTTCACAGTTCCCAGTGACATGCACTAAGTGCTGTTAATGTCTATAAAGAATCTTGAAGGTCCTTGGATTAAAACGTGCTATAGAGATGCATTTTCATTAACTGGTCAGTCCAAAGCACAGTAGCAGAATCATGGGAGAAGAATTAAGCATACACTGGACACGGATGTTAATAGAGGAGGAAAGCAGCATTTATGCTTTGGGATGCTTCTAAAGCACGCATGCAGAATGATATGAAACACAGTCAAAAGTGTGGATCCCATCTTGGAATGGACTTCTGCTGATTTTAATTTGGACTTTTACTGTCTTGTAACTTGTTTTTATTTCTTTGGCATTTTGTTGATTTGTTGCAATAATTTTTTCTTTCACATGGAGAGAGAGAGAGAGAGAGTGGCGTTCTTGATTTCACTATTAATACCTTGTTATGACTACTACAAAATAAAGCTTGCAATAATAATGTCAAATCCCAGCAACACAAATGTCAATGAAAAAAGCTTGACATCGGTGCTGAACACATGCTGGCCAATATAAATACTGTATTTCTATTTCTGAACTGTATGGAACATTGTTTGGCAGTGGGACCTATTTATTAGAGAACAGCCTAGAACAGAATATATATTAGTTCACTGTTATGGAGGAATAGTACATTGTTAATAGTTTATTATGCCCTTGTGTGTCATAACGACTTCCTACCTGTATTAAATCCATGTGTTTTGGTAATGAAATGCATGCTCTTGCACCCTAATGAGCAGTCAGCCATAATTTATAATCAAATGCTATGAATTTGCAGTGCTCCCCATTGCAACACAGAAGCACTTTCAACATACATTCTAAGTTCTAACTATATTCACAGATCAATCAGTCACTCATCTTAATACTGCCCAAGTCTTCATTAACAAGGATAAGACCAGAACCCTACCTGATTTGAAGCCCAGAAAGGTTTCAATCACATTCCCTCTCTGTGAAATACACTCCAAAGAATTATTACAGAGACGCGGTATGTGACAGGTCCCAATTTCAGAAGCATGGTAGTGGATAAGGAGTTTTACCACTTCCTGTGGGCAAGAGTCTGACATCCTTAGCCAAGTTAATTAGCACCTTACTCTTTGAGCAGTCCTGCTGAAATAATTGGGACTACATGTGTAGCAAGTTACAACTCAATCTGAAGGAGGGCACCAGAATTTGTCCTTTAGTGGGAATCATATTTAGCTTGAGATGGTCTAAAAATAAATCAGTCGGCTGGGTTGCTTTCCCTTGTACTCAAACAGTACAGGCTCTTTTTTAAAAAAGAAAACAAAACACTTGTATTGCAGCCACAGGAAGAAAAAGAAACCAGCCATTTTTTTGTTGTTGTTGATTGGTGTCTGTGGGTAACATGGGACAAAGGGCAGATAGCGTGCGTGTGATCACACAAGGATCCCCAATTTATAGTATGCTTCTGGAACAGGGAGCCGGAGGGCTCCTGTTACATGAAGGGAGAAACGGCAGCAGGGAGGCCTCCAGGTAGGGGTGAAGACTGCTTATGACAGGTTGGCTGCGGGGAATCATGGGCTGTAAGCACCTATTTACTGGACTACGTATCAAGCAACAGGAAGAAAGAGCTGAATCAGACTGCTATGGCAGCTAGGGTAGCAACAGTAAGATGCCCGTTAGAATGAAAGAGAGGCAGCCATGCCAGGGGTAGCAAGCCACCCAAAAGGAAGGGGACAGGGCTTGAGGGGCATATAAACTCAGGGCCTAAGTCAGAGCTGGGAATCTGTCTTGCAGGTGGCATGGAGAGGAGATCTTAAGCAGGGTGGCCATAGGAGAGGGGCTGCCTGGCACTTACACTGCCCTGGCAATTGCTAGTAAGAGGCATATAGCTTGTAGGGCGTAGGACCCAGTTTAGGGGCATTTTAGTTATAGCCAGTGGGCTTATCTTTTTTTTTTTTTAAGCTTTATGCCAGAAATGTCTATAAGGGGTGATGTGGAAGCCACAGAAGGGTGCTTGAGGGCACACTTAAGGTTTAGCCCACAGAGGAGCACCTGAGGAGTGCACAGCAGTTTAAGCCATGGTGGCATGTCTGAGGGGAGCACCATGTGCACATTGCTGCCCAAGGGCACATGCAATTTTGGAGCCAGGACAAGGGACAGGTCTCAAGACCAAGCAGGCAGAAAGCAGGAAAGGAAATGCCTCTGGGGCCAAGAGCCCACAGCCCAAGAGGGGCAAGACAGGGGCCAGGAGCCCAAAGTCTGAGAGGGGTAAGACCTGGGCTGGGGCCCAGAATCGAGGTCTGGCTTGGTGGACCAAGGCTGAAAGAGGCCAGATAAAAGGGGCCAAGGCTGGGAGGGCAGAAGTCCCAACAAGGGCATGGAAATCTGAAGTGAGGCATGGCATAGCTGTAGAGGGGGAAGGAGGCCACACATAGTTCTTAAGGCAACAGGTGCCCTGAGGGCATGGACAGGCCAGGAGGGCCCACCTAGTGCTTGGGGGACAGCACTAGGACCAGCAGGATCTGGGAGGGGCCTGCTGGCTGATGGGCAGACAACTGCTCACTCTGGGACCATAGGGCAGTCTTTCTTTTTACAAATTAGCTAATTGTATCAAGGCATAGCAGGTGACACAGCTTCCTGCAGCAATTTCCATATTAATTAACAAAGAGAAAGCTTTACTGCAGTCTGTTTTCACAAGCCTCTAGGCTGCCTATTAGTCTTTCCACATTTATAGTTATAGAAATATTACTTAGACCTAGAACCTGTTATTAGCTTCACTTTTGTTTGATTCTCTTCTGAAAGGAAAACTAGCTCTTTGAGAATCTCTGGATGTAAAATATGAGTACTGGATGTGGGCTTTCCTTTTACACAGAGTGAAGTCCTGGCTCTCTTGAAGTCAGTGAGGATGCTCTCATTGATTTCACCAGGGCCAAGGTGATTCTTTTGAATGATGTCCACACATTGCTAAAATGAAAGGCATTTGGAGTTTTAGGAGGACTCAGTTCTCCTTAGGAAGAAATGTAGTATGAGAGCTTTTCAGTAGCACATTAAAGAACATGACTAACTTTTGTCACATGCAGTTCATTCTGTGTCTCATTCTCTCTCCAGTAAAACATTTTTATTCCAAGTAAAATTTGATTCAAAATAACTGTCAGTGGAAATACAGGGGTTATTTATTTCTTTCTGCTTAAAATGATTTGGAGGATGTTTGACATGAGGGCATTTTTAGGGCATTGCTTTATCTATTAGGATCTGATAAAGTGTGCTTCAGCCTATGAAAGCTTGTGCTATATATATTATTTAGCACAATGTATGTATACACCCACACACATATGCACACACGCTTTGGTTAGTCTATAATGTGCAGCTCTACCCTGCCTTATACTAATCTGAAGTGCCAGTGCACAAGTACTGATGCAACAATTCCATGACATTCAGGGATGAATAGAGAAGAGGCATAAACAATTTGAAGGTGCAAGAGTTGAGAATGAAGCTTATTACAAACTGGGGGACACACATCCTCTGCCAAACTTTGAATAAAGTTCTCAAGAAGACTTTTGTTTGAAACCCTGGAAAACCTCCACAGGAATGATATTTTTAATAATACTCCATCTATCTGAAAAAACCCTTGCCAAGCAAGCAACCTCAAATAGATATAACTTTTAAAAAAATGAAATAATGAATTTTAAATCAAACAAAACAGCAGCCCTAACTCAGGACGAAGTGTTTACCATGTAAAGGGGAAAGCTCCGGAGGTTCCACAATATCCACTTGTGAGTTTGGTATTGCCATTGATCTTAGGTAGAAGGCTTCTACTTACTATAGTGATGGACTTAAGTATATAACCTGAAGATGGAGAGAGAAAATAGACAGTTGTTTTCTTGCTAGCATGTCTTAGAGGCAGACTTTTTTTATTTTCTATTTTCAGGAGATTTTTCAATTTGTAATCTCTGTTGGCCATCTGTCTCACTATCATGACACATGCCTTATATGTATTGTTATGGTTTTGCGAACACTTTGAGAGAAGCCTTTATCAATAAATTAGTTACCAGGTCCTTTTAAGCTACTTTTTCAGTCCCAAGAAAACAGTGTTTTTAGCTAAAAATGTGATTATTATTATTTGTTAATTAAATGCTTGGTACTGTATAACATACCACATTGGAAAATATATTTGCCCTGGGAAGCTTGAATACTGAAGAAGGAAATACTAGAAGTACTGGGAATCAAGAGAAGGGAACAACATGGACCTTTTTTCTATTAATTAATTCACCAGGTAGAAATTATTCATATAAAAATATGTAAGGCATAATCAAGGGGAACATCCTATTATTGGGAGCTACACATATTTATAGTATAATAAAATAAAGTAATGTAGGTTAGTGGTGGTAGAGTGATAAAACACCTTGACTCTGATTCAAGAGCTGTTGCTGTCTGACACTGCACTTGTCTCTTCCCCTACATGCAGATTGGGGAAAATATTTTCACCCTTCAATAAGGTGTCTTTGAAGAGTACCATACAAAAGTCCTGTGAGGTTTTGGGGTATGAATCACTATGAAAATGCTTATGTTAACAACCCCAAGATGTCTTACTCCTGATATTCTGGGAAGGAAGAGGGCTCAGTCTAGGAATGGCTAGGCTAGGAAATGAACAACAATATAGAGCAATGTGTTTACATTGTACCTCTTATTGGAAAACTCATGTATTTAAAGAGATAAACTTGGAAAATGTTGTCAACTAAATTAAAAGTGCACTGCTGAACAATCCATCATGGTCTGTTTATCCTAAGTAACTTTCCATGGGGCCTATCACTGTTGCATTCCTTTTATTTTAAAAGAAGCCTTGTTTTAAAGGAACCAAATTGCATTTTTCTACTTGATCTTAAAACGCACATATTTTAATGTCTGATCACTGGGGAACACTTTTCATAGTGTACAGACTGGCTAATGCAAAAGCTGCTTATTCTTTTAGACACATTATAATCGTAGGATCATAGGAAAGTAGGGCCTTGGAAGGAACCTCATAAAATCATCTATTCCATGCCACTGCTCAAGGCATGAGCGTTCCTGACTAAACTATCCAAGACAAATGGCTGTCCAACCTGCTCTTGAAATTTTCCAGGGCACACAACCTTCCACAACCTCTCTTGATAGACTGTTTCAATGCTTGATGACCCCCATTGTCAGAAAGTTCCTCCTAATCTCTAAATTATATTTCTTCCACTGCAGTTTCAAGCCATTGCTCCTAACTTGCTCCCCTACGATGAGAGAGAAAACCTCCTCTCCATCCTCCCTATAACTTCCCTTCCGGTATTTGAATGGTTATCAAACCCTTCTCAGTCTTCTCTTCTCCAGACTAAATAGCCCCCGCTTTTTCAGCCTAACCTTATAAGTCTTGCTTTCCAGGCCCCTTTTTGTTGCTCTTGATTGAACTCTTTTAAATCTGTCCACATTCTTCTTGAAGCGCGAGGCCTGAAAGTATTCCACGAGGCCTCACCATTGTCAAATAGAGCAGCAGAATCACTTCTTTTGATTTGCACTCTGTTAATACAACCCAGTATGCTGTTGGCCTTTTTGCAACAAGAGCACACTTGGCTTTTTGTTAACAAGAGCACAATGATGTGCACGCTCAGCCACTTAGAAAGGCTCATGGTCACAGAACTGGGAACAGAAAAGGTAATCCAGATCTCACTGTTAAATGAAAGCCTCCCTGGGTCTCTTAACACAAACAAAAAGCACAAATTATACTGATTTTATTTATAACTTTTGTTTCCTGAATGGTTAAGACTTCTCAGTTACTCACTGCATAAGTGTATTTCTAATATTCATAGGTTCCCTTTATACAGCCAGTCAGACTCATATCTATATTCAAAATATATCTGTTAGTACATATTGGCATACATACACATGCAATTAATGTGCCTGAATTTTCCTCATGGGTGCATGTCTACATGTGAGCCCTTCTTGGGAGCAAATTTAACACCAAAGGGAGCAGTTGAGTCCAGGGCTGCTTTTGCCCCCCAGCCCTGCTCTGTCTCCCTGCAACAACCAGAGGGAGCTCCAAGCTCCCCTGGGTGCCAGCCCTGGGCTGGCAGGGTGGTATGGGAGTCAGGCTTGGGCTCTGGGGAGTGGTGGTGGGGGAGGGGGGGGAAGTGCTATCTGGGAATGGGGAAGAGCTCCCAGCTGCATGGAGCTTGGGATCATGACCTGGATCAGTGGTGCTGGCTTGGGGCAATGCCAATGCTGGGACTTGTGGGGAGACAGCACTGGGGACTGAGGGAGGGGGGGGATTGCAAACCGTAAGAAGCACTGGGATAGGAGTAGGGGAAATGTGAGGGCAGTGCTGGTCCCTGATGCTGCTTCCTTGCCACCCCCATCTCCCCTTGGTCCCAGTGCTGCTTCCCCTGCCATGTCTCTCCCTTAGTCACAGCGCTGGTTTCCCCCCCCCACCTCATTCCAGCACTGCTGCCCCTTTACATCTCCCCCAATCCCAATGCTGCTCAGCTCCTGGCTCTCTCAAGGCATGGGCAAGGAACAGGAGCAGACTGGGGGATGGGCTGCACTGACAGCAACAGGGCTGATGGGATGGAATTGCTCCCTGTCCCCTCAGCCCTGCTGCTGGCTGGGCAGGAAATGCCCCAGTTGGCTCCTGCTCCCCACCTATGCGTGGTGGAAGCTGGGAGCTGAACAGTGCTGGGACTGAAGATAGCTCCCCTGTCTCAGCGTTGCTCAGCTCCCAGCTCCTGAGTGGAGCTGAGAGCTGAGCAGCACCAGAGCTGCAAGCAGCTCCTCCAACCCCTGTGGCCCCCTGCTGCCTATGCTGACTGGGAATGAGTTGTACTACTATGCAGTAGCTAATGCACATAAATCTAGTATCTGTATTTGTTGGTACTGGCAAATGGCATGTTAGCCTTATTTACTGTGCAGTAAATTCCCTGCATGTGCAGATGCTGGCATTCTGCTGCGCATTAGATTAGTCTAATGCTCAATATAGCATCTTGTAGATTCACCCACTGAGTTGTGAGCTATCCTGCTTTTTATTACTTGTAGGACTATTACTATCTATGTGGAACGATATCCAAAATTCTTCCCATTACTTAGGGCAGATATATTTGTGATTTCTTATTGCTCCTAGTCTAAGAGCAGTGAGGAAGTGACCTATTTTCCTGTCACTTTGGTGTAATTCAAGTGAATTCAGTCCGTACAAAAGTAAGCAAAGCAGAGGTTTTAGAATAATGGATCAGACTCTTAACTGACTGTTTAATCTATGTGTGCATAAGCAAAATGAATATGAAGTAAAATAGGGTTTCTTTTAGTTTAGCAACTCTCTCTCTCTCTATATATACACATACACATATACAGACTATGGTCAAATGCATGCTTTGAATTAGAATCAATAGCTTTAAATGTTTAAAACAGCCACTGGGACATATTCCTTCTTAAGAGTGAATCCAAAATGACAGAACTAATGAATATGCCCTTGAGTGCTTTGGAATACATTTATGCATATATAATACAGTTAAGACAGATTCATCAAGCAAAGGCTGAGATGTCCATATTATCTGGTGTCTGTTCTAAATGAGCATCTGGCTTCCTAAGTGGGGAGGAGTGCTCTACTGAGAACCAGCAAGAAATCATTTTCTCAGTATATGAAAATAGTAGGAGGAAGGAAGACAGTGGAGAAAATACATGAAACAAAATAATTTTCTATCTGGCAATTTGTAAATGATTTTATATGGATTGTTTAGATAACCCAGACCTTGCTAAATCTATTTAATATTCACTAAACTACAACAGTGATATCAAAATAAAACCATTAATAAATAGATTTTGTTCTATAGTTCCTCAGGAGAGAAGAGCAAAAAAGTTGCATAGTAGATGGAATGTCTAGGAATAATTTGGGGCAACCCATCCAGAATTCCTCCAAAAAGCTCCAGGTAACACAGAGCAAACTATCAGCTAATTAAGTCTATAGCATATTATTTATTTAATAGTATGGCAAAGTCTGCTGGTAGGTGGAGAAACGTATCTATAGGAGAGATAGCAGTAAGTGATGGCTCTGCTCCCTTTTGGACTATGAGACAGCTCCTTGGCGAGGGAGTAAACGATCAAAGACTCTGTAAGTAACCTCCTTCCACTTAAGCACTGGTACAAGAGCTGGACAGAATCTGGCATTAAGGCATTTTACATTGAAATGTACTACCATATTTAACTGAATACATAATGATCCTGAATATTATGTGACCCCCAATAATTTATTTCTATATATGGCAAATTTATAAATTTGTTATAATTGTCCAGGTATAGAATCTAATTATTACCAGTTTGCCTTGAATTTGTCCCCTTCCCATGGCTACAGCAGGTAAAATAAATCTGGGTAGTCAGGTAGCCTCTTTACCCTCTACCCCACCTTCCACCTTCTTCCCCCTGCAACACCTTCCCTACCCCCTTTCTATCAGACCCTGCTCTCCCTGAGCACATGGAAATGAAGGACAACTTTGAAAATGCTTACCTTGAAATAAACATAGACTTAGTTCATCCAGAATTGATGCATTTTACCTTTTTAGAAACTGCTGCAAGTTTAAGCACAAGTACTTCATAAACACACTTTAAAGTAGCACTTTTGTACCTACTTATAAATAGTACAAACTATGCATGATATTAATCCAAAGCAAAAAAGCTCATGATTTACCATATAGATCATTGGGCTGAGCCCTAGAAGAATCAACAGTTTCAAACCATGGTGAACCCACAGCTCGGCACTGTTCAGTATGTGTGTGTACTCCAGGTGTCTCCCCACAAAGGAACTATGTGCTAATTAGCCCCCTACTCATGACTGGAACCAGGTGCTCTTGTCACATGTCCTGGGATCCTCCAAAAATGTATATGAAAATGAGGTGCAGGGCAGCCTGATTTGGCTCCACCTCATGGGGAACAAGGACACACTAATCACATGCTACAGGCCATGAGAGAGGGTGACAGGGAGATTCTGGGTGAACTGTTTAGGGCCCTGTTTGGTGATATTTGCTAGGCATTAAAGGATGATGAAGAAACAAGAATAATTGGAAATGGGAAAGAAAGGCCCAGTTCAGCTGTAGGAATGAAGAGGAAGTAAAAATGCATTAAATGTAGTGGCTCACCGTGACTTGAAAAAGAGTTGGTGCTGAGGAGGACTGTGTGAAATGGGGATAGCTATATATCTTATTCACATGGGTTGCACTGATCTATCATTGTGGTAGGTTCAGAGATAGGCTATCAACCATAGAACTGGTTCCTGACAATGACTGCCAGGCTGTCTAGGAGCAGATCTTCCACAAGGACCTATGAAAGAACCAGAGACCTGAACTAGTTAACAGTTTGCAGCACACTCCCAGTGATGGCTTGGAGACACAGAGAGGGGCAATGGAATAGATCCAGCTGCCCCAGGGAAATCTGCCACAACGAACACATTGACCACCTCCTATGGCTCTGTCCATACACCAGGTGGGTATGGAAAAAGGTAAACCAGTTCTGCAAAAAAGGTGACAGGGATCAGGCTGATGATGAGGGAAGTGACGCTGTATAGGCACAAAAAAGATGCAGCAAACTCCACCTGGCAAAGGGACATGGCACAGGTCGTTCAAAGACCCCTCTAGAAGAGGAGTAGACAGGGATAATGAAGAGGACAGCGAGACAACTGCAGACAGTGATGATGATAGCAGCAGTGTCAGCAACAGTGGCAATGACAATGACAGTGAATGAACTAAGAATGTAAACACCAAAATTGGGGCTAGGACTAAGAGACTGCGATTGAGTTAGGAAAAGGACTGTGGATGTGTGCATGGGAGTGCGGGTCTGCAGGTGCATTTATTGTAACAGACGCATGGGCTTTAAGGGTGGTGTAAGGTGTGTGAAGAAAAGCTTTGGCTAGATGAGATAGATAGATTCCCCCCCCCCCCCAAAAGCAAAACAAAACAAAACAAAAAAACCACAATGCTTGGTGTGGGGGAGGGGGTAAACCATGTCTTGTATTCAAGTAAAAATGGTACATTCTTTTTTGTGTTATTCTAACACATTTTAGGTTTTTAAACAGCTGTTCTGTAACACTACAATGTTTTTGCAGTTCCCAGATTGTACATGTTTCTCATGAATAAGACTTTTCCTAAGTTAATATCAATATTCTTTACTGCTGCCCTTTACCCTCTCTCCAAGACAGCAGGAATATGAAGCTGATTACCACGTACCACCAAATTGGACCAGCCTCCAAGAAAATCATGCTATTTTGTTTGCTTTAAAATGAGTTCCTTAAAAACAAAACATAATTGATCCATAGCCGAGTATCCCATTGCTTCCCCTTTTCTTTATGGAGATTGTTGCACATTGCCACTTCCATTATTGCTGGCATAACATTTACATTTTTGAAAATAATAAAAAAAATGAACACATGCAGATCTCAAAATGGCCATTCTTTGAATGTGGACATTTTTTCATTTTTGCTTTAATAATGAAAATAAACAT
Source organism: Crocodylus porosus (assembly GCF_001723895.1). Taxonomy (NCBI): domain Eukaryota; kingdom Metazoa; phylum Chordata; order Crocodylia; family Crocodylidae; genus Crocodylus; species Crocodylus porosus. The sequence continues at coordinate 37,525,603 of NW_017728950.1, forward strand.
AAAAGAAAGGAAAGGAGATTATGACAGTATGCGTTTAACCTTGCCACAATTGCCCACTTTATTTACTTTGCTTAAAATAACCAGCCATAAAACTGTTAATATTAAAACCTGGCAGCATCAGGTTTCAGAGAGCTTGTGGTAAAAAGCATACACACACATGCATACAAACCAACCTACCATACTCCCTTCATACCACCTGGCTGCAGAGCAGCTTTGGTGCTATTTTACTTCTGTATTTCTATCAGCAAAAAGCCATGTTATATGCAGTTCAGTGCACTAAGAGTTGTGTGGAAAAAGTAGACAAGGCCAGAGGTGGGAAGGACCTGGACCAAGACCAGGTGGCATACTCCCCCTCTCAGACTTGTAGCTGATCTGTGGAAGATAGCTTGGAGAGATAACGCTGCATACAACAAAGCTGGAATATATTTTTCAGGGCAGCGCCAGAATAAAATCCAAGCAGCTCTGAGCAAGTAAGTTTGGATTTGCCTGCCTCTGGACACAAGCCAGTAAGAGGAAGATAACCTACAAAAACAACAGAGAAAGATACACCTAGTTTCTGAATTAAATGACCTTCAGATACAACAAATCAAAGCCATACTATATAATACTATTGTAAGGGGCGGTTCATCCCTTTAAGACATTTGGGTAAGCAGGGAGTATCTCACTGGGAGCTTTAAAAGCTCTCAAAAGAATAAGCAAAAGAAAAGAAAGCAAGTTGTGAAATTAATAGGTTGCTGGAAGGATGGGCCAAAGCAAAAGGGGCTCCCCTCCTAATATCTGGGACAGTGCAGAAAGATTTTGTGTCGTTTTGTTGTTTATTTAAAGGACAAAATTTTGCTTTAGATTCCCCTGCATAGCTAACTGGCTAATAACCCTCTCACAACTACAATCCTAAGTAAGTGTATATACCATAATACAATAATGCTTGCTCACTCTCTCTCTCTTTCGGATACTGCTCCTGTCACATTAGGTAAGAAAACCATATTTAAAGCACTCAAATAAGTGAGCACCTGCTTCTGTTAGATTGTTCTGCCTTTCCCTGTGCAGTGACTAAACATTTCTGCTTAGATTCAGTGAAACTAAAATAAATATTTGCAATTGCAAACTGACAACAGTAGTTTGATGATTACAGATCTACTTCACTGCACATTGCTAAATCATATTAGGGGCCACAGGCTGCTTTCACTGAACATTACTTAACCATAAGTTTAAAATAAAACATTACATACATAAATGCAGTAATGGTATATCTTGGAGAAGAGCTCAGATTTACCCAAATCTACATAGAATTTGCTTCTTGTTCTTCACTCCAAGCCTCACATCCTTAATACTCCAATCTCCACCACACAACGCAACAAAGCAGTTCCCTGTGTTGCTATGCCAAAACCTACAGGCATAGAACTAATCATTAATCTTAAAACATTAACATGTTGATGTGTTCTCACTTTGACTTCTCTTCTCCCCAGTTTTTAAAAATCTATTTCCCCCGCCCCCTTTTCCTTCCAAGGACCACATCATTTCCCCCCCTTCACTATCTAAGAGGAAAGGTTTTTTCTACTTAGTTCATTGTACTGATTCAAATCAGCTTCCCTCTCCAACTTACTACCTCCAAGTTAGCGTGGAGTTTCCTATCCAAATGCTAAAAGGTTGATCAATGAATTAACTAACAGACCAGTAACATTCAGTCTGCTCTTATGCTGAAGACATCCTACCCTTCGATATTACCACTTCTGCAAGGACACAAGCAAAAGAAACATGTCAATAACCAAGGTTCTTTCATTTCATAGACTTGCTGAAGCTTACAAGCTTGCTGAAGACTCTCTTTAAAAGTGCAGATGTACATACAATAAACATCAACACCAGGCACCTGAAGGTTAGGTTACTCAGGCTTCTGATAAACATGCAATATAATCTCTCTCACTTCAGAAACTGTTGCTCAAAGACTTGATCATTCTGGAGCCACCTTTTTAAAAAGAAGATACATACATTTTTGTAAGTGTTTTGCTTGGTATTTTTCTGAAGCCCACTCACTTTGTGACAGTCTCAAATACCATTTATACATCAAACAATTCTTCCAGTAAGCCCAGACAATTACCCTTCTGCAAAGAGTGAATTAAATTTAAAAAGGTAGAAGAGCAGCGTCTCCTCCCTTCCCAGCCCTCTTAGATTCCTTACACTAGGTAGCCAATGAAAATGCTTTAAGTCTAATAACTTCAAAATGCTGTGACAGGACAAGGAGAAACCACTTGGGTGAAGTAAAGACATTCAAAAAGCCCAAGGAGGAATCTTTTGAAGTTACCCGGGTTTCTATAAGCAGCCTAGGTTAGATCAATAGTGAACTGTATGCATGTTCATTCTTTGTGGGGCAGGCAGGGACAACAATAACTAGAGCTCATATCACACAGCAGGACTACTAGGGCTGTATGAAGCTTTGGGTGGAGATTCAATTCAGAGGAGATTTGGCCCAATTCAGTGGCTGAATCTCCAAATCTGAATTGAATCAGGGAACCAGTTAAGAGGTCTAAATCGATTCAAAGCTCTCCGAATCTTTGGAAAAATTCGGAGAGCGTTGATGATTCAGACAGTCCCCAGTGGCTGCAGCAGGGAGCTGCACCTGGACTAGGAGCTGGTAAGCAGGGGGTGGGGACCATGGAGGAACCCTTGCCAGGCCTCATCCCCCAGCCCCCCCAACAGCTGATCTGCCCACCCCAGCTCCCAGCGATTTAAACAAAATACTGGGTGCTGTTGAATGGGGTCGCGATCCCTGCTCCCCGCCCCCACTGCTGCGTACTGTACAGGGGAGTTCTGCCATGAGTCCTCCAACCATAATCTTCTCCCTCAGCGCCCCCCCCCGGCTGCCCCCCCCACCCCAACTCTGTCCCTTTAAGAAAAAAACCAGGAAAAAACCTTGGACTCACTGCTTCTGCAGTAGCTTCAGGGCTTTGGGGGGCTTGTGGAAGAGCCCCCCATGGAGCACAGGGCAGCAGGGTAGTGGGGACTGCCCCCTTCTGGGCAGGCACCAGTGAGTCTGGGGTTTTTCTCATTTTTTTTTTCCTTAAAGGGCTGGAGCTGGGGCAGGCGGGGCAGCCATGAGGGGTGCTGGGACAACAGTAAGGGGGGGATCAGGAGGGTTGTGCAGAGCCCTCCACACAGCAAGGGGTAGTGGGGGGGCAGCAGGGATCACCCCTTGCCTGGCGGCACCCTGTGAGTCAAGACTTTTTTTTCCCAAGTGCTGGGAGCTGGGACAGGCGGTGCAGCCATTGCTGGGGCTGAGAGAGCAGGCGGGGGATGAGCCTGGCTGATTCAGGGATTTGGCCGAACCATTTTGGGACAGTGATTCAAATTACTGAATTGAATCACTGTCCCCCTGTGACAGGAGTGCCACTATTGGAGCCTCTCCAAGTATGGCTCCGCCCTCCTGTAATGGGCTAACCGCCTGCCACGCCTTGATCTTATTTAATTAATAGATTGTTGTAATTAGCGGGAGGCTGTCCATTTCTACATGCCCCAATGACAGGGGGCGCTATCTGCAGCTCCTTTTCCTACCCTACACTGCAGCCCAAGCCTCGCAGATGGTGCTGATGTGATCTCGCTGCCCCTCTGCCGCTCTCAGGGCTTCTCACCACCCTTCTGCCACTCTCAGGGCTCCTTGCCACCCCTCTGCCACTCTCGGGGCTAGGCCCATGCACCCAACATACTGCGCCTTCTTCAGCGCCAGGAACCCCCGCACTACTGGGGAGTCCCTATGAGGCCTCCTCCACCCCAATAGCCTCACCCAGTCCTTTGGTTAAAACAGTAAACACAAAACACAAAGCCCCTGGGCTATAACATAAAGCTAAACTGTCTGGTCAGACAACAGTTAATCCCTACCAGGCAAAAATACTCCAGCTCATGGCAGCAACCTGCGGATACTCATGCAGCCAAACCTTGGCCTTCTCTCCACACTGACTGAGCTCCTCACTCCTTAGCTGTCAGAAGAGGACCTGCCACCCTAGCCTCCTGCCTGGGTTTAAGAAGGGCTAAGTCCTGCCCCTTCCTGTCAGGGGGTTTCACTGGTTACCCCGGCAACCAGCACCTGGTGACTGGCAGCTGCGCCTCCCCCTTCTCACTGCTAGAGGCTCTCTGGAGCCATCCCTGTTCTCAGGCACAGGGCAACTAAGTGCTCTGCGATACCCCCAAACTGGATGAATCCAAAGTGAATACTAGCCACTTCACACTGGCCTACTGTCCACCCCTGCCAAAACTGTGCCGCTGCCCCACAGTGGGACCTGCTCCAGAAGGGGAGCCATGGGGAGTGAAAAGCCCTGTTACTCCATCTGGTGGGTGGATAAGCTGAGGCCAGCAGCCTCTGTTGCAAAATGCAGTTCCAGCAACAACCTGGCCCAGTGGGCTGGTGGACTGTGTGAAAGAATCCCCTTCCAGCCTCCTCTGTCTCTGGGGGTTATCTGTTTCTCTTCCCTCTCTCATACAGCTATCAATCTGGTTGCTAGGCAGCCAACTTGCTGCCTATGTGAGAAAACTCAGGTAAGAGGGGGGTGAATCTTTCCCTTCTATTTTTTTGAGCTCTGACCTCATGACATGGAAGGAGGGGCTTGAGTCCAGGTCAAGGTGTGATGCTTTTCAAATGTGTTGGTCAGCATCAAGCAACACCTGCCCCTGATTGGGTCTAGAAGGTGAGGTCAGGAGGGCTATTTAAGAGACAGATTCTCCAGGATAAGAGGAGATGTGCTGGGCCTTTTAAACAGCAACTTGAAGTCTGCAACTCTCTCTCTCTCATCCAGATGCTGAAGTGAATAAATTAACAGAAACTTAACTAGAAAGGTAGCTTACAGTAATATAGAAGCATGTTAAATGGCTATCAGGCTGGTTCTGTTTGCTTAGGGTTATTCTTTTGATACTTCTCTGACTTGTCCCCCTCCCCAAGCCTACTCTCTCTACCCAATAAAAATATCCACTATAGCAAACTTTGTGGTACATGCTTGAGAGGGATTGGGCATACCTTTATGCTCCCTTTACTTGGCTGACTAAGGGAGGCTACTTTCTGTGCTTCAGATTAAAGGAAGCACCACAAGATTTCACAGTGGGTCAAGCACCCTCAGGATCTACAAGGCCCAGGGGGCACAGGACCTGAACAAAGACCAGACCCTGTGTGGTGGCAGCAGTTACCCCAGGCTTGCAAGTGTGATCCAGGAAGGTGGTTGGCCTGATATAGATGCCTGAGGACAGGCACTTGAGGCTTGGTTTTTGTTCGGGTATGGTGAGGTGGGTGGCTCAGCACAGGAGTGCCCCCAACTGGCTTGCTACAGGCTGTGTTCTCCCTCCCTAGTTTTAAGCGCTCCTGCACCCCTTCAGGACTGGCCTGAAGCCTGATATGCTTGAGGGGGCCTGCGCACGTGGGGTGAACTCCCAGATCAGTTCTGGGAGGAAAGGTGGTGTCGCTGATGGTCCTGGCATCAGAGGCCAGGCACCCCAGTCATAGAATCATAAAATCATAGAAGCATAGAAAATTAGGGTTAGAAGGGACCTCAGGAGGCCATCTAAACCAATCCCCTGCTCAAAGCAAGACCATCTCCAAGGCTTTGTCTAGCTGGGTCTTAAAAACCTCCAAAGATGGAGATTCCACAGCCTCTCTGGGTAACTTATTCCAGGTTTTTACTATTCTCCTAGTGAGAAAGCTTTTACTATCCTCCTAGTGAGAAAACTTAAGCTTCCCTTGCTCCAACTTGAGACCATTGGTCCTTGTTCTGTCATCTGCCACAACTGAGATCAATCTAGCTCCATCCTGTTTGGAACCACTCTTCAGGTAGTTGAAGGCTGGTATTCAGTCACCTCCCAGTCTTGTCCTCTCCAGACTAAATAAGCCCAGCTCCATCAGCCTCTCCTCATAAGTCCCGTGTCCCAGCACCCTAACCATTTTCATTGCCCTCCACTGAACTTTCTCCAATTTGTCCACATCCTTTCTGTGGTGGGAGGCCCAAAAATGAACACAGGACTCCAGATATAGCCTGACCAGTGCTGAACAGAGGGAAATAATCACTTCCCTTGACCTACTGGCAATACACCTATGAATGCAGCCCAGTATGCCATTAGCCTTCTTGGCAACAAGAGCACACTGCTGGCTCATATTCAGCTTATTGTCCACTGTAACTCCCAGGTCATTTTCTGCAGAGCTGTTGCCCAGCCAGTCAGCCTCCAGCTTGTACTGGTGTATGGTGCTGTTCCATTCTATGTGCAGGACTATGCACTTATCTTTGTTGAAACTCATGAGATTTCTTTTGGTCCAATCCTCCAATTTGTTGAGGTCTCTCTGAATGCTAGCCCCTACCCTGCAGTGTATCTACCACACCCCCAGCTGGGTGTCATCTGCAAACTTGATTAGGGTGCACTCCATCCCATCTTCCAGATTGTTAATGAAGATATTGAACAAAACTGGGCCCAAAACTGACTGCAGAGGGCACTCCACAGGACTATGACTATGGAGTTCTGTGACTATGCATGGACTTGCAATTCTTCCTGCTTATTTCCCAGGTTCTGTGCATTCATGTACAGGCACCTAAGGTTTATTGCCCTGATTTCTCAGGAACAATGAGAACGCCTCCTCTGTTGCCCACTCCTGCTTGCGCTTCCTGCAGGTCACCTACTTCCCCATGTACATCAGGGTTTTGGTCTCCATCCCCCAGCAAACCTAGTTTAAAACCCTCCTCATGAGGTTAGTGAACATTTCTGTGAAGATTCTCTTCTTTTTCTTCATCAGGTGGATTCCATCTCTTCCTAGCATTCCTTCTTCTTGAAACAACATCCTGTGGTCAAAAAAGCCAAAGCCCTGCTGGCAAAACCACGTGTACAGCCATGTATTGATCTGCAGAATGCATCTGCTCCTGCCTGGACCCTTTCCCTTGACTGGAAGGATTAAAGAGAATGCTACCTGAGCTCCTGTCCCCTTCATGCTTGCACCCAGAGCCCTGTATTCACAGTCCTGCTCCCTTGGCCCTATGCTGCCCACCAGAGCAGACCCCCACCTGGAGACTTTCTGCTTTCCTGGACCACAGGTCACCAGCTCTGTGACACCACTTTTTCTGACCTGGGTCCCCATCCCACTCCAATAGCTCTCAGTCATGGTGAAGTGGGGACTGTTGCCTATTCCCCACCCAGCCAGAAAACAGAGGTCCCTCCTGTGGGACCACTGTTCCTGTTTCCCCTGAGAAGAGTCCCTAGAGTGGGGCACAACATGAAGTGGGGGACTGGGTGGTAGTCTCTCCTGCTACTTCTGGCTGAGAGGGCTAAGAAGCAACAGTGGCACCAGTCAGGGGAGTCAAAGGTAGATGCAAAGCAGTCCAGGACCCTGTCTATAAATTCCCTCTCCAGGTGCTGCAACCCTGCCAGCTGCACAAAGGTGTGGGTTGCTTCCTCAAAACAGTGGCCATCTCGACCCCCATTCCTGTACCTCAGCAGCCAAGGTATGGGCCTCCCCTAGCCTAAGCACATTCCCCCTGCACATCTGGAATGGGGTTGTTTTGCTTTCAGGTTGAGTGGGGGTGGGGCTGCCCAGGAACAGGATGGGGTTGTGATTGCTGGAGCAGGCATGGGGAGTTGCCTTGAGGCATTGGTATAGTGACTGCCTGTGCTGTGAGACTTGGAGTCACCTGGTACCCATGGACTTTCCCCAGGGACTCGATCAGAGGGGAGGGGGGAAAGTGTTGGAGTGCCACTTGAAAGCCTCTCCAGGTGCATAACTTGAAAGTCACCCTGGCCACAGGGCTGGATCAGCTGAGATAACACTTCCCACATGGGACTCCTGCTATCGCATCTGTGCCTTTCTTGGATGGGGGAGAGGGAGAGAGAGAGAGAGAGAGAAGGTTGTTTGGCAAAGGGGAATTTTTCTCATTCCTGCTGTATGGCAATTCCAGTGGTTCTCATAGATAGCTGTGTGTTTTCTCCTCACTGACCTTGGTGTCCTCTCTGTCACTTGGGCCTATGATGCTGCCAACAGAGGCAGGGTGACAAGTGCCAGCACTTGTTCCTGCTTTTTACACTTTGACTGCAGAGCTCAATAAACTCTTTTAGTGCCTTTCTGTGGGGGCAAGGGGGAGGTTGAGTCATACTACTGCTCTGGCCAGCTGGGAGGAGGCTCCACTTCCCCAAGGAGCAGAGCATGACCCTGAGAGACAGGGCAGGGAGAAGTGAATGAGGTAGATTTATGTTCCTATAGAATGAGAGATGGGCTGCTAACCCATCAGGAGGTCAGGAGTTGGGGGGGTCTGGTGCCTTGGCTGTGGTCTAGGATGCGAGGGAGGAGTCGAGAGGGGAGGGGGTGACTGGTTTGCCCAGTGCTGAAAGACAGAAATTACACAAGCATTTAGTGGCTTTGGGACCTGCACTTTGAGTAGCTGGGGCGGGGGGCAATTCACTCTCCCCTCACATCCCTTCTGGGCTTCTTGGCCACAACAGCCTCAGAGGGAGCTGCTGGTCTTCCCACTCCTCCTTCCTTCCCCTCCTCTGTGCATCTGGAAGGAGGGCAGTAAGGTGATGGAAGAGTGAGAGTAGAACACCCATGATAGCTGTGTGGGTTCAGTGTCAGGTCTGTGTACCTTGTGGGGTGCTTCATGACAGAGCGCACAGGCATGGCCCACAGGACATGAATGCCCTGGTCCTGGGGCTCATGCAGGGGACAAAGACACAATCCTTCTCTCCCCCCACCCCCATAGCCTGCCTGTGGCTGACAGATGTCCAGAGATAGGAGGTGGGGCTGGACATAGGGGGTGTGCTGGCTTGGCTCTGGAACAGCTTGGGGCAGGACCTGCTGAGTGCTTAGTTGGAGCAACTAAGAGTGGTTCAAGTGCTAGTGTGTCTTCTTTCAAGGGAGGGGCAGCAGGGGATGGAAAGGAGGATGGAATGCCAGAGATCTAACCTGAATCAATAGGGAACTGGTACAAAGGACCACCAGTCTAACCTATATTAATCTGATTTAAATGTACCTCGAACCAGGTCTATCTTAGATCTGGTTCGAGGTACATTCAAATCACATCTAATCAGGTACATTCAAATCTATCTTAGACCTAGTTCTACTATGTTTAGACCAGTCTATGTGCACTGAACTTCTTTATGGTTGCAGGTTTAGATCAATTTATGATCACTTAGACTGGTCTAAGTGTAATGTCTGTACCCACCTTTTGAAGCAAGAGCTTTCTAAAGCTGGTATGTATCTGCATGTGAACGTGGTGGGGGAAGTGGGGTGGGGGGGTTGATCATTGTTTCACACCAAGCTTCCACAAAGAAACAGAAATAATTTTGAAAGACTGCAGTGGTGCAAAGGCATGGCAGTGCAGTCATGACTGCATTCCTGAAGTTGAGCAAACACACAGGAAGTTTAAAAAACAAGCAAAACCACCGAGAGACATTTCTGCCTGGAGACCTGGTCTCAAGACTTCATCCAGGGCCATGACTAATAGTAGCATCAATAAGCATCTTACAAGTATTTCAAACCTGCTGCATCACACAGCTCAGGATCTCCAAGGATTTAACTACGGGCCAGATTCTGCCAACCTTTATACATGCCACATAACACTATCAGAGGAGGTAGTCCATTTTCTTTTTGAAGTTCCTTGGATGCCTTTTTCCTCTTTTTCTCTCCATTTCACTATTTTAAAAGTATTTCATATGCATGCTGGGTATTATAGTATGGGACAGATCCTTTAGCCAATTTAGTTTGGTACACTGAAGTCACTGCCAGCAACATTGGGTAAGAATCGAGTTCTATAACTGCTGCCTGTAAAAACTCAGTGCGTCTCTCTGCTAATTTTAGAGATTCAGTGCCTACACAATTTGGTATTCCATCCACATGTTTTATAACAGGTTACTATTCTGCCTTCCAACATTCAGGATATTTTTTCCTATCTGTGTCCAGATTGTTCTCCTTGCTTGCATTTGGCAGATGCAGTTTTCTGCTGTATATTTTTGATTTGTGCATATGAGATATAACTGTCATTGGAGTCACAGGCATAAATTGAAAAGGCATAGGGATAAAACCCAGCAAATAAAAAAAACCATGACTAGATCTCACTTTACTTCTCTTGAACACCCCTCAGCTTCAATTCTAAAGATAATGCTTATTCTGTGGCCACAGAAATAACTGCTGTGTAACGTATATATAACCAAGTAAGCTTTAAGCTAGCCATCTGGGGTACTGGTAGTTATCTGTTTTCAGCAGAATGGAGCTCAGCATGGGTTGCAAAACTCACCCAGGAAGCAGAGTAAATTTATCCTGCATTAAGCAGCTGGACTGCTATCAGTACCTGACATGGTGAATTTAAAGGTAGCTTTGGTATGTCTCTACTACACAGCAGTTACTTTGGCTACTACAGTCTAGACATAACCTAAGAGTATTTGACATTTTCAACCCCTTTACATGCCTTAAAAGTGTTTTTCCCCCCCCTTTTCCTCTTCCCAATCTTGTTTGTGGTATAGTAAACCTAGTAGCCTAACTCTAGGGGAGTGAAAAAGTGAAAACAGATTTTGAATGGAAAGAAATAAAATCATGAGGTAGAGGGGGAAATTGATTATTAGAGAAGTCTTAATTGTGCTCAGGAAGAAAAAAAAACTTTATGCAGTTGAAATGAAGTAAGGTTTAGGGTGAAAGTTTCTATAGCAAGAACCAAACTGTGGGTGTATAATGCATGCCAACTCCCATCTGACCTTGAAGCCTGGGATTGTCTCAATTCAGGACTAATCAAAATTATGAAAAGATACAGGAGCTTTGCAAAAAACAGTAAATTATTTTTTTTTCCTTTTTCTATTTACAAAACAATACTGTGATACACTGCCTGGATACTGTAAGTAATACTGTTAAGCTGTCACAGCAGACCCTGTGTGTATGACAAAGCTGGGGAAGAAAACAGGGGAGAGATGTCTGAGGGACTGAGACTGAAAAATTTCCTGGGTGCACCTTTACCCCTCCCCTGTCCTATACTGTTTGGATCCCAATATTTCTAAGAGTCTTTTAATGAGAATTGAGAATGCTCAGAACCAGCTTTTGGTAAAACCCTTTGCAGTTGTTTGGGATAAAAGGAAATATGTGAAATGTAAATGACTGATTCTTAACCAAGCGTGGTAAAAACAATTTCATGTTTCAACCAAAAGATGTACTACAACAAAATGGAAATAATATTTAAGGGCTAGGATAGGCTATAACAGCTACTGAATTTAAAATCAAGGCTGAAACAAGTATTTCAATAAGAATATTTTGCCTGGAGGCCATGGACGAAAGTTTACTCATTATTCTTAGGCCATTCTGAAATACTGACTTGAGGTAAAGAGAGCACCAAGTTTGATCATTAGCTTTTGGTAGCTTAAGTCTGACACAAACCCATTTGAGCATGGATTTCAGTGTGTGTGACTAAGCTTTAGCTTGAGCTGCACTCCCTGCCCTACAGTATTTCCATACAAAAAGGCAAAAGGATATGAAAAGTCTTTTATATCAAACCTTTTTTGCAGACAACTGCTGTACACAGGATAGATGAAGGCTAAAACAGTTGCACACATGCACAGGGCAGGATAGAAAAGACATTTCTCTCAGTGAAACTTAAGGCAAATACTCCAGCATTACTTCTGCAACAGCTGTAGGACTTTCTGATTTTGAAAATAAAGGGTGCCTATACATGTGCTCGTCGAAGCAGACTCAATTAATTGAATCTGTTGGAGCAATTGAATTACAATGCTCCAGCATGCTGCAGCATCTCATGTATTCATCACCCCACATTTCAAAATGGCAGTGTGGGCACTAAACTAAAGCTCAACCAACAAGCTTTAGTTAAAGTACCCCGCTTTTTGAAATGTGGGACACTGAATATGAGACACTGAGGTGTTTTAATTAGAGTGCTTTAATTACCCTCCCCGCAACCCCCCCAGCACATGTATAAGCACACCAAAAAATTAAGTTGGGGTGAAATAGAAGTTGTGTGTCACTGAATTTTTTTTAAAGCTTTACTATTCTATAGCCTTTACTTTTTCAGAGTGGAACAAATCCAGGTACTTCTGCAAGGCTGCAAAGAAAAGAGAGATGTTGCCATTATAGAAAACTCTACAGAACGTAATATGTTTCTACAGTAACTCTACAAACAGGGAATTTAATACAGAATAGGTTGAGTTTATATATATATACACAGAGAAAGACAGAGAGGGAGAGAATAGGTGTGTGTACATGTGTGCGTGCACACACACATATATATACATATAGATTCACTTTATTTTCCATTAAATTCTGTTTTAGAGTTACTATAGAAACACACACACACACATATATAAAAAATAGATACTAACAAATACAAACATCTCCACACCCATATATATATATACACACACACTAGCATATACTGTTTAAATATGTTTTTATATCACCATGAAAGAATTTTCTATGAAATTCTATGAGATATACACAGAAATCCTAGAGAAAAATGCTATTTTCCATTAAATCACACAGGATTTCTCCATGTGGGTAGGGAGTCATTTCAGAGGGTCTGAGTTATATGTATTCTCTGACTCTGGTTCCTCTGATCTTCCTGTATGTAACTGCAGAGCCAGATCAAGTGAAGTGACAGAAAGGGATAGAGGCTCCACCTCTAGGTAGGTCTGTACTTGCTGTGTCACCAGATCAATCATAACAGCTGCTTATTTTGTTGTAGGATTCCGTTCTGTCACATATGTAATGGGTTCATGTGACATGTTGCAAACTAGGTGGGCATTAACTATCTCTTATACACCCAGAAGCCAATTATATAACTTGGATTGGAAAGAATAAACATTATATATCGCTGAAGGAAGTAACACACTGTGGCAGTGTACCTTTGGTGCCTGCCAGTTTAAGGGTAGAAAACAGGCAGCAGCCAGGTGCCTGATGAGGGCAGCCATTTTGGACCCAGGGAAGTAAGCTGGGCTGCAGTTTGCTGCAGGAGGAAGGAAGTAACATCAGGCTGACAGGCTGCTCTGGCCATAGTCAGGAGGTAATACCAGGAGCTATGGGGTGGAGATGACCCCTTGTCCTGGGTAAGATGTAAAACTACACCCTGACGGGGAAGGGTGATCTGGTGGGGCTGCTACAGGCATGGGAGCCCCCAGGAAATACCAGCCAGTTACCTCCCTGGTGAAAGGCAGGTTGGGGTGCCTTATAACCCCAGCCTCATATCCCTGGTGGTGTTCTAATGAGCAGGGAGAGCCTAGGGCTCATTAAGGAGCCATAAGGTACAGCTCAGGCTGGAGGAAGGACCTGGGGCTGCACCCAGGCAGCAGGGAAAACCCTGGCAATGTGAGAGAAACCCTGAGAGAGGGGCAACAAGCAGAGTGACCCTGAGTGAGAGGAGTGATGAATAGAGTAGCCCCATGAGTGGGGGTGAGGAGGCCCAGTGAGGGCATAGTGGCCCGGCGAGGGACTAGGAGTGAAATAGGTTTGGGGTTGTACAATCACTCAGTCAATGTTCAGGTGAGGGTAGAGGGAGACACCCAACAGACTGTGCCTGGGATGACTGAGGAGAGGAGTGCTAAGCCCAAAGCTGGGTAAGGCTGGGCGGGATGAGTATGGCCCCTGAGAGAAGGTAGTATGAAACAGGCTGGGTGAGAGCCAGAGGAGTGAGTGGGACCCTGGGGAGAGAGGGATAGCATGTGAGTGGCCCTCCAGGTCTGTAGAAAAGAGCTACAACCATATGCCCAGTTTTCTCTGGTCATAGGCCACAGAAGTAACACCAGAGTAACATCTGCAAGTCATGGGACCCGTGGAGGGGAGGCTGGAGCAGGTATTAGCCCTTTGTCAGCAGGGTGAGAAATGGGTAGCCTCCCACCTTAGTAACAACTCTCATATATTTCCATCAAGGTGTGGCAGGATAGCAGAGTGGGAGGTTACCCCAGGAGCAGGGTGGCCAGCAAAGACCAGATGAGGAGGCCACCCTGTTACACATACACAGAGGCACATAACTCTGGTGACCCAAAAAACCCCTCCTCTGTTCAGTGCTGACAGGCCAGCAGAGAGGAGGTAACAGAACACTCTTCCCCTCTATCCGTCACAAAAGACTCTTACTATGTTCTTTCCAGAACCATTCTTGTGCTCGCAGAAACTTATTGGTGCCTACATTGCGTTTGACAGCTCCCCCCATGGTAAGAAGCAGCTCAAACTTCATAGTGATTACAGAAGTTGACAGAAAGTCTCAAGGGAAGAATAATGTATTTCCTGGGGCTCCCATGATAACACTACTTACCACACCTTACCTGTGGTTATTCAGTGAGATATCACCATCACTCATACTTTTACCCCCTGTATTTTCTTCGTTCATAAGGAAATGCTCAAGAGTCCTAAGTTATTCATTTTATTTCCTGCCTTTAATCACATCCCTATTTCCTCAGAGAGGCCTGGCAATTCTTTGACAACAAATATAAAGGAAAGCATGTTAGGCAGTATTTCATAAGTATACACAATTTTTCCCTATATATTTTTAGGTCAGCATACAGTTGCTGTGGTTATGACACTTTTCACAAGTAAATTGCACTATGCAATACCTACAATGGAAAATAAATAATTTTAACATGAAAAGAGGGATCAGCTAATGGACTGTAGGTGGTTGGTTCAAGCACAGGCCATGTACTTCTTTGTAGATGGTAAACAAAAATGGTTACCCACTAGGTGTTAGGGGGTAGGATTTCCAGTACTAATATGGTGACCAGGGGCCAGAGCAATGTTTAAGGGGCAGGACTACCCTGTGTGGCCCTCAACAGCTCACCAAAACTCATTAAGTGCCCCCCCCCCGCAAGTAATTGCCCAGCCCTGCAGCAGAGGAACAGAAAATCATTTCTCAGTAGCATATGACCCTAAAATTAGTGCGGTGCAAAGCAACCGAATCTCCAAATCCAAATCGAATGGGGTGACCAAGTAAAAGCTCCAAATTGATTTGAAGCGTTTGAATCAATTCAGGGAAGCTTCAGGAAAGATTCAACCAATTTGGAGATTTGGCCATAGACTAAACAGGCAGCTGACAGCTGCCTCCAGCTGGTAAGTCTGTTGAAGTTGGAGGAGGAAAGGGGCATGGGGGAGGGAGGGATTGGGACTGAGAGAAGCTGCCCAGCTGGGTCAGGGCATGGGACTCGGGGAAAAGGGGCAGGGGGACAAGGAAAGTGGGCGTGTCAGAGCTGGCTATGGAAGCTCTGCCCTGCTGCTGCCTGGAGCAA
>NW_017728950.1:37540906-37560993 GCF_001723895.1 Crocodylus porosus
TGGGAAGTGGCAGCAGGGCAGAGCCCTCGCAGCTCCCACCACCCAGGGAGAGGCAAGCACAGCCAGAGGAACCGCAGGAGAATCTCATATGGCTGCCCTGTCCAGTCCCATTCCCCATCTGGCCCAGCCTCCCAGCACTTAAAAACAAAAAAAAAACAAAAAAAAAAGTCCTGCACTCACCAGCAGCAGCAGCAGCTGTGGGGGCTCTGGGACCATGTGGCAGAGTCCCTCCACTCCCTGATCTCTCCCCCACCCACCTGCCCCCAGCCTCCTGGCACTTAAAAAAACAAACAAAAAAAAGCCCCACATTCACCAGCTCTGGCAGTGGTGACTGGGGCCTCTGGCCACTCATGGCAGAGCCCCCCCGTGCAGCACAGAGCAATGGGGAGCAGTGGGGATTGCCCCCTCCACCTGGTACCTCTGCAGGAGCTGCCTCATGGTGCAGGTGTAGTGTGGCTCGGGAAGACACCGTGCGTTGTCTGGGAGCTCCATCTGTCAGCCGGAGCATGGTACCAGTCAGCCTCAGTTCCCAGAAAACACGTAGTGCCCTGCCGAGCTGAGCTGCACCTGTGCCATTGGACATCTGCTGCATGGGTGTCAGGCAGGAGAGGGCGATCCCCGCTGCCCCTTGCTGCCCTGCACTGTGCAGGAGACCTTTGCTACAAACGTCCAGAGGTCCCAATGCTTCTGCCAGAGCTGGGAAGTGCAGGGCTTTTTTAAGTGCCAGCATGCTGAGGCTGGGTGAGGCAGCCATCAGGGGCAGGGCTGGGCAGGGGGGAGATCGGGAAGTGAGGGCTGTGTGTGGGGGGGTCTCTGCTACATGGCCCAGAGCCCCCACAACTGAACTGCTACTGCCAGTGAGTGCAGTTTTTTTGTTGGTTTTTTTTTATTCCCAGACTGCTGGGGTCAGGTGGGGGCAGTGATTGGGGAGCAGGAGCCATGTGGGGATGCTCTGCCAGGAGGCCTCAGAGCCCCCACAGCCTCTGTTGCAGCCTATGAGTACAGGGCTTGGTGGGTTTTTTTGTTTTTTTTGTTTTTAAGTGCCAGAACTAGGCAGGGGGTGGGCAAAGGATGGGACTGGGAAGGGCAGCCATGGGGGCTTCTCCCATGGCTCGCCCCACCCGGGGAGAGGCAGGCACAGCCGAAGGAGCTACAGGGGAACCTGCAGCTACCCGACTGTGCCTGCCTCTCCCCAGCCAATCCAAATCACCAAATCTGTCCACATCAGCACCAAATCTTCTGCAGCTGATTTGGCTGAATCGATTCAGGACAGTGATCCGAATCTGCGACTCAAATAACTGTCCTCCAAATCAGCTGAATCTGAATCCAAATCAAATACTTCCCTATTCACACAGGCCTTCCTTCATGTTTTCATCCAACATGAAAGATCGTTACAAACTGGAATGAAAGCAGGCTATCTTACTCTTCTTATCATGTTATTTGAGTTATATTATTTTAACACCCACATTAGAAATATTATACATATGCAGATGTATGTTAATCTATACATGCATACAAATCACAAGGTTCTCTATTTATAGACTTCTGTGTGTGAACTTTTCAAATTCCATACCAGTATAAGTAAATGGAATAGTATTGTCTATTAATTTGGCTCTGTTAATTGATTTCTCTAATTGATTACGCACTTTGAGAAAGCTCTTACTAAAACATTTGGTAACTGGGATATGAGAAAAAAGTTTAATTTGGAAAAAGTGTGTCTACATGAAAAATTAGTTCTGTTTCCTTTATAGGACAAGGTTTTAATAAAAAAAGGATTGAAACAACAGAGGGGAGTGATTTTTACACCTACAAAACAACACTTGTGTACCGTGGCTACTAACATAAGTAAAATGCAAACTGTAGTGTGTGTGTGTGTGTGTGTGTGTGTGTGCATGCGCGCGTGCGTGTGTGCATACATGCTTAAAGCATAACACTGGAGCAAAATCAGCTTGAATAGGCATTGCTGGGAAAAAAGGGAGTTGCTGCATACATGAGCTAGTTATCCTGTCAACTGAAAGTTCTTTCCTAGGGAGACAGAATATGAAATGTCTGTCTCTTACAATTTTTCAAATAGTAAAAAGTATACATTTGGAGATAAAAGAAATAATTGCCTAAGGAGCAGCTGCTGAGAAAGCATTTTAACTATGTAAGGATGTGTCATTAATTCCTAACTGTGGTCAGAGTAGACGTTCTTTTAGAAAATGGCTATATTTGAAGTAACTCTTATTTTCAGGAACTAGAAACAGATCATGAAATAGGGCATAAGAGCGAAAGCCAGGAGATTATTACAAAATCTAAACAGCTTAAGTTACTGTAGCTCTTCAGTAAATCATAGTAATGGTTGGGCAATCATGACTTGGGTACTGTGGCCATTCTGGCTTTTAAGCTATCAGTGCAATTTTTCAATTTTGGTCTGGTTGGCCCTGGGCCCTTAGAACTAAATCAAGGGTCTAATACAGTCTCCAGGTAGAATTTCCATCAGGAAGTCTCAGCACCTGGGTTTCTGTGGGTGGAAGCTAAAAGTAAGATCAACCCAGAGTTTGTTATTGGCTCTGATTGCTGTTGTATATGGTTGGAGTTCATTGGGACCTATGATGTTCTGTCACAAACAGTTTATCGTCAGATAAATGCAGAGTTTCATTCCACACAGTTGGCTCTAAAGGCAGGGTGATGCAGCCTTCAATCCCGCCCAGCTGTGGTTGATACAAAATTCAAAAGAGGAAATGGGCACAAATGCAACTATCCTGGGGTTGATCTCTGCTGACCTGGATCACAGCAAATGTCAGAGCAACCTAAGGATTGTGAAACTTAGTCCAGCTGATCAGGACTCCAAGCAGCTGCTCCAGTAGTTGGGATTTCGGTGGACATAGGAATACCACAGCCGTGACCTGTTCTCTTAGGCAAATCCCCCTGCCAGATAGCAACAGAGGGCATGCTGTGGGATTCATGTTAATGGCTCTAAGTCACTCAAAGACTCTTCAAGACAAAGGGAGTGTTCAGAAAGGTAACTCAGTTTTGGGATGGATTTGTGAAAAGGATTTGTGTGAGCAAAACAGCAAGAGCAGCTTTCGGATCTGGCCCTGTATGTGCCTACTGGGATGAGATCTGTTTGGTGCAGCTTGAGATAAACGTTAATTGTCAAAAGAAGACAAAGCAGAATGCTCTCCCATTCATCCTATACTAGCCAGGGTTATATTAGTCCGTTACTCTGAAGAGCCTATAAAACTGACTGGGGTCACCGACAACTATGTGGTTATGTAATTCTTCTTAAACCAGCATCCTCTGTTTACAAGAATGACAGTTGCACAATTCTAACATGTTCAGAGCACTTCCCCTCAGCAGCTCTCTCTGTGGGTCTATATATCAGGATGAGTGCCAATCTTGGAAGCTCAGCTGTAGGCAACACCTGTCTGAAGTTCTCAGAACCATTTGATTACTGCAGTGTAGGGTAAATGCACAATTTATAGAGTTCTCCAACATGAAAGATTGTTTCTCCTTTCCCTACAGTGTTCCCAAAGATAGCTCTCAATTATATGGGGCACTTTTATAAGGTAATTCAAAACCAGTCACTATTAGCTTGCTATAAATGGATTTTTATTATAACAGACAAGAAACTCTGAACAATTCTCTCTCTCTAAGGCTAGGAACTGTCTGCTTTCCCCCAGCACAAGAGATCCACTTACTTAGTTTGATGTTAAGCTAGTCCCAAAGCCCAACTGAATAGCTAGTGCACTATAACTTCCTATGGGTTTAGTTTCTTGGATGAAAAGTTACTATTTCAGAAAAACTTGGCCAATCATTTCAAAGCTTAATCGTTAGTTCTGATAAAGCAGGCTGGAAGGGATTGAGGGCTAAAATCAAATTATCAAAAAGAATTTTATGTAGTTCAGGAGCCAGCTAGATTAAACTGAGGACTGCAAGGCACACAAACTTTAAACTCTTAACAGCAGAAAATTAGTTACTGAGGTTCCCCCTCCTTGCCCCCTTCCAACTCCTTCTAGCCAAATACTTAATAAAAACTTCAGGGATGTATGTATTGGTAGCTGTGTTGGTCTTAGACCAAAAGAAATGCAAAACTCTAGAACTCTTAGTTCAGAGATGATGCCTTTTATTAGACCAACTAAGAAATTGCAAAAAAAGTATCTTTGCTAGCTTTTGGGCATACATACCCCTCTTCAGGCTGAGAACAGAGGATTTTTTTCCATCTTAGATCTTAGGTAGAAAATAAATTTCATTTCACACAGAGGAATTTTGAGGCTGGAAGTTTGTTTCCTTGGGTCTGTATGAATTTTTTTAGACCCATGGGAACAGACTTCCAACTTCAAAATTCCCCTGAGCAAAATTAAGTTTACTTGCTACCTAAGAGGATTTTTACCATCTTGGATCTGTCCTCAGCCTGAAGAAGGGTGTGTGCTCTCAACAGCTTGCAAAGAAAGATATTTTGCCATTTCTTATTTGGTCTAATAAAAGGTATCATCTCTGAAATAAGAGTTCTAGAGTTTTGCATTTCTTTAATAAAAAGCTTGGAATTTTAACCTACAGTTTTATCCTTTTAATGTACTTAAAAGAGTAAATTGCAGAACAAGTATTGCACTCAACACAAGAAAAAATCCAATGTTTGTGTAATTAAGCAGGGGGAGGGAACACACCCAAACACTCAGGATGTATAACATAGTGAAACATACCCAAAATAACCCTTTCCTGGTCTAAGGCCCTCCTCTACACATTACAGGTATGTACAGTTACCTGGAGACCAGCTACATGTGCAAAGTAGCTATCGCACAATAAAAAGCTCCAATCAGCTATAAAGTTAAACTTCAAAAATGTGTACTGACTTTATAGCTGGTTGCTATCCAGCTTTAATTTGCATGTGTAGCAGGGTCTGCAGCTGTTAACTTACAGGGCTCCCAACTGCAAGGGTGGACCATGCCTAGCATAAAACCCTCAGGCCCCAGGGATTGAGGCAGTCACAAAGCCCACGACTCAGGGCCCTGGTGATTGCAGCTGCCATAATCTCTAGTGGTCTGGGGTAAGGGAAACCTGTGATGAACCCTGGGGGCCCAGGGTATGGGAAATTCTGTGGTGAATCTCCAACCCCAGGGGTTTCGTGCACCCACAGGGTGGGGAGATTGCCACAGTGGCGATGCCTCCACTCCAAGGGCTTCATGCACCCCTGGGGCAAGGGGATCACTATCCTCCCACCCCCAGGAGTGAATAGGGTACTCCTGCGGTGGGGAGCCTCTGAACTGCATTGTGTGGGGCTCCCAGATGCAGGACCTTGCTTCTTGATGTTGCAGAAGGAACCCGAGTTTGGGCTCCCCCTGCATTGGCAAAAAAAGAGCCGAGCAATGGGATATAACACATGATCCCAAAATCATGCTTTCCACCATGTGCATGTGGCATGGCATGAAGTCCGTTTGTGTGAATTGTGCATTAGATTCTATCGTGCCTTTACCTGCATGTGTAGAGGGGGCCTAACACATAGCTTCAAGGCATCCTTAAATCTGCTCGACCAGACCATCTGCAAATGCTTGGTGCAGCACAACGAGAATGTCTACCTGCCGTACTTATAGTCCCTGTTACTGTAGCATTTGAGCACCTTGCATGTTCAATGCATTTATCCAACCCATGTCCCTGTGGGCAGAGTTATGTGACTTTTCAGTAACAAGCAGCTGACTATCTTAAATCAAAATATCTACAATTATGTAGCCCAGCTGCCTCATTTCTCTGGAATTTGCCACAATGCTTCACTTATGTTCATATTGCTTAGATTCTAGTGCATTTAGAGTTTCTTAAATCTTACTTTTCAGAGCCCTTAAACTAAATTTGACCTGTTATTTTGGAAGAGCCTTACTTTCTAGGTCTAGTCTGGATTCAGCTTTTGGTAGCAGCAAATTTTGATCATTCCAGACATTTGTTACATACATTTTAGGGAGCCAATTACTGATATATACTGGCCAATTACTTTCCAGGGCTAAAGAATGGGTTTAGCTGCATTTCCTAACAAGAATACCCTGACCACACTGTACAGCTCTGCAATTAGGCTTTGATTTTCCTCTTTCAGTAGAAAATAGAGTAATTCTAGTGAAATCAAGGGTCATACTGGGGAAAGGGAGAGCAGAAACAAGCGCTGAATGCAGAGATAACTTGGCCAGTTACTTCACACACCGGGAATGCTTTTGTAGAAAGGGACATCTTGCATGTGTTCCTAAAACTGGCCCTTTTAAGCTAACCTGCCATAAGACCAGCTCATGAGATACAAGAAGCAGTAGCATAACAAACGATGGGCAAGTGGGTCATCATCAGGCCCAGGCAGCAATTTGGAAGGATGCCAGAATGGTGGCTCCCATGGAACCTGTGCTGCGGGAGCTGATGCGTCCTGTGTGGAGGGGTCCCTCCAGCTGCCACAACAGCCTGAGCCACGGCCGCAGCTACAGCCAGAGTGGAGTAGACCACGGCAGTCAGGAGAACTCTGTTCTCCTCTCTGGCACTCAGCATGTTTGCTAGTACAGAGAATGGCATGGGTCTCTTATAACACAGGGTAGGTAGATGTTATTATCTATCTGGGCAGAAAGAGCAGAAGTCTAGGATAAGGGCATGTGGAAAAATAGAGACAGTTGGGTTGGTGGGGAAGTAGAAAGCTAGTACAACATTTCTGCAGTTGCTGGGGGAGGTAGAACAAAAGGATTCTAGCAGTAACCATCCTCCTTGCTCCCATATGTCCTCCACCCAGACTGCTGAAATATGCCCCTGAGTAATACTATCATATTGGAACCTGTACACAGTTTTTGGTTCCAGCTCAGACCCAAAACACTGGCTAAACTGAATCTGCAAAATGGGATTTAGCTCTCTCAGTCTATTTACATATCTGCTACAGCACTAGCACCAGAGGGGCATTTGAAGAAAGAGTTCTGTAGACTCCTTGTAGTCACTTTACTCTTTGAGCACTATGCATTCACTTCTTCCTGCAGTGCTTAGTGTCTTGTTATAGTAGCACCTCAGTGCCATTATTCTCACAGTTCATTCCTGCCTAATCATGGACAAGTACTACGCTACAGAAAACTCCTGTGGTTACATCCACATCAGTCTTCTTCATTGTTCAAAATTCCCTGAAGAGTTTCTTCCTTCAGGGAAAATACAATGTAGAAAAGAGGAATAAAAATAATGTAGAGACTGCATATATTTTGCTAGGGAAAATTAATCACATGTGGGGGATTGTGTTCCATCGTGTATCTGTGGGAGCTGTTCCTGCTGTGAAATGAAATGCAATGAAAAACCACAGTAGCCAAACATATGCAGGGAAATAAGCAGACATGCCAATAATGAATCAGACCATCTTCTGGATCACCTGATCTTCTAAATATATTCAATGGCACCAAACTGAATGCTGCCTCCCACTGAGAGCTGGAAAAGTATTACAGTTATGCCCACTTTATTACTCTTTTCCAAAAGCTTCCTTGGAAGCAGGTGGTGTGGTATTTTTTATTTTTAATATTTTAATGGTGCAAAGTAGAACTCTACAAATTTCAAGCTTTTGGAATTCCTGAATGGTTCACAGAAGTATTTATGCCATGAGCCTTCATGCCATCTCCAGTGCCATTATCCCAGTTCCACAAGGGTGAACAGCAGGCAACCATTACAATCATCTAGCTTGTCTTCAATTGTGGTGGTGTAATCAAAATTGATGCATGTTCCCACAAAAACATCAGCTGGTGTATGGTTTTAATGAGGTTGGGGGTGGAGGAACTGGGGGTTGCTGTCCCTTAAACAGGTTCCATTTTCATTGTAAAAGAAACCTGGTTTTGCTCTACATCTAAGTCATTCTCATTGGCCGAGCAGCTTTTGCTTTAAAAACAACTATGTGTGGCTCACTGACATTTTTGCTGAAAATAGGCCATTTTTGATTTCACAACAAAATCAGAATGCTGATTCATTTTGAAACATTTTGCATTTAATATTATTTTCTGCATGTCAAACATGGGTTGTACAATATAATTTTGTACATGGGCTTTTATACAATCTTCCCTTTCCTTTTTTCTTTTCTCTCTCTTTATGTCAGAACATTCCCTAAAGTCTCTGTAAGCAGATTCCTTCCCCTCTCCCCCCTCAAATACAGCTGATTTTAATCAATGGAGCACTGTCGCACAATCATGAAGCATTTTAATTATCCCTGACTATGCCTACTCTATGAATAGTCTTAGAAAATTAAAGTATTTTACTCTCTAAAGGTTAAGAGATTCCATGTTCTCTATGGGCTCAACTAGACCTTTAACACACAGCTCTAGGACAGGGGCAATGTGAAGGTGCAACGCTGCAGGAGGAATCCCCAGGAAGAATATAGCAGACAGGTAAGCAGCATGTTTAGAAAAGTGCTGGTATGGTTGTCCTGTCTCTGCACCTCACAGTCCCCCCTTACAGGGAAAACAGCTCTTCTCACTCATAGGTATTTATAGGAGGCCATTCACAATTTTGTTTTATGTTACTTCCAAGTCAGATACGCTTAATTTACTGATAAAACTCCCCCCATTTTCTTACTGTCAGCAAGGTAGAATCAATATTGCCTAGAAATGCAATGTGATACCCTTGGAAAGACTAACCCAAGGGACTGAACCTGTGATCTCAGGATTTCTACTCTGTGTTGCATCAAAACCAGTTGGAAATGTATATACTTCAAATATCCAGCCACTGCTGGGTGGCAAACACTGTAACTTTATTGTGCAGGTGTGCATTATAGAAGTAAATTATTTCATTATGCTTTATGGAACAATATATTATCCTTCAAACATGTGACAGGCTTCCAGTGAATGCCTGGCCCCCAGTGAACTCCAACTTTTCCCTCCTTTTTTAGATGTTCTCAAATGAAGGTCTTTAATTGTCTACTTGGCAGTTGCGGGTAGGGAGAGGGCATGCTAATTGGCTGGGCTAAGGATAGTTGCCATTGTCCTGGGGTCATAGCGGTGCACTAAGCCCCAAGCTTGGAAATGTTCTGTTTATGTTCTATGAAGGTTAACCCACTGTATTTTGGTTATAACAAGTGCCCCTTCAAAAGACAAACTTTCTTGAATGCAGCTATGTTTTCGAGGGCCGTGCATCATTCTGCTTCGACTTCTGTTTCCATGTTTCAGTGGAACAGTGTTTCATTTTAAGTTTTGTTTCATTTTGTCAAAACTCTTTGGCTGTTCTGATGCTGTTTCGATGTTTCACCCATAGCCAGCGCCGGGAAGATCGGTGCTGCCGCTGGCCCCAGCCAGCAGCACCAGCCAGGAGATCGGGGGCTGTACCCCCGGGAGCAGTCTGGCACAGCCCCTACAGCCCTCCCAGGGGTGCGGGCGAGACCCTGATCTGCCTGCTAGGTGACAGGAGGCTGGTACTGGCAGCTGGGACCAATGGCAGCACCAATATTCCTGGCATGGGCTGCTCCTAGCCAGCACCACCAGCCTCCTGTCATCTGGCAGGCAGATTGGGGTCTTGCTTGTGCCCCTGGAAAGGCTGCGGGGGCTATGCCAGACTCCTCCCAGGTGTGCGGGCCGCAATCTGCCTCCTGGATCACAAGAGTTTGGTGCTGCCATCTGGGGCCAGCGGCAGGTGGGCCTGGGGCAAATAAGCTTGTGCGGGGACCCACCACTGCCCTGATCCTGAGGCGGCAGCGGGTCCATGCATGAGCTGACTTGCTCCGGGCCCCATAACAGAGCTGATCCAAGGAAGCAGAGATGTGGGGAGAGCCAGGGCTGCGCTCCCTGAGGGGCTAAGCCACATGGGGATGTGGAGCCACTCGGAGCCCAGGCCTGGCTCTCCCCTGCCTCCTACCACTGGGCTGTTTCAAAATTTTAAATGTTTCAAAACTTTCAAAAAGTTTCGACTGGGCTTGTTTTATTTTGAGGCTGTTTCAAACCCCTTCATTCCATTTCAGTTTCACTGTTTCAAGCTGGAAACCAGTTGAAACAGTGTTCAAACGAAACAGCCAGCAAAGCTTCACACAGCCCTAATGTTTTCTTTAATCCTGCCGGACCATTTCACCAGTCCAATTCTTCAACTTTTACTTTTGAAATAATGGCAGCAATGGGAGAATGCATGAGTTAAGATTGCAGGACCAGGCCCTTACTGTTGTTCAAGTGGCACAAAGCAGAATATAAGTCTGGCTCTGATTTTTCTCCAGTTTTATACTGGTACAATTTTAGTAAAACAATGTCTCCACAGTATCAGGGAGAGAGGAATCAAGGCTGTTGTTTTGTTTTCAGGTACCAAACTGATCTGACCCTGATGGCAGATTGAACGATCCTGGCTTTTGAATGTGTTCCTAGCCGATTCAATATAGGAATCGCCCAAGGAGAATAAGTATAGAACACCAAGATATCAATTTCCTTACCATAATCACACTTCAAGGAGAGATTATTCTTAACGTTTAAAATGAAAACCCAATTTTGACACTTGCAGAAAGTGATGTAGTCAGGGAAGGTAGAAAAGAGATATAGTAGCATCATTCAGTAGCAAATAAAGTACAAAACTTTGATGTGAAGGATTT
This sequence comes from Crocodylus porosus, assembly GCF_001723895.1. Classification (NCBI taxonomy): domain Eukaryota; kingdom Metazoa; phylum Chordata; order Crocodylia; family Crocodylidae; genus Crocodylus; species Crocodylus porosus. The sequence goes on from NW_017728950.1 coordinate 37,551,429, forward strand.
CTTTTCTCTATCTATGTAGGTGACTAAAAGCAATGGAAAGTGAACTGGAGAAATAAGGAAAAACTGATGGACTGTGACATTTCTTCTGTTTGTATGTCTACTTCACTGACAGTTGACAGTTATTAAAGTCATCCTGATGTTTGAGAGTTGTTTCCAATTGCCCATACATGTAAAAGCTTTCAAAGGAAATATATTGTATCACTCCAAGAGTACCACAATTTCAAGTTTTCTCAGTTAAACTTCTACTTCACACAATTTTATTAGACATGCAGCGAGAGCAAAAGTTGAGTTGTTCTGACATCTCCTATTAAATACCTTACTCTGATATTTTCAGTGCACCACAAATGTCATATTTTTACTTAATGACATGAAAAATGTAACATAACCAACATTTCTGATTTTAAATTATGTGACGTCGTTACTTTCCCTAAAACATGAGCTTCAGTTTCATAGTTGGTGGGGTTGGAAGGGACCTGAGCAGATGATGAAGTCTGACCCCCTGCCATGGGCAGAAAAGAATGCTGGAGTCAAACAACCCCGCCTAGGCGATTATCTAGCCTCCTTTAGAAGACCCCCAGGATAAAAGTGAGCAGTGCTTCCCTTGGAAGTTGGTTCCAGATCCAAGCCGCCCTGACTGTGAAGTAGCGCCTCCTGATATCTAGCCTGAATCTACTCTCAGTCAACTTATGGCCGTTATTCCTTGTTACTCCTGATAGTGCTTGGGGGGAACAGGACTCTCCCATTGCCTGCTGGTCTCCCTTGGCCAGTTTATAGACGGCCACCAGATCCCCCCTCAGGCTTCTCTTGTGGAGGCTGAGCAGGTTCAGGTCTGGTAGCCTCTCCTCATAGGGCCTGCCCTGCTGCCCCCTGATCATGCGAGTGGCCCTCCTCTGGACCCTCTCCATACTGTTGACATCCCTCCTGAAGTGCAGCGCCCAGAACTGGATGCAGTACTCCAACTGCGACCTGACCAGTGTCACACAGAGGGGGAGTATCACCTCCTTGGACCTGCTCATGATGCATCTGTGGATGCATGATAAGGTGAGGTTGGCCTTCCTGACTCCATCTTCACATTGGCGGCCTACGTTCATCTTGGAATCAATAATGACTCCAACATCCTTTTCTGCCTCTGTGCTGACGAGAAGGGAGTTCCCCAGCCTGTAAGTATGCTGCTGGTTCTTCCTCCCCAGGTGCAGCACCTTGCACTTGTCAGTATCGAAACCAATCCTGTTCTTATCCACCCACCCCTGTAATCTGTCCAGATCTAGTTGCAGCCTGTCCCTCTCCACTTCTCCCCACATCTTAGCATCATCTGCAAATTTAAATAAGGTGTTTTCACTCCCTTGTCCAAGTCGCTGATGAAGATGCTGAACAGTGCGGGCCCGAGGACTGAGTTGTGGGGAACCCCACAGCCTACATCCCTCCAGGTCAAAAATAACCCATCCACCACCACTCTCTGGGTGTGGCCCTCCAGCCAATTTGTGACTCATCTGACTCTGCAGGTATCGTCACCACAGTCGCCTAATTTTTTAATGAGAATGGAGTGAGAGACAGTGTCTAAGGCCTTCCTAAAGTCCAGAAAGACTATGTCCACTGTGACATCTGCATCCAGTGATTTTGTTACCTGGCTGTAGAAGGCCACCAGGTTGATCTGACAGGACCTACCTCTAATTAACCCATGTTGGTTGCCCCTAAGCATAATCTCCCTGTTGGTCCCTCGCAGATGTGCTCCTGGATAATTTTCTCAAAGAGCTTCCCCAGGACTGAGGCAAGACTAATGGGCCTATAGTTTCCTGGGTCCTCCTTCCTCCCTTTTTTGAAAATGGGAACCACGTTAGCCCTCTTTCAGTCCTCTGGCACCACACCAGAGCACCACAAATGCTTGTATAGCCATGCCAGTGGACCTCTGCTAATTCCCTCAGCACTCTGGGGTGGAGTTCATCAAGACCTGTTGATTTGAACACATCTACTCCCACCAAAAGTTCCCTGACTAGGTCCTCATTGACCCTGGGCCTGGTTGCACCTCCCCTGGGTCTGTCTGGGATCCCGGTAGCGGGGATTACCCGGTCCCTGCTCAGAAAAATGGAGGCAAAGAAATTGTTAAAGAGGTTAGCTTTGTCATCTGGTGTAACCACCAGATTTCCTAGCATGTCTTGCAGAGGCCCCACATTGCCCACTAGTCCGAGTTCCTTCCTAACAGCCCCACTACAATCTCAAGCAATGGAGGTATAATCCTCCTTGGTGATGGCCCCTCCCTTCCATTGGGTGTATGCCTCCTTTTTAACTTTGAGACATTCCTGGATGCTTATGGTAAGCTATGGGGGCCTTTGAGCACTCTTGCCCCATTTGTTCTGCATTGGGAATGTCACCCGTTGGGCTTGGAGGATCGTCTCCTTAAGGAACAACCACTGTTTTGGGACTCCCAACTCCCCTCCCCTCCAGGACCTTAGTGCATTCCCAACTAGTCTCCTTACCTCATTGAAATCCACCCTCCTGAAGTCCAGGGCTGCTGCCTTGCTGCAGGCCTTTGACACCCTACAATGGATGGTGAATTTCAGCAGGTGATGATTGCTATTGCCCAGGTGGTTGAGAATCCGCAGTCCACTCACCAGGTCATCACCCATGGCCAGGACCAGGTCCAACAAGGCATTTCCCCTGGTGGGAACTATGCCCCTCCTGGGTGAGATGGATGTCCTGTAACTTGGCTAGGAACCTACATGAGCGCTCAGACCTGAATGACTGCTCTTCCCAGCAGATATCTAGGTAGTTTAGGTCACCCATGATGACCATGTCCCTTGACTTAACTGCCTCCACAAGCTGACCTGAGAATTCCCAGTCCAGCTCTTCCTGGTTGGGTAGCCTGTAGTTGACCCTCACTGTTACGTCCCTTCCCCCACTGACCCCCTTGTATTCTGACCCAGAGCACTTCAGTCTTCCCCTCCTCTGACCCAGTGCTCTTTATTGATGATGTGTATTGCTCTTTGACATAGAGTGCCACACTAAAAGTTCAGGACATTTTTCAGTCACAAAGGGAAAGCTTTAAATCTACTAGCAAATAAAGGAAAATAAAGGAGTAAGGGAGAGGGAAAAACTAGCCCAAATAAGATGCTTACAATTTACGTGTGTTGGTTATTTGGAAACCTGGATAAACTGAGTAAAAGTGTTAAACCACCAGTCAGACAAGCTGGCACTGGGGTTAAGTTAATGAAAACTCATTCGAGAAACTCATTGGATGACCGTCTTCTAGCCTGAGCTTCTCTGCAAGTTGACATCTAACTTAAGAGGTTTGTGAAATTCAGTTCTGATTGCATTAAAGTGACCTTATTTGACATTCTGTGTTTTTTATACAACATTGCATCTGTTTGCTTCACGGACTAAAATACTTTTATTACCACACTTTACTCCATTTTGCTCTCCAGAGCCAGACTGAAGACAAAGTGCCAGATTGCACTTTAATACATATATCAACAAAATTGTTAACTAACTTCCAATTATAGAACCTTTACTTCATGTGACAATGCACAAGATGGTTAGAATCTAATATGACTTTCAACTCTTATGCTAAGTTTCCAGTGCTTGCTGCTGATATATATGTATTTATTAGTGTGTGTACACATGCTTATACCCACACACAGCAAATGTGTGTGCATGTGCGTATAAACATTAATAAATTGGGTATGAAGGCCATTGAGAGACAATAAAAACAGAACCTTACAATATCGTTTTATAGTGACTTTCAATGCAGAATCTAAGTTTTGATTATTCAGTTCTTCACTTGTCATTGGGAGTCTTTCCTGGGTGAACATTATGGAAGGGAGGGCACATTCTTCTTAGTCTCATGCCACCCACTGACTCCCCCTTCATGTACGCTGGTATTACATTTTTCAGTGAGTTGTGACAAAGAACAAAAGAATTAGGTTGTTCAGTGTGAACCAGACAAAAGTCAGACGGAAATAATTAAAGAACAAATTTCTAGGGAAATGACTGAAAGAGTCAAATAAGGTTACATATATTGTGGACTACTTATTCAATAGGTTGCTTCAGTGGAGCTTCCCACATTTAGTAGTAGCAGCCAAGAATAGGAAGGTTGCAAGGCTTTCAAACTCATTTGGGTCGCTAATGAAATGGAATTAGGAACTGAATCACAAAACAATGGCTTAATGGTTTTGCCAGCAGCAGCACGAGATGGTTCTGGGACTTAGAAGAAAGCAAAGTGCTGAAAGCTAAAACAAAACCTGAATTTTGGATGTGAGTTCAGAGAGAAAATATATGCAATCTAGGCTACTGATAAGAAGAAAGGAAATCCCAGCATGTAAAGAAAATGAATACATCAAAGACAAACTCTGCTCAGACTGGAACAGTGGGTCAAATTCCCTTGAATTTTAAAGATAATTAAGTTGAGAGGCAAACTTCACAACTCTTATCATAAAGTAGCACTGAATACGGACACCCCTCTCCTGCCTTTCTATCCTAAAGTTTTTGTCTGAATTCAAACTGGCTCAGACCCATTACTACAACACCTAGTGGGGAAATACAGGGATATCCCTTCATCTAAAGGACATCCTTAGAGCAAGTTGTGCATGGAAATAACTTGTTAAGGAAAGAAGTAAAGATTAAAGCAATTAGGTTAAAGAAAGCACTTTAAAATATAACATCACTGTTCTGTAGGAGAGAACATCAATGCAGTATGAAACAAACACACTCAGAGAGGAAGACAGAGGAAATGGAACTGCCCCCAAAATAGCACACTACCTAAACCTAAAAAATAACCCTACCTGATTAATTTTGTTCTCATATTGCTACCATGATAGAAAAGGAAACACCAGAAAAGAAGTATGATAAAGGAGGCAACATTCAACAAGGGGAACTATATTACATAAGTTATTTAGCCACATGAAAGTAAAACCTAGCATTAAGAGCATGAAGAAGAATGAAAAAAATAGAAACCATCTTGCAGACCATGAGTTAAAATTTGGAACACCTCACCCCTGCATATTATTCTTCACTTCAAAGGGCTCCCATTATACAAAATATGTAGTGTCATAGTTGAAGAAGTGAATTACTTAAAGAAAAAGAAATAACATATAAGACAAACTTTTTAAAGTCAAAGTACAAGTGTAAGAACCAAATTATTCATCTTGCACTCTTATTGCCTAGGGACAGACATTACACATAAACTGGTTTAAGTGATCAGATTCTGGTTTAAACCTGTAACAGAACAGATGTTCAGTGCACATAGCCCAGTTTCAGAAAGGCTGAAACTGGTTTGAGATAAACCATGCTGAATGTAGTATCAGACTTAACTAATTTGGGTCAAAACGGTTTATGCAAGGTCTGTCCCAGACCTCCTGCTGGTTTAAGTTAAACCAGACACCCCTAGCATCTCAGCATATTCTTGGGGTGGGTGGGGCTCTCTGCACCACAGCAGGGATGGCCCCTCCCCTCTGCTTCCTGGCTGCAGCTCTGGCAGAGACTTGCATGCTGCTCCCCACCTTCCCCCTCACCAGTACCTGCTAAGCAGGAATGCCCCCCTCCCCTCTGCCTTGCTGAGAGGTGTCTGTGTATTAGCTACCAGACCACATGGTGGCTCTGATCAGTGCTGTGACAAAGGCAGAATCAACAGGTAGCTGTCCCTTAGTTGTTTTCCTAATGGAGTAATAAACTCTGAGTTAAGGGTGATAAACACTGTTATCAATTCCTTGCTGGGCTAATATGAGCATCCTGCCAGGGCCTGGCCATATGCCCTCTCAGCTCAGTAATGTGGAAAGGAAGGGAGGGCTGCTCTAGTGCCCCCCAGCTTCTAGCCTGAGCCACTGCAGGTATGTGCTTGCATTTCTGGAATGAAAAGGGAATGTCTACCCACCTCCAAATCGGTTCAAGCTTTGCAGGTTAGACTAACCTGCAAAGATTGAATCAATTCAGGCTCAGGCTTTTTGAAGTTTGTCCTTAGCCATTATGCCTATTTGGTTTCCAGTTACACATAAATGTGGTAAGTAAGTGTTACAGCACTTAATTACTTAGGGTCATTTTCATAAATGCCTTATAAAGGCAGCTGATTTCATTGCAGTGTTTCTGTAGGAATTTTCACAATTCCAAATCCCAGGTCTACATGAATAAGATCTAAAGCAAAGTTGTAGTGAAATGCACTTCTGCTGAGATACCTGCAATGTTAGCTCAAAACCGAGCAAGGAATTTGTGTCCAGTACATTGCATATACAACTAACATGGATTCTACATTAATTTCCTCTCTCGTGTGTTTGAACAGAAGGGATGCAACTGCTCAAAGCAGCCATAGAGATAATATTAAGAATGCAGAGAGAATTTCAATCATGGAAGTGTAAATATCCTCTTATGTATGGCTTGGGTTCATCCTGGATGTATCCCAAGTATATAGCAGTATATTCTCAGTACCTTGAATTTTTGTTTGACTTCAGCAACATTTTCTCTCAGCATACAGCTAGACATGTTAGTCAGCAGTAGGAGACAAGAGTTAAGGGGGATATAAACACTTTTAGGAAGAAACTTTCGGGGGGGGAGAAAAGTGTTTGTTCCCTTATTTTCAGAAACCTGATATGAAAAACTTGGACATTTGGGGAATTATGTTTAGAAATGTTACATCTCCATATTAATACTCATCTTCTCAGAGAGAAACCCAAGAGGTCGCACCCAGAGAGTAGTAGTGAGTGGGTCAGTATTGACCTGGAAAGATGTGCAGGGTGGAGTCCCACAAGGCTTGGTCCTTGGACCTGTGCCGTTCAATGTCTTCATCAGTGACTTGGATGAGGGCATGGAAAGCATCCTGTTCAGATTAACAGATGATACCAAATTATGGGGGAAAGTTAACACACTAGAGGGTAGGGAATGAATCCAGAGGGATCTGCATAGATTGGAAAAGTGGACAGAACAGAATAGTTCAACAAGGACAGTTCAACAAGGACAAGTGCAAGGTGCTGCACCTGGGGAGAAGGAATCAACAGCACACTTATAGGCTGAGGGAGGACCTTCTCAGCAGCACAGCAGCAGAAAGGGATCTCAGAGGCATTGCTGACACCAAGATGAACATGAGTCATCAATGTGATGAAGCAATCAGCAAAGCAAACTGCGCTTTATCATACATTAGCAGATGCATGATGAACAGGTCCAGGGACATAATACTTCCCCTCTATGCGGCACTGGTCAGGCCACAGTTGGACTACTGCATCCAGTTTTGGGCACCACACTTCAAGAAGGATATGGAGAACCTTGAGAGGGTTCAGAGGACGACCACTCGTATGGTTAGGGGCCTGCAGGCAGAGTCTTACAAGGAGAAATTGAGGGCCCTGGATCTCTTCAGTCTCCACAAGAGAAGGCAGAGAGGTGATCTTGTGGCCACCTACAAATTGATCGTGGGGGACACCAAAGAATAGAAGATGCTCTGTTTACCAGGGCACCCCTTGGAGTAACTAAGAACAATGGCCATGAACTGATGGAGAGCAGATTTAGGTTAGACATCAGGAAGAACTTCGTTATGGTAAGGGTTTCCAGAATTTGGAATAGGCTTCCAAGGGAAACGGTGCTCTACCCTACCTTGGGGGTCTTTAAGAGGAGGCTGGACATGCAACTGGTTGGGGTCATCTGACCCCAGCACTCTTTCCTGCCCAGGGCAGGGGGTCAGACTCAATGACCTGCTAAGGCCCCTTCTGACCCAAACATCTATGAATTTATGAATGGCCTGCATCTGCACCTAGCTGACCAAACTTCTTGAAATGTTATCACTGGCATTAACTCACCAACTTTCCCCCCGCATGCTGTACCTACTGCATAATATTATGTATATCATTAAAATTTGCCTCACACTTTGCAAATGAGGCCTGCTTCATCCTATAAAGCACTAGAATGTTTACTGACTAAGATATCTTTCAGGGTGATATTTTCAGTATGAATTTCATACTGGGGTAAAATATACCCAGCATAGCAGACCAGAATAGCAGAGCAAGAAACAAATGGGGAAAAAGTAAGGTATGTAAAGTAAAAGCCAGGTTTCTCATAGAATTAGACTCCTTGGCCTCCTGTGAAGATCAGGGTTGGTGACCTAGCCTGGTGTATATATAGCTGGAAGAAATAGCTGCTGAGGTGTTCTTTCCTCCAGCTTTTATTTCAAAGGGTACTGCTTCTCTAGTCAGCTGCATGGAACTGCTGATGAGCTCCAACAGAGCAGAGAAGCAATGCTCTTTGTAGTAAAAGGTACAACAGTCAGGTGAGCAGCTCATTCTTAACTGGGCAATCAACTTCAAACAAAGTCCATTGCAGACCACCCAAATACCAATTATCTGGTTTCTTACATGCAAGCAAAATTCGTAAGAGCAAATGTTAGCCCCAAGAGAAGGATGCTATGTGTGTAGCTCATGAAATATATTTAGAGAGTATAGAACTTTTAAGATGGAAAATAAATCTCTACCTGATAGACAGCTGCCACTGTGTTTCAATACAGCTAGCTCCAGAATGATTACTCACACATGGTGCACTCCCTTCTGTCAAGTTTATGTTTGTCCTTTCTTGTTCTGCTGTTCTCTAACTACTTAGTCAACATAACTGTGATGGAAAATACAGGATTGCTGTACTTGGGAACAAACATAATAAGAAACACAATAAATAAGTAGTAAGAAACATAGGTCTTCTCAGGATTTTATGCATGGCAGATGGGCTAAAGTGCCCCATAACAATGAATACTTGTTTTTCCTTCACTTTATCATTCAGCAATGCCACTACCACCACTTGCTGTGTCAAGGCTGGGATAACTAGCCCTGCATATACATCAGCAAATCCCCAACTCAGGCAGAGAAGACTGCTAAATTGCCAGGTTGGTTGAATACATAAATGTCAGCATTATTTCAGAATGATTTATTATATCCACAGCAGTTAGAATAAATAACTATGGGTTTGCAGCCTACAACTTATGAATTATATTTCTAATTCATGGTTTGCTTTTTTCTAATAGATTTTAACCTTGAATCCTGGGATGTGTTTCTACATTTTTGAGTCTAGGCATTTTAAAAGTGATTAAGGATCTTGGAAATAAAAATGTCAGTTCTCTCCTGCATGGGATAAGCAGTCTATACTAGGAGACCAAGGGGGATGGATTGCATTTCTTCATCTAAATTCAAAGACAAGTCCAAACAAGTTCACCTTGAGACATGACGGGTTTAATTCTACACTGCCTTGCAATGCATATACTTGTAAACTTACACCTGATGAAGCTTTTAGATGCATTTGCCTGCACTATGGGCTGCAAAGTAGAATCAGCTCCAATACATCTAGCTGGATACAAGGGCTTTATTTTACACATATCAACATCTTGCATGCAACTTACACTTCCTTCTCATGGGAAAGGGTTAGAATAAGGGTTAAAATAACCAAACCCTATTTTATAGTTTCATAGTTTCTAGGGTCAGAAGGGACCTGAGCAGAATATCTAGTCTGACCCCCTGCCATGGCAGGAAAGGTCAAATGACCCCAGCAAGATGTTCATCTAACCTCCTCTTAAACACCCCCAGGGTAGGAGCCTGCACCACTTCTCTTGGAAGTT